>NC_138964.1:84513571-85113571 GCF_055761805.1 Camellia sinensis
ACTTTTTTTTTATGATTTTTATAATTGTCGCTAAAACTTACAATTAGTGACATTTTTCTGCGACGAATTTTTCAAACTGTAACTGAAAGTTCAAAATTAGCGACTTTTTTTATGACAAATTTTTTAAACTGTCGCTAAAACTTCTAATTTAGTGACATTTTTTGTGACAATTTTCAAACTGTCATTGAAAATTAACAATTAGTGACGTTTTGTCATAGTGTAGGATGAAAAATGTCATTAATTATTATAAGATCTATTGAACAATAAGTCCACTTAGTAGGACCAACACGTAAGTCCCCCAAGAAAGAATAAAGAAATAAAAAAATTTGGTTTATTCAGTCTATATTCCCTTTAAACACTCTGAAGGAGAAACAAATTGTTCGCTCAGCATAATATACTACAAAGAGAGAGTGCTATACATGGTAGCTCCAAAAAAATAGAAGGCAAATTTGAAATAGAACCAGTTGAATATGTAACAAATAACTGCTAAACCACACTTGTCCATATCAATTTCTCCACGGAAGCAGTTAAATCAAGCTTTTCGCTCACCAAGGCAAGTCCTATCTAAGTAAAAGAATATTGTGCATAAAGGATTCAAAAATGCCAAATTCATCATTAGCAAACCAGGAAGATCAACAAGTTCAATTGACAATGACCATTAAATAAGTTACATACAAAAGTCAGTTGTTAACATAATAATAATTTCATGACTACAAAAATAATAAGTATATCAAAGCAAGAAGAAGACTGGTATAAAGCACCCAAGAAAATATTAGTACAAATTAGAAGTAAAAGAAAAATAAACTGTTCAAATATAGAAATCTCCTTTGGGGTTATTAGGCATTATTCTATTCATATTGCAAAAGGAAACGAAATATTTGCTTAGTGACAATATTACTAGGAGAAAGTCACTGACTCTCCCAAAAAATCACAATTGAAAGGAGAACTTAGTGTGTGCGCAATAACTCCTAAATCAAACTCCTCGGGCTTTATCACCCCCAACATAGCATTTAAATCAAGCCATGGAATCAATGACCCAAGTCTAATCAAGTAAAATTATTTATAATGAAAAATTCAAATGTCAAACTCATAGTGAGTACATATTCCACCTAAGAACCATTTCCACTTCCCCGTATCGAACGGTTAAGAAAGGGATTGATGGAAAATAATGACTAAAAGAACAATAAAACATCTGAAAATCAATGTATATTGTCATAACTGACACTCCATTGCCTAGGGGATGCTAGGATGCTAACACATTCCCAAAGAAGCTATAGACTATGCCTTATAGATTCTGCCTAATCATATATCAAATTAAAATAATCAGACCAGAAGTGGATATGGAGTACCCTCCTTAAAAGTACTTACTGCCAATTGATGATGATGAAGCTCCAAAAGCAGGAGTTGATGAAGCTCCAAAAGTAGGCATGGAACTACCAAAAGCTGGTGTGGAAGTCAAAGGTGATGATGATTGGGTTGCACCAAATACGCCACTTGAAGTGCCACCAAAAATGGAACCCCCTGTCTGCGAATCCAAAGGAGTTGTACTACCGAAGGGTTTTGGAGCAAATGGATTGCTGCTTGCATTATTAGCCTGTCCAAAAACTGATTGGGACCCAAATGGGCTATTGGATGACTGCCCAAAAGCTGTCAATTGATTCCACATTTATAAGTATGCAGAAAAAGGATGAAAAACAAATAAAAAAGATGGTCTATTTACCAGTGAACCCCACCATATTACTAAGGAAAAGAAGAGCAAACATTGAAAGAACTTACATCATAAACAATGTATGATGTAAACATCAATGCATGCAGGTTCCAACCAAACATTTATTTTTATTTAGTATTTATTTATTTGTGACAATACCACGTATACACACATTAATGAACATAGATCATTCCTCTTTGAAAAATAGAAAAAAGGCACAAAAGCAAGAAAGAGGGAAAAAATTAAAAACAAAATAGAAAGGGAAGAAGGAAAAAAAAAAAAGGCATTTCATGTTCAAAAAATCAAGGAACTCAACAGTATGCCAAGGAACAAACTTTACAAGGAGAACTTGTTTCAAGATGTATGGTGGTGATTTCCATGGACAAAACTTATGCTAGGTTGTCTACACATGTCATCAGTTTTCATACCATATCCATGAGTCAATGATCATCTAACACTTTACAATGCTTACTCCATGTGTTTTTATAATTTCTCTACTGTGCATATAGCATTAGTCTAGGACACGTTTTTCTTTGGTTTAATTGACTTAGGCTTGCCAGATTTCAATTATGTTTGTTTTTATTACCTCATTGATTGAGAAACAGGATTGGACCAAATTTTAGCTGTGTTACTATTACTTCTTGAAAAACAATGCAAGAATAGACAATCCGAGAGTCCTGATCAAAGGGCATTCAAGCAATTCAAGAGCTAGACAGGCGCTTGGTTTGCCACCCAAGAGGTCCATTCAAAGCCCGCTTAAAGGCAGCTTGACCAATGTACAATGATTGGATTTCTAGTATATCATGCTCAAAGGCTACTTGAGCGTTGTGTAGAGTTTTGGAATTGAAGAAAAACTATATTGATCAACCTAGAAATAGGGCTATTATAAAATTATGAGATACACAAATAGATTTCTGTGGTGCCCTAGCATCCATAGTGTTCCAAACCTCAAACAAGATCACATGAAACTTAGACAAACAATTCTAATTCAATAAACTAACAGATCTGTACACCTTCGCTAGTTTGATCGTTAAAAAGCCATACACACACTTGCATCTCACATTCTTTGGCCAGCAGTGTTTGAGACGCTTTGTGAATCTAACGCCTAGAGTTAGATCCGTTTAAACCATTTAAATGGATTTAGACTTGCCTAAGAAAGTGGTTTAAAAACTAAACCTCAACTATTTGACAGGAGTCATTATGCATATTGGAAAGAATGCATGAGATCTTTCTTGAGGCATAGTCTTGAGGCATAGTTGGGTTATTTGTTGACTATGGCTATATACCACCTTGCAAAATAAATGCTAGGGGTGAGTCCAAGCTTAAACCCCTTCAGATGGGACAAAATTGACAAAAAATAATGGCAAGAACAGAAGCCTTGATCACTAAGTTTCAAGCCTTACTATTAAAAACTCTAAGCTTTAAGCACCAAGTTTAAAGAATGTAAATGCAAGAGTCTGAACTTTTGATCGATCTTATTCTAGACTCGATAGCATAGTGGGTGTTTGGCGCAGCTTAAAAGTTGCTTATTTTAACTTTTAGCTTAATTTAAGCTAAAACATTGTGTTTGGTGCAACTTAACTCATCAGATTACAGCTTAAATTAAGTGGAAAAATAGTTTTTTCTTGAAATGGCTGAGGGGGTGCTTTGGAGATTATAGATTAAGCGGAAAGTTGGTTTGGACGGGCAAAATTACTTAAATGCCCCTTATCAAACTCCAGTATTACCAAATACCTCGTATATAAAGCACACTCTCAAACTGTCCACTCTGAGAGAGAGAGAGAGAGAGGCGATTTCCGGCGTGGGTTATGGTTTCTGGCAACATCTCTCTCTCTTGATCGACCTTCCGCCGTCGCGATCACAACTGAGGGGCAAAACCCTAACCGTCGCGATCGATCTGAAACCCTAGAGTTGCCGGTGACGATTTGAAACCCTAGCGCCGTCGGTGACGATCTGAAACCCTAGCTCCACCAGTGATGATATCAAATCCTAGCGCGATCGATCTCTTCTCTCTCTTCTGCGATCGCTTTCTTCGCGATCTCTTCACCAATGAAGGAGGCGGCCTCCTGTGACAATCCAGCGTTGCTCTCTCAACGTCTCTCTCTCTCTGTCCTCTCCATTTAACTATTTTTTTAATAAAAGAAATTATTAATTTAGTACTATTGAAAATAAATAAATAAATGAAATAATTTCTATTTAATAACTTCTATTAAATAACTAATTGATGTTTATGAAAATAACAATTGTTGTTATTAAAATGGATATAAAAAAAATAATATATAATGAAGTCACAACATTAATATAAATACATGAATATGAATTGATATTAATTGTAATGAATTAATAAATTAAACAAAATTTTTTTTTTTTGATTATTTAATGAAAAAAAATTGTGATTTTTATATTAATAAAAAAATAAAATAATAATTAAGCCATTAATGAAATAAATTTTATATTAATTGATACTAATTAAGCTATTTTACAGTTTATTCAACCAAACATTACTCTGGTGATTAAATCCATAATTTTACAGCTGCACCAAACAGGTTAATAGCTTATGTTTAAAGCCATAATCCATAATCTGTTAAGCCATAATCTATAATCATTTTCCCACAGCTCTACCAAACGGGGCCATAATCAACTTCACATTCAACTTAAGTGAATCCATCAGAGTTAAAAATTGTGAGAAGGTTTTGAGGCTTCCCCTTGACTGATTCAGGGCTAAATTGTTATAGGAAAGAGTAAAGACATAGATTTCCTCATGATAGAAGAGCTCACAGGTTGTCACCAAACCTATGGACTCAACATATGACCTACTTCTCCCTAATAAAACAAAGAGTATTGCACTTAAAAAGCCACTATAGGACATAGTAGAGTATCATGATGTAGAAATAGGTGACGAAGACCTTACTATGTTTGCTTAAAAATGTAAGAAATTCCTTAAGGTTCAATTTGGATGGTATGAATCTTGAGGGGGAATGAGAATATGATTTAGGGCCCTTGTGATTCCACTATTTGGAATTAATTGGAATCGGAAAGTGATTCACGATTACATACTCAGACTGGAATCACTTTCCCAAATTAAGCAGAAGTCTAATCCCTACACTCCCATACAGTAATCCCACATTTTTAGATGAATGAAAACCATTTAAGAGTAAAAAGTAGATTGCCTCACAACATTTAAAATTTTATAATTTGCCACATTTGTCAATAGATAATTCCTAACTAAATCAAATGCTTGAATAATATTGACAAGTAATTTTATTACTGGTAATAAGATTCTCATTCCTTCTTTTTGACCCTTCCATCCAAACATAGCCTAAGTCTAAAAAGAGTAATACGTCCTCAAAACCTACAAACAAACAATCACTATTGATGAGTATAGGCCCATACGGGCTGATCCAATAGACGCCGCTGGGCCAAGGCCCAACTCAAGTCTACCAAGGCCCCTTCGGTCAACAAGCCAGACCATCTGTCCAAGTCGGACAACCACAAGCATGCAACTAACCCCTGGGGCCCTTCCATAATGGGCACAACGCAGTCACACAGAGGACGCATTGTGTCATTTGCTTGTCTCCCCTGCCACTTCAACTTGCAGGTGTACAATCATGCACATCCCAAGAAAGGAGCACAATGTGGTCCCCATTGGCAGATAAGAATATACATACAACCACAATACGCATTCCAAGTATCTTATCTCATTCTCATCTTTTGCATTCCTCCATTGCTCTCTATCTTCAAGAGAACTAATTTATTTGTCAGAGATCCCTTAAGAAGGGCACCTACTGATAAGGGTTTTGTTTGCAGGTTACCACCAAAAGACCCGAAGCCTAACTATCTAGCGCAGATGACCCGTGAATCCAATGACCACCATAGGCCTACCAAATACTGATTGTCATCAACTACAAATCTAATCAGAATAAAAGTGATAAGAAGTCTTAACAGGGAAAGATAGGAAATTCAAAAGAAAAGTATCACAGATATCATGTTTTTGGACATATTTCCAAATTCTATCCAGTGCCCTAACAGGTAAATGTCCAAAGCCAAGGGACTAACAATCACATAGGTTGCCAATGCCTCTAAGGAGAGCTTAGACTAAGGCGAAGACTATAAGAACGATACTACATGGTTATTTGAGAGAGAGGATAGACTTCTCAACATGAGAAAGCTCTAGACTTAGGTAGTGGTGCATGTGTCTAGCTCCAATGGTAGTGTTCCTAAGGAGCTAGATGTCTCTAATGGGGGGGAAGTGCAGTCAATTCAGCACGCTTATGCTGAAATGTATAAAGAGTGTCTCAAGCTTAAGAAAAGTAAGATGGACATGGTAAAAAAGGAAGAGGCGTCTTTATATCTTTTTTTTTTTTTTTTGATTCAAAGATCTAAAATAAGTGAGAAGACGACTTCTACAAAACAACTCAATAATTATAAAGCTATCCTTTCTAAAAGGTTCATTGCTTTAGAAAAGAAAAGAAATGATTGTACACAATCTTGTAGAAAGGCTACGTCTAGATTGTCTACTTGAGAGAAAGTAGTGTTCGATAGAAGGGGCAATTCAAGAAGTTCTCAAGTAGTTCTTATTTTTTTTAGAATTAACCAACTTCAAACCCCAGCAAATCAATCTAGAAATCTTAGCCATGAAATTAATAGGTTTCTTTCCTTTTCTATGAATTGGCAGGTTTCACCCACTTCAACAAATTTTTGAAAGGGTAAAGACAATATTGCGAACCAAAAGCTCAGTAGGATGCCTCAAAATAAGAGAAAGTAAACCCAAATGAATAGGAAGATGTCAACCACTAACAATGTGTCAAATCCTAAAGGGCCTATAGTAAAATAAGGAGGGCCTAGAAAGGATACACTACCTTGTTATGTAGTCCACATTGCACTTACGACCTCTATTACCAGAATCTTATGATTCACGATTCAGTTCACAATTTAAGCAAAATCAATACAAATATATGGATGAATCTATTTTGGAAGTGATTTATGGTGAATCGCATGATTCACAATCAATTCACTTTAATTTAATATAAATAAATAATTTAGGGTTCAACAAAAACAAAATGAAATGTTAAACATTTAGTGTCCGATTAGGAATTACGGCTAATTTTTTTTCTATTATTGATTTTGGATTGAATGCCCAATGTATTAGCATCTGTAATAAGAGTAGAGATCTTTTGTAGCTTCACCATATTTAATCAATGGTCAAATTTTAAACAAAACCAATTAAAGCAACAATAAAAAAAAGCCCTCAAGATACAAGCCTTGACCAGTCAGACGCCTTATCGCCTTATCGAAGTCGCCTGGCTTGGAAAACTACAAGGCGCAAACCTTGGGCTTGGATGGGACTTAGGCCTAGGCGTGCCTTATCGAAGTCGCTTGGCCTAGAACACTACAAGGCGCAATCCTTGGGACTGGATGGGAATTGGGCCTAGGAGCACGCCTAGGCTCGCCTTTAATAACACTAAGCCACCTATATTATTATTCTCTCTCTACGACCTAGAGATATATCGCCCACATTCTCTCTCCTTTACTATTGCTCACTAATGGAAAATCAACCACCTACCAACCCACCGTACTCAACTCCAATGAGTTCTTCTGTCTGGGCAAGGATGGATTCTCTCCATCTTCATATCTATTTCATTTTCTCTCTCTAAAATGGGTGCTCTGATCAACTTAACATGTTCATCATCTTTGGCAACCCCAACTCTTACTCGCATATTCTCTTCCATCTCTTTCTTCTTTTACTTCAAAATTATGTTGACTCACGCTTTTCTTTCTGAACTGATTTCTCTTACTACAAGCCAAATTGATTTTCCACCAACACTTGCACACCTCTATTTTCCACCGAAATATTCTCACCTCTCTTCCCCCCTCAATTTTTCTATATTTTCTTCCACAATCAAGCCTTTTCCTCTACAATCAAGCCTTTTCCTCTTTCTGTCCTCTATAGAAACCACATAGCAAAAAGGCTGGCAAGAGGTATATTGTTTTATTGTGGTCAATGGATGAAGATTAAAATTGAATTGACAGTGATAATAATATTGATGATGCAAATGGACTTTCTTCATTGTGATTGTCTCGCACCCACAACCTATTGTCATTTGATGCTTATGAATATTCAAACAAACCCAATCTTTATTTTTGGTGCAAAAACAAAAGCAATTTGGATGCTGGTGGCTGGTCGACGACGTTAATCTTGGCTATCAGCATGGTGGATGGTGGTGTGAACAGGGGAGAGAGACAGAGAGACAGAGAGAGAAAAGCAAAGAAATTAGGTGAAATCAGAAATTAGAGAGAGAGAGAGAGAGAGATATATATGGGTATGTGAAGAGTGAAAATGAAAGTGGAAACAAAGTCACAGAGAAAGAAAAACCAAAAGAAAAAGTGTGTGATCACATGGAATACAGTACTATAAGGAAAATTGTGTCAATGCAATAAAATATTCGTGGAACTTTCTTTTCAATTTGTGGCATTAGCACCACCCAAGGACATTTTCATTGATTTAAGTCTAAATATTTATTTTTATAAGAGATGCCAAGGGTTTTTGGAAAAGAGAATATACCTTTATCACCCAACTGATGGTCTTCCCATCTCAGTTCTTCATGGCTTTTGTCTTTGTAGACTGGCATGGCTGATATTGACTCCAGCTTTCCAGCAATCTGTGTACCACTGTCACTATCTAACTCAGCTGTTGCTGTATAAGCAGCCAACCTACTTCCCCCTCGTTGACCCCCAAAAGCAGGCTGCCCAAAACCAGAGCTCCCAAATGTTGCAGTTGTAGCCGGGGCTCCTGCATGAAGTTCATGACGAAACAAAGTTTCAGCAAAATCAGAGCAAATTAAAAAGCATGAGCCATAAGATACTAAAATCCCTTACATTACGACATGCAAAGCTCTTCAAGAAAAAACATTGAAAGTCCAAAATGTATCCACCGTATACATTACAACAACAAAATGAAGAAGAAGAAGAGAGGAGACAAAGAAAACCTCACCAAACGAAGAAGTTGATTGGCTAAATGCTGATGGTGCACTAGAAGAAGCACCAAAAGCAGGCGTAATAGAAGAGCTCATAGGTTGTCTCCAAGCCCTCCAAGCCCTGCGTCTCCCTAATAAAACAAAGAGTATTGCACTTAAAAAGCCACTATAGGACATAGTAGGGTATCATGATGTAGAAATAGGTGAGGAAGACCTTACCATGTTTGCTAAAAAATGTTAGAAATTCCTTAAGGTTCAATTTGGATGGTATGAATCTTGAGGGGGGAATGAGAATATGATTTAGGGCCATTGTGATTCCCCTATTTGGAATTAATTGGAATCGAAAAGTGATTCATGATTACATACTCAGACTGGAAACACTTTCCCAAATTCAACAGAAGTATAATCCCTACACTGTAATCTCACATTTTCAGAGAAATGAAAACCATTTAAGAGTAAAAAGTAGATTGCCTCACAACATTTAAAATTTTATAATTTGCCACATTTGTCAATAGATAATTCCTAACTAAATCAAATGCTTGAATAGCAATGACAAGTAATTTTATTACTGGTAATAAGATTCTCATACCTTCTTTTTGACCCTTCCATCCAAAAATAGCCTAAATTTAAAAAGAGCAATACGTCCTCAAAACCTAACCAAACCAAACCAAGTCTTAAGTCTCATCAAATGGGGTCGGTTACATGAATCCTTCTTCTCCACGCGGTCCTATCAAAGGCCATTTTGTTAGTCAAATTAAGCAAATCCATATCTCTATTTACAACGCTAGCTAACGTTAATCTAAGCTTACCCCGTCCCCTAATACTTCCATCTACCATTACAGCATCACATCTCTTCACTACTGCCTCTATTGGTTTCCATTGAATATGACCAAATCATCTCAATCGATTCTCTCTCAACTTATCTTCTATCGGTGCTACTCCTACCCATTCCCGAATACACTCATTCCTAATTCTGTCTTGTCTAGCCTTGCCACACATCCACCTTAGCATCCTCATCTCAGCCACACTCATCTTATCTACATGTTGTTTCTTGGTTGCCCAACGCTCCGTCCCATACAACATCGCTAGTCTAATAGCCGTTTTATAGAACTTACCTTTTAGTCTAGTGGGTATTCGTTTATCGCACAGTACCCCAGATGTAGGTTGACTTGGTGCGCCAAAAGGAGTAGAAGAACCAAATAAGCTGCTACCAAAAGCCAGCCGTGATTGTTGGAATGTGCTTCCAAAAGGACTTGTTTGGGTAGTACTGGACCCAAAGCCACCGAAAGCAGACTTTTGTCCAAAAACAGAAGAACCTATGTTTCCATAATAAATAAAGAGATTAAGCATAGTCAGTTCAATATAAATCCAGAATGCGTTGGTCACAGGATAGAACAAGATAGGGGGAAAAAATGCCATATGAATAATTGAAAATGAGAGAACTCAATTATGTCTATAAAAACAACACTAATAGACAATGTGCAACACAGGAATTAATCAACGATTAAATGATAGAACACTAGTGATGGAAAAACCACTATGTGACCTTAATGATGAAGAGATACAAGCAAGAACACCAATACAAAAAAGTAAGCAAGTATCCATGCACTTAAAAGTAAAAAAAATAAAAAAATAAAAATAAGGCTAAGCTACCAATATGTCCTAATAGTTAGACTAATTCCCATCAATTCCTACTGAAAACAAGTCATAGTACAATCGTTGCTAAAAATAATTTTTCATGACGATTTTTTACATATTGCTAATTAGCGACTTTTTTCACGATTTTATAAATTGTCGCTAAAACTTACAATTAGTGACGTTTTTGTGACGGATTTTTCAAACTGTAGCTAAAAGTTCAAAATTAGTGACTTTTTTTATGATGATTTTTTTAAACTGTCGCTAAAACTTATAATTTAGTGACGTTTTTTGTGACAATTTTCAAACTTTCACTGAAAATTAACAATTAGTGACCTTTTTTAATAGTGTATGATGAAAAATATCATTAATTATCATAAGACTTATTGAGCAATAAATCCGCTTAGTAGGACCAACACGTAAGTCCCCCAAGAAAGAATGAAGAAATAAAAAAATTTGGTTTATTCAGTCTTTATTCCTGTTAAACACTCTGAAGGAGAAACAAATTGTTCACTCAGCATAATATGCTACAATGAGAAAGTGCTATACATGGTAGCTCCAAAAAAACAGAAGGCAAATTTGAAACAGAACCAGTTGAATACGTCACAAATAACTGTTAGACCCCACTTGTCCAGATCAAGTTCTCCACGGAAGCAGTTAAATCAAGCTTTTCACTCACCAAGGCAAGTCCTATCCAAGTAAAAGAATATTGTGCATAATGGATTCATAAATGCCAAATTCATCATTAGCAAACGAGGAAGATCAGCATGTTCAATTGACAATGACCATTAAATAAGTTCATACAAAAGTCAGTTGTTGACAAAATAATAATTTAATGACTACAAAAATAATAAGTATATCAAAGCAATAAGAAGCCTGGTATAAAGCACCCAAGCAAATATTCATCCAAATTAGAAGTAAGAGAAAAATAAGCTGTTCAAACATAGAAATCTCCTTGGGGGTTATTAGGCATTATTCCCTTCATATTGCAAAAGGAAACAAAAGATTTGCTTAGCGACAATATTACTAGAGAAAGTCACTGGCTCTCCCAAAAAATCGCAATTGAAAGGAGAACTTAGTGTGTGTGCAATAACTCCTAAATCGTACTCCCCAGGCTTTATCACTCCCAACATTGCATTTAAATCAAGCTATGGAATCAATGACCCAAGGCTAATCAAGTAAAATTATTTATAATGAAAAATTCAATTGTCAAACTCATAGGGAGTACATATTCCACCTAAGAACCATTTCCACTTCCCCGTATCGAACGGTTAAGAAAGGGATTGATGGAAAATAATGACTAAAAGAACAATAAAACATCTGAAAATCAATGTATATTGTCATGACTAACACTTCATTGCCTCAAGGATACTAGGATGCTAACACATTCCCAAAGAAGCTACAGACTATGCCTTATAGATTCTGCCTAATCATATATCAAATTAAAATAATCAGACAAGAAGTGGATATGGAGTACCCTCCTTAAATGTACTTACTGCCAAATGATGGTGATGATGAAGCTCCAAAAGCAGGAGTTGATGAAGCTCCAAAAGCAGACATGGAACCACCAAAAGCTGGAGCCGATGAAGCACCAAAAGCTGGCGTGGAAGTCAAAGGTGATGATGATTGGGTTGCACCAAAAACGCTAGTTGAAGTGCCAAAAATGGAACCCCCTGTCTGCGAACCCAAAGGGGTTGTACTACCGAAAGGTTTGGGAGCAAATGGATTGCTGCTTGCATTATTAGCCTGTCCAAAAACTGATTGGGACCCAAATGGGCTATTGGACGACTGCCCAAAAGCTGTCAATTGATTCCACATTTATAAGTATGCAGAAAAAGGATGAGAAGCAAATAAAAAAGACCATCTATTTACTAGTGAACTCCACCATATTATTAAGGAAAACAAGAGCAAACATTGAAAGAACTCACATCATAAACAATGTATGATATAAACATCAATGCATGCAGGTTCCAAACAAACATTTATCTTTATTTAGTATTTATTTATTTGTGATAATATCACATATACACATTAATGAACATAGATCATTCCTATTTGAAAAATAGAAAAAGGCACAAAAGCAAGAAAGAGGGAAAAAATAAAAAAACAAAATAGGAAGGGATGAAAAAAAAAGGAAAAAAAAAGGCATTTCATGTTCAAAAAGTCAAGGAACTCAACAGTATGCCAAGGAACAAACTTTACAAGGAGAACTTGTTTCAAGATGTATGGTGGTGATTTCCATGGACAAAACTTATGCTAGGTTGTCTACACATGTCATCAGTTTTCATACCATATCCATGAGTCAATGATCATCTAACACTTTACAATGCTTACTCCATGTGTTTTTATAATTTCTCTACTGTGCATATAGCATTAGTCTAGGACACGTTTTTCATTGGTTTAATTGACTTAGGCTTGCTAGATTTCAATTATGTGTGTTTTTATTACCTAATTGATTGAGAAACAGGATTGGACCAAATTTTAACTGTTACTATTACTCCTTGAAAAACAATGCAAGAATAGACAATCAGAGAATCCTAATCAAAGGGCATTCGAGCAATTCAAGAGCTAGACAGGAGCCTGGTTTACCACCCAAGAGGTCCATTCAAAGCCCGCTTAAAGGCAGCTCGACCAATGTACAATGATTGGATTTCCAGTCCAGTATGCTCAAAGGCTGCTTGAGCATTGTGTAGAGTTTTGGAATTGAAGAAAAACTATATTGATCAACCTAGAAATAGGGCTATTATAAAATTATGAGATACACAAACAGATTTCTGAGGTGCCCTAGCCTCCACAGAGTTCCAAACCTCCAACAAGATCACATGAAACTTAGACAAACAATTCTAATTCAATAAACTAACAGATCTGTAATCCATCACTAGTTTGATCATTAAAGAGCCATACACACACTTGCATCTCACATTCTTTGGCCACCAGTGTTTGAGACACTTTGTGAATCTAACGCCCAGAGTTAGATCCATTTAAACCATTTCAATGGATTTAGACTTGCCTAAGAAAGTGGTTTAAAAACTAAACCTCAACTATTTGACAGGAGTCATTATGCATATTGGAAAGAATGCATGGGATCTTTCTTGAGGCATAGTTGGGTTTATTTGTTGACTATGGCTATATACCACCTTGCATAATAAATGCTAGGGGTGAGTCCAAGCCTAAGCCCCTTCAGATGGGACAAAATTGACAGAAAATAATGGCAAGAACAGAAAAGCAATTAATGCTAGTTTATATGTTATCTGTCCCATAAACTAGCCTTCACCACTAAGTTTCAAGCCTAACTATTGAAAGCTCTAAGCTTCAAGCACTAAGTTTAAAGAATGTAGATGCAAGAGTCTAGACTTTTGATTGATTTTATGCTAGACTCAATGACATAATCAACTTCAGATTCAACTTAAGTGAATTCATTAGAGAGTAAAAAATTGTGAGAACGTTTTGAGGCTGCCCCCGACTGATTCAGAACTAAATTGTTACAGGAAAGAGTAAAGACATAGATTCTCTCATGATAGAAGAGCTCATAGGTTGTCTCCAAACCCATGGACTCAACATATGACCTGCGTTTCCCTAATAAAACAAAGAGTGTTGCACTTAAAAAGCCACTATAGGACACAGCAGAGTATCATGATGTAGAAATAGGTGAGGAAGACCTTACTATGTTTGCTAAAAAATGTAAGAAATTCCTTAAGGTTTAATTTGGGTGGTATTTTTTTTTTTTTGATAAATAATAATTTGGGCGGTATGAATCTTGAGGGGGAATGAGAATATGATTTAGGGCCCTTGTGATTCCACTATTTGGAATTAATTGGAATCGGAAAGTGATTCATGATTACATACTCAAATTGGAAACAATTTCCCAAATTAAGCAGAAGTATAATCCCTACACTGTAATCACACATTTTTAGACGAACGAAAACCATTTAAGAGTAAAACGTAGATTGCCTCACAGCATTTAAAATTTTATAATTTGCCACATTTGTCCCAGAAACTAGCCATGACCACTAAGTTTCAAGCCTTACTATTAAAAACTCTAAGCTTCAAGCACCAGGTTTAAAGAATGTAGATGCAAGAATCAAGACTTCTGATCGATTTTATGCTAGACTCGATGACATAATCAACTTCAAATTCAACTCAAGTGAATCCATCGGAGAGTCAAAAATTGCGAGAAGGTTTTGAGGCTTCCCCTTGACTGATTCAGGGCTAAATTGTTCTAGGAAAGAGTAAAGACATAGATTTCCTCATGATAGAAGCGGTCATAGGTTGCCTCCAAACCTATGGACTCAACACATGACCTGCTTCTCCCTAATAAAACAATGAGTATTGCACTTAAAAAGCCACTATAGGACACAGTAGAGTATCATGATGTAGAAATAGGTGACGAAGACCTTACTATGTTTGCTAAAAAATGTAAGAAATTCCTTAAGGTTCAATTTGGATGGTATGAATCTTGAGGGGGAATGAGAATATGATTTAGGGCCCTTGTGATTCCACTATTTGGAATTAATTGGAATCGGAAAGTGATTCATGATTACATACTCAGACTGGAATCACTTTCCCAAGTTAAGCAGAAGTCTAATCCCTACACTCCCATAAGGTAGTCTCACATTTTTAGAGGAATGAAAACCATTTAAGATTAAAAAGTAGAGTGCCTCACAACATTTAAAATTTCATAATTTGCCACATTTGTCGATAGATAATTCCTAACTAAATCAAATGCTTGAATAACATTGACAAATAATTTTATTACTAGTAATAAGATTCTCATTCCTTCTTTTTGACCCTTCCACCCAAACATAGCCTAAGTTTAAAAAGAGCAATATGTCCTCAAAACCTACGAACAAACAATCACTATTGATGAGTATAGGCCCATACGGGCTGATCCGGTAGACGCCGCTGGGCCAAGGCCCAACTCGATTCTACCAAGGCCCCTTCAGTCAGCAAGCTAGACCATGTGTCCAAGTCGGACGACCACAAGCATGCAACTAACCTCTGGCGCCCTTCCATAATGGGCACAACGCAGTCACACAGAGGACGCATTGTGTCATTTGCTTGTCTCCCCTGCCACTTGAACCTGCAGGTGTACTATCATACACGTCCTAAGAAAGGAGTGCCATGTGGTCCCCCTTGGCAAATAAGAATATACATACAACCACAATACGCATTCCAAGTATCTTATATCATTTTCATCTTTTGCAATCCTCCATTGCTCTCTATCTTCAAGAGAACTAATTTATTTGTCAGAGATCCCCTGAGAAGGGCACCTACCGATGAGTTCTTAAGGGTTTTGTTTGCAGGTTACCACCAAAAGACCCGAAGCCTAACTATCCAGCACAAATGACCCGTGAATCCAATGACCACCATAGGCCCACCAAATACTGATTGTCATCAACTACAAATCTAATCAGAATAAAAGTGATAAGAAGTCTCAATCGGGGAAGGATAGGAAATCCAAAAGGAAAGTATCACAGATATCATGTTTTTGGACATATTTCCAAATTCTATCCAGTGCCCTAACAGGTAAATGCCCAAAGCCAAGGGACTAACAATCACATAGGTTGCCAATGCCTCAGAGGAGAGCTTAGACTTAGGCGAAGATTGTAAGAACTATACTATATGGTTATTTGAGAGAGAGGATAGACTTCTCAACATGAGAAAGCTCCAGACTTAGGTAGTGGTGCATGTGTCTAGCTCCAATGGTACTGTTTCTAAGGAGTCTCTAATGGGGAGGAAGTAGAGTCAATTCAGCACGCTTATGGTGAAATGGATAAAGCGTGTCTCAAGCTTAAGAAAAGTAAGATGAACTTGGTAGAAAAGGAGGGAGATGTCTTTAGATCTTTTTTTTTTTCTTCTTTTTTTTTTTTTTGATTCAAACATCTAAAATAAGTGAGAAGACGACTTCTACAAAACAACTCAATAATTATAAAGCTATCCTTTCTAAGAGGTTCATTGCTTTAGAAAAGAAAAGAAATGATAGTACACAATCTTGTAGAAAGGCTACGTCTAGGGTGTCTACCTTAGAGAAAGTAGTGTTCGATGCCAGGGGCACTTCAAGAAGTTCTCAAGTAGTTCTTATTTTTTTCAGCATTAACCAGCTTTAGACCCTAGCAAATCAATCTAGAAATCTTAGCCATGATATTCATAGGTTGCTTTCCTTTTCTATGAATTGGCAGGTTTCACCCACTTCAACAAATTTTTGAAAGGGTAAAGACAATATTGTGAACCAAAAGCCCAATAGGATGCCTCAAAATAAGAGAAAGTAAACCCAAATGAATAGGAAGATGTCAAACACTAACAATGTGTTAAATCCTAAAGGGCCTATAGTAAAATAAGGAGGGCCTAGAAAGGATACACTACCTTGTTATGTAGTCTACCAAAATCTTACGATTCACGATTCGATTCACAATTTATGCCAAATCAATACAAATCTATAAATGAATCTATTTTGGAAGTGATTTATGGTGAATCGCATGATTCACCAATCAATTCACTTTTTGCGATTCATGCAATTCTAACTATCATGTCCAACATATTTCGATTATTTGTTTCCCTCTTTTTAGTGAAAATGACATAATAATAGTGTTTAGTATGAAAATAACTAATATATATACATGATTTGTTACTTTGATAATAGATAGTTTTTAATAGGATCTAATCAAATTTAGTCAGAGCCAACATGCTTTTAATCTTTTCTTTTTATTTTTTTCCTTTAAAAAAATCATAATATATTTTCTAAATATGTTTAAGGTTAAAGTAACTTGCACCACGAATTATCTATTGCTATTTTATTGAAATAAATATAATTCAATATTAAATGAGATAGGTCAGTTAAACCTTAGGTTTTAAAATAAAGAATTGCAATTAATTCTTTCTTATTATTAGGTCATTGTCACTTAGAAAGGTATGTGTGCTTATTGTCCAAATATCAACATCGTTGTTAAGTTATTGCTACTTAGAAATTGAGAATTTGTCTGTCTACCTTCTTTATTAAGAATGGTTAATAAAAAATATCTAAAAAGGGAAAAAGAAAAAATATGATGGTGATATTTCATTGGAACCCATGTTAACCTCTTACTTATTAGACCACATGGTCATCCTTCAAAAGGACATTGGGCAATGATAATGCCACGACTTCATGCAAATTTGAGGTCATTGACAAAGATACCCTTCAATTAATTTGAATGACTAGCAAAATTATCATTTTCTCTCTACGACCTAGAGATATATCGCCCACATTCTCTCTCCTTTACTATTGCTCACTAATGGAAAATCAACCACCTACCAACCCACCGTACTCAACTCCAATGAGTTCTTCCGTCTGGGCAAGGATGGATTCTCTCCATCTTCATATCTATTTCATTTTCTCTCTCTAAAATGGGTGGAAAAAGAGAACAAGAACACCTTCTCTGATCAACTTAACATGTTCATCATCTTTGGCAACCCCAACTCTTACTCGCATATTCTCTTCTATTTCTTTCTTCTTTTACTTCAAAATTATGTCAACTCACACTTTTCTTTCTGAACTGATTTCTCTTACTACAAGCCAAATTGATTTTCCACCAACACTTGCACACCTCTTTTTTCCACCGAAATGTTTTCACCTCTCTTCCCCCTTCAATTTTTCTATATTTTCTTCCACAATCAAGCCTTTTCCAGTTTCTATCCTCTATAGAAACCACATCGCAGAAAGGCTGGCAAGAGGCATATTGTTTTATTGTGGTCAATGGATGGAGATTAAAATTGAATTGACAGTGATAATAATGTTGATGATGCAAATGGATTTTCTTCATTGTGATCGTCCCCCACCCACAACATATTGTCATTTGATGTTTATGAATATTCAAACAAACCCAATCTTTATTTTTGGTGCAAAAACAAAAGCAATTTGGATGTGGGTGGGTGGTCGACGACATTAATATAGGCTATCAGCATGGTGGATGGTGGTGTGGACAGGAGAGAGAGAGAGAGGGAGAGAGAGAAGCAAAGAAATTGGGTGAAATCAAAAATTGGAGAGAGAGAGAGAGAGAGAGAGAGATGGGTATGTGGAGTGAAAATGAAAGTGGAACCAAAATCATAGAGAAAGAAAAAGCAAAAGAAAAAGTGTGTGGTCACATAGAGTATAGTATTACAAGGAAAATTGTGTCAATGCAATAAAATATGCGTGGAACTTGCTTTTCAATTTGTGGCATTAGCGCCACCCAAGGACATTTTCATTGATTTAAGTCTAAATATTCATTTTTATAAGAAATATTTAACATCTAGTGTGTAGATATATTTTTTAAGTTAGAAAAAGTGGCAGAATCTTTACAATTCACAATTCAATTCGATTAGTGATTTGGTACAAGGCCATTTCAATTCACAATTTGAATCCTGATTTGACAACTACGCTTACGACATATGACTCTGGCATCTAGTTCTTAGTGATTATTCTGCATGCATGACAAAACATAAGTCATCATCTGGCTTCTTCCAAGAAAGTGATAGTGTAACTGTGACCTTTAGGGATGGCAATAAGTCTATAATTTTAGGAAAAGGCACAACCATTCCATGTAGTCTTCCTAGACTAGAGAATGTATTATATGTTTAGTGTTTGAAATTTAATCTTTTAAGTAATAGCCAAATTTGGGAGAACAATCACCATGTTCATTTCACACAAAAAAAAAATATCATATTTTTTAAACTTATGGTAAATGTGTGATGGAATGTGTCGTGCCTAGTATTTCTGTTGTATGCAATAGGGTTAAGTTAGATAAGATAGAATTGTGGCATCAAAGGTTAGGACATGTGAACTTTAATGACCTAGTGAAAATAACAGGTAAGAATTAATGAAAGGTGTCCCAAAACTAGGTAATAACAATGGCCTTGTGTGTAGTCCATGTCAAAAGGAAAAACAACTTAGGAATTGACACACAAAAAACCAAGAATTTTACTGCCATCTGACCTTTAGAGCTGATTTATATGAATCTTTTAGAAGTATAACCCGTATAAAGAGTCTCAATGGGAAGTGCTATACCCTAATTGTGGTACGATTCCTTAGAGATAGGTCTAGTGCATACGCTTTAAGAACATTTTTCATAGAGTTCAAAATGAGAAGGGTTGCTCTTTCTATCTCTAGGGTTAGGAGTGATCATGGGAAATAGTAGACATATAAATTTGGCCAAAGGCCTATGGGCTCCCTGCCTAAACTACTTCTAACTAGGAGGGTCCATATCAAGAAAAAAATTAACAACCTTGAGAGCTCGACAAAAGCCCTACCTAAGATCGAGCTTGAGATTGAGCTAAGCCCAAGGGCCATTGGTTGGGCAAGGGCCTCAGGCCATGTTTGTTTGGACGGACCAGATAAAATGGATCGCAAGCCAACGGATTGTTAGTCCTAGAATAAATAGTCTCTCAACTATTTAGATGAAAATGATGTTTATCCCATGTTTGTTTTGTCATAGGATTACATGATTGGAAATAGCTATTTTAATGAATCTCATGTTTGATTAGGAAATTCTGAAGGATAACTTCTTAAAAGATCATCATGTCCTTTAGAATTCAATGGCAATGCTAAATTTGAAGTATATTTTATTTTATTTTATTTTACTAAGACTTACAATTTTATTTAAATATGAATATTTCCATTTATGATTTTCCTAATACAAAAAAGAAAAAAAAAATTAAGAGAAGACTTATATATCATGAGATTAATTTACACATGTTTAAAAAAATCCCACATATTTATAATAAATGAATAAAAAAGTTCAAGAAAATAAAGAAAATAGATGTTATATATATTTAAATTGGAAGTATATTTCTTTTTTTTTTCTTTTTTTGCTAATACAAAAAAGATTAAAAAAATTAAAAAAAAAAAAAAGAGAAAGAAGACTACTATATATTACAAGATTAATTTATACATGTTTAAAAAAAATCCAACATGTTTAAAAAAATGAAAGAAAGAAATGTTATTTACTTCAAGGTCAATTTTGTTATTTGACTAGCTAATCCAGAGGTTGACTCAATCCGGCCATTTCTATCCCACAACCTCCCTGGGATTGAGTTATTCCACATATGAGGGACTATTAGTCTGACTTCTACTTTTCTAACCAAACGTTGGACTAATTATTCTATTGGACATGGAGTCCAATCCCATGGCTCTATCCCACCAAACAAACACCCTGCATGCAAAAATCCTTCATGCCATTTTACATCCCTAGAAAGAATTCAAGAATTTTGACTAGCATATAGAAAGAGGGATCAACCACGAGTTTTCCACGCCACATACCACACAAAATGGTGTTGTAGCGGGGAACAATAAGTTATCTACGGGAGACGACCTATGTCATGCTTAATGCCAAGAATATACCTAGGAATTTGTGGGTTAAAGCAATTAACATTGCTCGTTATACCTCATATAGGGGGTGTACCTTACATGGAACCTCTAATAGGCCAACATGGACTGTAGCTTGGCAAGAAACCTGATGTCAAGTATTTTTAAATCTTTAGGACTAAGTGCTACATTCTTAGTGATATAAGAGAGCCTCATGAAATTTATCTCAAGAGTAATCTTGGGTCATTCAACTAACAATATGGACTATGGACTGCTGGTTTGTTATCTATTTGAAGATTCTAGAACTGCTAGGCTTGGGGAGTTTAAGGTGAATCTAAAAGGTTCACGATTTCAATTATCATGCTTTATTTGGTAATTGAAAAATCACGCTCACTTGAACTAGCATCTTTTTCTTGCATATATTCTGGCCAACAGTGTTCGAAGCCTATGAAGCACAGGCACCTCTCCGAAGGTAGCGTATGGGTGTCGGACACGTGTCGGACACGGACATGCGTCGAACACGTGGTGGACACGTGTCCGACACTCTATGAGAGGTGTCCTCTTTTTTGTTATAATTTTTTGCAATCGTACACATTCGGGACACGCTTGGACATGTTCCGAACACGATTCTAAACAAAACCCTAACATGTTGGTCAACAAAGAGAGAGAGAAGACAAAGAAGGTGAACAAGAACCTGAACATGTTGAAGATCAAAGCCCTAGATCAAGGTATGTCCTTTTTCGTTCTTCTTTGCTTCGTTTTTCTTCTTCTTTCATCACTTTGAACGTCATCTCTCTCTCTGTCGCACTTTGTCTCTCTCTGTCTCTCGTAGATCGTCTCTCTCTGTCTCTCACAGATCGTCTCTTTTTCTCTCTCTGTGTTTCCGTTGTCTCCCCCTATGCTTTTCCCTCTTTGTTTTTCGTCATTTGCAGATCCTCTCTCTCTCTCTCTCTATTTTTTTTATACTGAGACCCTCTTTTTATATTTTATATTTTTTTTCAATTTTAAAAATATAATAAATAAAGAAAATTATATATATTAAACATGTCCACAACGTGTTGTGTCCCCAATTTTTGAAAATTTGCGCGTCCGCGTGTCCATGTCTTGCGTGTAGAAATAGATCTTACCCAATAATTCATTAAATTCACATATATAAAAACTTTCTATAAATACCACAGTAGCAAACAAGAATATGCGTGGGAAGGGAAACAAACACCAAACTGATACTTACGGTTACTTGACCCAAACATTGTTACTCTTTATAACTCCTCAGTGCTCCAATACCAGTAACAGAGGCTCTTGATCTGAATCTGAATTGGAATTAGAACTTATTATGCATCAGACGATTAAATGGGCGAAAATCTACATTATTGGACGCATGAGAGAGAGAGAGACAGAGAGAGAGAGCGATGGGTAAGAAACAGGGACGCGATGCACGACTGATTGAGTTACAAAAAGAGTAGCGAAAAATATATTGAATAAAG
This sequence comes from Camellia sinensis, assembly GCF_055761805.1. NCBI lineage: Eukaryota > Viridiplantae > Streptophyta > Magnoliopsida > Ericales > Theaceae > Camellia > Camellia sinensis. The sequence continues at coordinate 84,535,688 of NC_138964.1, forward strand.
ATTGAACCCGCTTTCCCACGCCCCTTTTGACTTTTTTTTTTTTTTTTTTTTTTTTTTTTTTTTTTTTTTTTTTTTTCACCACTCGACACGTGTATATGAGATAGTAGGGTTAAAATTTGAGAAGGTCTAAATCACTGCTGAAATATATTATTACAAATTTGATGCCTAATACTTTTCTTAAATTTATCACCAATTTTCTGTTTAAATAATAACTTTTAAAACTTTGATTTTAAAATAAAATATATTACAAATTTATATCATCAAATAGATTATTGATATCACTTTAGATTAAATACATCCCAATTAGGTTCACATTTACTATTCTACTAATTATTTGCATCACACTCCACCTCAATAATCTAATAAAAACATTACAAAATTACATATTTAAGAAAAATTATTTATCAATCATCGTCGGATGAGTTGGACAAATCATTTGGGTTGCCCATTGTTATTGTATCCAAATCAGCTTGAATCTCACATTTTTAGAGGAATGAAAACCATTTAAGAGTAAAAAGTGATTGCCTCCCAACATTTAAAATTTTATAATTTGTCACATTTGTCAATAGATAATTCCCAACTAAATCAAATGTTTGAATAATAGTTTACTGGTTATAAGATTTTTATTCCTTCTTTTTGACCCTTCCATCCAGGCATAGCCTAAGTTCAAAAAGAGGAATACGTCCTCAAAACCTACGAACAAACAATCACTATTGATGAGTATAGGCCCATACGGGCCAATCCAGTCAACGCCGCTGGGCCAAGGCCCAACATGAGTCTACCAAGGCCCCTTCGGTCAGCAAGCTAGACCATGTATCCAAGTCAAACGACCACGAGCATGTAACTAATCTATGGCGCCCTTCCCTAATGAGCACAATGCAGTCACACAAATGACTCATTGTGTCATTTGCTTGTCTTCCCTACCACATGAACCTGCAGGCGTACTCTCTTGCACATCCCAAGAGAGGAGCGCCATGTGGTCCCCATTGGTAGATAAGAATATACATACAACCACAATATGCACTCCAAGTATCTTATCTCATTCTCATCTTTTACATTCCTCCATTGCTCTCTATCTTCAAGAGAACTAATTTATTTGTCAGAGATCCCCTGAGAAGGGAACCTATCGATGAGTTCTAAAGGGTTTTGTTTGCAGGTTACCACCAAAAGACCCGAAACCTAACTATCCAGCGCAGATGACCCATGAATTCAATGACCGACATAGGCCTACCAAATACTGATTGTCATCAACTACAAATCTAATCAAAATAAAAGTGATAAGAAGTCTCAATCAGGGAAAGATAGGAAATCCAAAAGGTAAGTATCATAGATATCATGTTTTTGGACATATTTCAAAGCTCTATCCAGTGCCCCAACAGGTAAATGTCCAAAGCCAAGGGACTAACAATCACATAGGTTGTCAATGCCTCCAAGGAGAGCTTAGACTTAGGCGAAGACTATAAGAACTATACTACATGGTTATTTGAGAGAGAGGATAGACTTCTCAACATGAGAAAGCTCTAGACTTAGGTAATGCTGCATGTGTCTAGCTCTAATGGCAGTGTTTCTAAGAAACTAAATGCCTCTAATGGGGAGGAAGTAGAGTCGATTCAACACAGTTATGCTGAAATGTATAAAGAGTGTCTCAAGCTTAAGAAAAGTAAGATGAACTTGGTAGAAAATGAAATAGATGTCTTTAGATCTTTTTTTTTTTTTTTTGATTCAGAGATCTAAAATAAGTGAGAAGACGACTTCTACAAAACAACTCAATAATTATAAAGCTATCCTTTCAAGAGGTTCATTGCTTTAGAAAATAAAAGAAATAATAGTACACAATCTTGTAGAAAGGCTACGTCTAGGGTGTCTACCTGAGAGAAAGTGGTGTTCGATGCCGAGGGCACTTCAAGAAGTTCTCAAGTAGTTCTTAGTTTTTTCAGCATTAACCAACTTAAAGGTTCTCGATGTTTTTTGAAGATAGACCTGTTTGATCAACTCAAAGGTTCTTAATATTTTTCGAAGATTAACTTAAGATCAGGGCTATCATCAGTTACGAGAGAAGGAGGAGGACATTCCTAAGACGGCCTTTCATACCCTATATGGTCACTATGAATTTCTAGTAGTGCCATTTGGCTAAACCAATGCTCCTGCAGCTTTCATGGACTTGATGAATTGGATTTTTTGAGATTTCCTTGATAAGTTCGTGGTAGTTTTTTTAGATGACATACTTATTTACTCGCCCTCTGAAGATGAGCATGAAAAACATCTCTACATTGTCTTACAACTTCTTAGAGAACACCAACTTTATGCCAAATACGAGAAGTGTGAATTTTGGCTCTCAAAGGTAAAGTTTTTGGGTCACATGGTCTCAGAAGAGGGAGTGATAGTAGATTCATCAAAAATTGAAGTCGTGCAAAAATGGGAACGACTTAGAAATGTGTTTGAGATTCGCAGATTTTTGGGGCTTGCTAGGTATTATAGACGTTTTGTGAAAAATTTTTCCACATTAGCGACACCTTTAATCAAACTAACGAGGAAGGGGGTGAAATTCATATGGAACGATGCCTGTGAGAAATCTTTTCTAGAATTAAAGGCTAGATTAACTACCGTGCCTATTCTGATTATTCCCAAGAGAAGAAGAGGGTACACAGTCTATTGTGATGCTTCTAGAGAAAGGTTAGGGTGCGTCTTGATGCAAGAGGGCAAGGTTGTAGCTTATGGTTCTCGCCAATTGAAAACTCATGAGAGAAACTACCCTACTCACGATCTTGAATTAGCTGCTGTCATTTTTGCTTTAAAAATTTGGAGACATTACCTATACGGAGAGAAATTTGATGTCATTTATGATCATAAGAGTCTCAAATACCTGTTTTCTCAGAAAGATTTGAATTTACGTCAGAGAAGATTGATGGAATACATAGAGGACTACGATTTTGAATTACACTACCACCCGGGAAAGACGAATGTTATTGCAGATGCTTTAAGTAGAAAATCTACGAGCACGGTTGCACAGTTCGGACTCTTGTCACGGTTCTGAATCTAATCACACAAAGTGCAATGTGAGACTGATAAACACCAAAGAGTCCAATCCGACAAATCATTTTGGAAAATCGATTTTTGAATCAAATAATGCTAAAACTGGACTGCTTTGCCAAATTATAGAGTCACCACTTAAATATTTTGTTTTGAAAAATTTAGGAAACCCTGACTCGTGCCAAAGGCCACGTGTCCGTCATCACCAAAGTTGCCTCGGCTCGGGAACTTGGGTACAAAAGGGGAAGGTCCTGAAATGAGCACCCCCGCTTACCCGATCAAAGATCGGCCTCTACTAAACATGATATGTTTTTTTTATAAACACATGTGTTCTTATTCTGGTTATTAATCTAACCTTACTATGTGGCGCGCACGCATACAAGTATAGACTAAGTCACAAGATTTGGAACGAATTCAACTCATGTTTTGTTTTCGAAAATGGTTTGAAAATGTCACCCTCAAGTGGGCTAAAGCGCGGATTTGCCATCAAACATGATGGGCTTAAAACATGATTTGCCACTTCGCAAAGTGGGCTTAAAACATACATTCGTTGAATTGTCCCAATTCAAGCAACAAAGCCTTCATCCACAGGCATTCATACAGTTAAGCATATAAGAAAATAGCCTCATGGCAAGCATACGAAACATGGTAACACTCACACTCATGTAAGTATGCTAAAGCGTAAAAGCTCACCTAGTACTCCAAGCTAGGAAAGAAAACAAAGTTAGAAAAATGCATGATTCCTAACTATGTTAAATGACTAATGCAACACATGCAATAAATGCTATTAATAGGCTCGGCTACTAATATGGCATATGATTTGCAACACTTTGATAACATGCTTTGAAAAATGTATTCAAAGAAGTGTATTTGAAATTACGATGCAGTTTGAATGATGTGCCAAGCCTCGGTGCATGCAAGACAAAATGAATGATGCAAACATGCAAACATAAGGTATGCTAATTGAAATATGCTGTAATCTAACCATCGAAAGTGGTTAAATAAAAGGGAGAAAGACGTGGGGTTGAAAGACATACACACACACGCACGCACACTTATTACAACATTACGCCCTCGCGAAAGAGGGTCCGAATAAACAAGCTAAGCTACGCTAAGCTAATTATAAACCAAAAACTAATTAACTATTCTAAGCTAATTATTACAACACAATTGAATAACTAGCTATGCTAAGCTAATTAAGTAATTACAACACTTGAATTGAATAATCAGCTACAACTAGCTAGTAAAGCAATTAAATGGCCTCGCGAGCGAGGGAGACATGCATACTCGGTTGGCTTCCTCCCAAAAATCCATTGCCTTGCTATCGGCTGCCTCTGTTTGCACTTGCTTTAATCTCTGAACATTGAACCAACTTCCAAACTGCCACTGCTCCAAAACAGGAACACTTTTGCACAAAAATTCATTGGTGGCCGGTCGGCCACAAAAGTTGGGTGTCGGCCACTCTAACTGGCCGGTCGGCTAGTTTAAAGGCTGGTCGTGTAACAACCCTCGCTCTACTCTAGTCATGCTTGCATATATTACACGATCTTGTCTTGATATGTTGCATTTTTTGCAAAAACCTTGTTTTGTACCTTGCTTGGTGTGAGTTTAACCGAGGTCATCTTCAGTCTACAATTATCTTGGAACCACTTTGTTTGACCTCCACCTTCACCCTGACATATTGGCCGAGATCTCATTATCTAGGCCGAGGTGTTCATCACCAAGGCCGAAATGTGTATTATCTAGGCCGAGATGTTACCTTTGCACCTAAGTGACCTTGTCTTGGAGTGGTATGACCTAGATCGAGGTGTGGCACATCTAGGCCAAGGTGTGGCACAGCTTAGTCAAGTGTTGTCCTTCCTAGCCAAGATCATTGTTCCCCTACTTGCCGATGTCTTGTTCTTAGCCGAGGTCATTACCCGCTGGAGTGCCTATGCCATCTTGCTTGTAGAACACACTTTGCCATAGTCTTGTCTTTTCGCTCAGTCACTTTTTGAGTAGAACCAACCAGCCGCTGCCACGTGCCCCTGCAGAGGGTTAAGTCAGCCGTCAGACCCAGAAAATATACATTTTTGTATTACATCTTTGCCTTGTAGAGATAGAGGCTCTAGGAAGAAGAAGAAGTCTTAGAGTGAGAGAGTAGACTTTCGAGCTTGATTTCTAGAGATCAAACCGTTAGATTCGTGTATTGACGTTAGATTCTTGATTCACTCTTATCATTCTTATTGATCATCCAGCTGCATTGCACGATCGAACCTGTTTTGCGCGTCATGCATTGATTTAAAGTTTGGTTTTAGAAAGAGAAAATAGTGTTTATGTGTTCTTGAAGAAAAGTCTTGTTTGATCCGGAAGTTTGCATTAAGATTCATGTTTTTGTGTTTGTTCTCACAAGATCCTTGAATATGGGTACCCAGGTCCATGTTTTTGAATTCATAGCATGAAACCTCAGATTTTGTAATAGTAAGTTATGATATTTGCATCCACGTTCTTCATGTTCATATTTTTTTTTCAAGAAAAGGGAACCTAGTTTTTCCCGACTTCATTTCCTTGGATGTGGCCATCGGGACCACACCTCGGCAAGGAGGTGTGGGACCTCGGCCTAGATCTGGTTGGTGCCCATTATGTTTTCCCGAGATGAGGAACAGTGTCTTGTTTTGGATCACCTTAGTTTTGAAAGAATGCCGAGGTCACTTGCATTCATGTAAAGCTTGTTTGATAGTGCATTCAATGGGATTTGTTATGTACTTGTAGGACTTGGATCCTTGCCTGTAGCCCCGACGTTTGAATAACTATGTGAGTGGTATTTTTAATAAAGTTATGTTATTAAGTTTTGATAAAGTTTTGCCTTGCTTGTTTTGGAAAAGTATTTTGTTAAGCATGAATGACTATCCCTATTTTGTGTATCAAGTATTAGCTTGGTTTTGACAACCTTTGAAAGTCCGTACGTGCTAGGGGACTATAAGCATTTGTAGCACAACCTTTGAAAGTCCGTACGTGCTAGGGGACTATAAACATTTGTAGCACAACCTTTGAAAGTCCGTACGTGCTAGGGGACTATAAGCATTTGTAGCACAACCTTTAAATGTCCGTACGTACTAGGGGACTATAAGCATTTGTAGCACAACTTTTGAAAGTCCGTACGTGCTAGGAGACTATAAGCATTTGTAGCACAACTTTTGTTAATGTCATCTCTTGGAACTTGAAAGACTTTAATTGTTGAGACTTGAAAGAATTGTTAGATAAACCTGATTTTCCCTTGGACTTTGTGCAAGATGTGATGTGCCTTGATTTGATAAAGATTCCGGATATCATTCATGTAAACCCCTTTATTATTTGTACCATTCACTGAGTATCCAAGCTCACCCGTCTCTATATATATGTAGGTGACGAGCAGGACGGCGGTGACGCCTAGATGTACTTGCTACTTGTTTTGGATCTTGCACTATTGCAGCATATTGAAGATTATGCTTCTTAGTTGTATTTCATTGTATTTTGTATTTGATGGCTGAGAAGCCTTTTGGTCAAGATGTATTTTTGTACTTCATTTTGTTGTATTAAAGCTATGTAAAGATGTATGCTATCCTATTTAACTTATGCACTGCTCTTATGGACTACTTAGCTTTGAATTTATTGTTTCCGCATTTGTAGGCCCCATATGTAATACTCTGATTGTGTGTGAATTTTGAAAGTTGGCCTTCGGTAATCTCGGATTACTGACCATCACGACACCATTCTACTAGGGGCGGAATGGGGTCGTGACAGATTGGTATCAAAGCACAAGTTCCTTATAGTACGTTATTCACACACTTTGAGTCCTAAAGAGCATAGGATTTCCCTTAGAAAGATATTAGAATTGCATCATATTGCTTGCTACTTGACAATGTGTGCATCATCTTGGTGTGGCTATTTGTTATTTGCGTGCATACTATTTGATCGTTTTGTTTTAAAGCAACATTTTGCATACTCATAGCATCATGAGGAGGGGTAGACCGCCAGTTGGCCAAGATCATCCCGAAGACAGATTGGACAGATTAGAGAGATTGGTCGAAGGTTTGGTCCGTGAGTTGAGACAACCTAGGCCACAAGACACTAGTACTACTTCTACCCAGGCCGAGCAGACAAACGGCCGACATGCAGTTCCACCCCTGCCTCCTCCAGTGCCACAAATGCCTCCACAGCAAGCTTTGTATGGGGATGGCACCATAGCCTTGATCAAAGAGTTCAAAAAGATGAAACCGCCGAGGTTCTCTGGGGGTATTGAACCGATGAAGGCCGAAGCGTGGGTCTTGGAAATGGAGAAGCTGTTTGAGATCTTTCCCAGTACTGATGCCCAGAAGGTGTCATTGGCAACATTCACACTAGATGACGATGCACGAAGATGGTGGATGATGACTCGAGAAAGCAACCCAGGTCTGACCTGGGCCAGATTTTTGGAATTGTTTTAAACCAAGCATCTCCCCCTTAGTGTTCGAGACCGTAAGACCACAGAGTTTTAGACTTTGACACAAGGCAACAAGACAGTGGCAGAATATGACCGTGTTTTTACCGAGTTGGCGGGATACGCGCCTCGCATGGTCGATGATGAATACAGAAAGGCCAGGAAGTTCGAAAGTGGACTGCGCGGACCAATTCAGGATCGAGTTAACATGCTCAATATGCCGACCTACGCCGGAGTGTTGGACAAGGCCATCCTGGCAGAGGCTAACTTGAACCGATATCAGAACTCAAGAGAAAATCAGAAGAAGAGGCAGAACTATGATAATTGCCGAGCTCCGTTTAACGCTAAGAAGAAAGCGAATGTGAACAGCTCCAGCAACTCGAACCAAGAAGGTAATACTAGGCCGACGTGTGCAAGCTGTGGGAAGCCTCATTCCGGAGTTTGCCGTTGGGCATCGGGAGCCTGGTTTGAATGTGGTGAAATGGGTCATCGTGTGAAAGACTGTCCGAAGACAATGACTGATGATGGTAAGAAGAATGGGAGTAGCTCGGGCTCTGCACAGAGAAATAACATCGGGAGGACCCAGACGAGACAGGGCAAAGTTTTTGCATTGGTACCAGGAGACACTCAGAATGCTGAGACAGTAGTGTCAGGTATGCTCCCAATTTGCTCTCAAGATGCATACATATTAATTGATTCGGGTTCTACGCATTCATTTATATCTGCTAAGTTTGCCGAGAAGTTAAATAGAGAACAAGAACCCCTTGACTATGAGTTATATGTGTCTACTCCATCTGGGAGAACTATGATTGTTGCATCCATTTATAGGGCGTGTGTGGTTGTGATTGGGGGTGTAGAATTGTTAGTCGATTTAATGCCGTTAACCATGGCTCACTTCGATGTCATATTGGGAATGGATTGGTTAGTAGCGAATCATGCATCCATTAATTGTGTTTCGAAGAATGTCACACTAAAACCCCCAAACCAAGCCGAGGTTATTTTCCAGGGTAAGGGAGTAGTGCCGCCACCTTACTTAATCTCATCCTTGAAAGCTTATAAGTTAATCCAAAAAGGGTGTCAGGGTTATTTGTGCAGTATACTAAGTGATTCGAATGGAAGTGTTGAGTTAGCCGACATACCAGTTGTTAAGGAATTCCCCGACGTCTTTCCAAATGAGTTGTCTGGCCACTTGATCGATAGAGAAGTAGAGTTTACTGTGGACATCATGTCGGGAACGCAACCTATCTCCAAAACACCCTATAGAATGGCCCCAGCTGAACTTAAGAAATTAAAACTGCAACTACAAGAATTGTTGGATAAGGGATTCATTAGGCCGAGCACTTCACCATGGGGAGCCCCGGTTCTATTTGTTAAGAAAAATGATGGCACACTTCGCCTTTGCATTGATTACCGGGAACTTAATAAGGTAACCATTAAGAACAAGTACCCATTGCCTAGGATTGATGATTTGCTTGATCAACTACAAGGAGCACGAGTCTTTTCCAGGATTGACCTTAGGTCGGGCTACCATTAGCTGAAAGTTAAAGCCGAGGATATTGAGAAGACTGCTTTTCGGACGAGGTATGGCCACTACGAATTTTTGGTAATGCCTTTCAGAGTGACCAATGCTCCCGCAGCGTTCATGGACTTGATGAACAGAGTCTTTAAGCTGTATCTAGATGAGTTCGAAGTTGTTTTTATTGACGACATATTGATCTATTCCAAGATTACTATTGAACACGAGAATCATCTGAGACTTGCCCTGTAAATCTTGAGAAATAGGAAGTTGTACGCCAAGTTGAGCAAGTGTAAATTTTGGCTTTCCAGCATTTCATTTTTGGGCCATGTGATTGATGAAGAGGGTATATTAGTTGATCCCAGTAAGATTGCAGCCATTGTGAATTGGCCGATGCCGACTAACGTGTCCAAGGTTCGTAGTTTTCTGGGCTTGGCAGGTTATTACCGAAAGTTTGTGAAGGACTTTTCAAGGATTGCAGTACCATTGACAAAACTAACTAAGAAGGGAACTGCATATGAATGGACCGATGATAGGGAATCATCCTTCCAAGAGTTGAAGACGAGGTTAGTTACGGCACCAGTTCTTGTACTCCCATCAGGTAATGAGGAATTTCAGATTTTCAGTGATGCTTCACATACGGGTTTGGGTTGTGTATTAATGCAAGGAGGCAAAGTCATAGCATATGCATCTCATCAGTTGAAACTTCATGAAAAGAACTATCCAACCCATGATCTAGAGCTAGCAGCCGTGGTGTTTGCCTTGAAGATTTGGCATCACTACTTGTATGGAGCCTCTTGCCAAGTTTTTACAGATCACAAGAGCTTGAAGTACTTGTTCACTCAAAAAGAACTAAACTTGAGGCAGGGAAGATGGCTTGAATTTTTGAAGGATTACGAGATGCAGATTCAGTATCACCCAGGTAAAGCAAACTCGGTAGCCGACGCATTGAGTAGAAAGTCAGTGGGAAGTTTGGCATGCCTAGCCATGATTTCAGTGGAGCTGACTACTATTGGGGAGGTAAAGGCAAGGCAAATGGAGGATGAATTCCTGAAGAAGGTGGGCGACGAAATTATCACCAGGCCGAGGTCAGGTTACACCCTTGAGAATGGAGTGCTTAAGTTTGAAGGAAAATTGTGCGTGGCCGACGTCCCAGAGTTGAAAGGAAAGATTTTGCAAGACTCTCATGGATCCAGATTTGCAGTTCATCCAGGGAACACCAAGATGTATCAGGATGTAAAACAGAATTTTTGGTGGCCGAATATGAAAAGAGAGATAGCCGAGTTCGTGTCCCAGTGTTTGTATTGTCAACAAGTGAAAGCAGAACATCAGAGGCCAGCAGGACTTCTCCAACCTTTGCCGATTCCTAAATGGAAATGGGAACGCATCTCCATGGACTTTGTGATTGGTTTGCCGAAGACACAGAAAGGAATGGATTCGATCTGGGTTATAATCGACAGATTAACTAAGTCAGCACACTTCTTGCCTGTTCAGACTACATTCAATATTGACCGACTTGTTGTACTGTACATGAATGAGATTGTGAGACTTCATGGAGTGCCGATGTCCATTATATCAGACCGGGACCCGAAGTTTGTTTCTAGGCTTTGGCAGAATTTACAAAGAGCTTTGGGGACTAAGTTGAAGTTTAGCACAGCTTTTCATCCCCAGACCGATGGCCAAACAGAGAGAACAATTCAGACACCTGAGGACATGCTTAGATTATGTATATTAGACTTCAAGGGAAGCTGGGAAGTGCATTTGCCATTAGTAGAATTCGCTTACAACAACAATTATCAAGCTAGCATCGGCATGGCGCCGTATGAAGCCTTGTATGGAAGAAAGTGCAGATCGCCAATATGTTGGACCGAGGTAGGGGATAAAGCTTTGATCGGCCCCGATCTAGTTCAAAGGACAACCGAAAAGATTAAGCTTATCCAACAGAGAATCAGAACCGCTCAGAGTCGACAGAAGAGCTATGCCGACCAGAGAAGAAGAGAGTTGGAATTTTAAGTTAAGGATCATGTATTCCTGAAGGTTTCACCAATGAAAGGAACTTCCAGATTTGAGAAGAAAGGTAAGTTAGCACCTCGTTACATCGGGCCGTTTGAAATACTTGAGAAAATTAACCTAGCTGCCTATAGATTGGCCTTGCCACCAGAACTAAGTCAAGTTCACAATGTGTTCCATATTTCAATGTTGAGGAAGTACATTCGGGATCCACTGCATGCAATTGATTATTCTGGGATTGTGGTTAATGAAGATTTAAGTTACGAGGAGAAGCCGATGAGAATTATTGACAGACAAGTGAGGCAGTTGAGAAACAAGTCGATACCGATGGTAAAGGTTGAATGGAAAGAGCATTATGGCAAGGAGGCTACATGGGAAAAGGAAGAAGAAGTGAAAATCCGTCATCCGGGGTTATTTGTAGAGCAAGGTAATTTAAGTTTGGGGACCAAACTTCTTTAAGGAGGGTAGGATGTAATAACCCTCACTCTACTCTAGTCATGCTTGCATATATTACACGATCTTGTCTTGATATGTTGCATTTTTTGCATAAACCTTGATTTGTTTGCTTAAGTGTTTCTCGCATGTTTTGTACCTTGCTTGGTGTGAGTTTAGCCGAGGTCATCTTCAGTCTAGAATTATCTTAGAACCACTTTGTTTGACCTCCACCTTCACCCTGACATATTGGCCGAGATCTCATTATCTAGGCCGAGGTGTTCATCACCAAGGCCGAAATGTGTATTATCTAGGCCAAGATGTTACCTTTGCACCTAAGTGACCTTGTCTTGGAGTGGTATGACCTAGATCGAGGTGTGGCACATCTAGGCCAAGGTGTGGCACAGCTTAGTCAAGTGTTGTCCTTCCTAGCCAAGATCATTGTTCCCCTACTTGCCGATGTCTTGTTCTTAGCCGAGGTCATTACCCGCTGGAGTGCCTATGCCATCTTGCTTGTAGAACACACTTTGCCATAGTCTTGTCTTTTCGCTCAGTCACTTTTTGAGTAGAACCAACCAGCCGCTGCCACGTGCCCCTGCAGAGGGTTAAGTCAGCCGTCAGACCCAGAAAATATACATTTTTGTATTACATCTTTGCCTTGTAGAGAGAGAGGCTCTAGGAAGAAGAAGAAGTCTTAGAGTGAGAGAGTAGACTTACGAGCTTGATTTCTAGAGATCAAACCGTTAGATTCATGTATTGAGGTTAGATTCTTGATTCACTCTTGTCGTTCTTATTGATCATCCAGCTGCATTGCACGATCGAACCTGTTTTGCACGTCATGCATTGATTTAAAGTTTGGTTTTAGAAAGAGAAAATAGTGTTTATGTGTTCTTGAAGAAAAGTCTTGTTTGATCCGAAAGTTTGCATTAAGATTCATGTTTTTGTGTTTGTTCTCACAAGATCCTTGAATATGGGTACCCAGGTCCATGTTTTTGAATTCATAGCATGAAACCTCAGATTTTGTAATAGTAAGTTATGATATTTGCATCCACGTTCTTCATGTTCATATTTTTTTTTCAAGAAAAGGGAACCTAGTTTTTCCCGACTTCATTTCCTTGGATGTGGCCATCGGGACCACACCTCAGCAAGGAGGTGTGGGACCTCGGCCTAGATCTGGTTGGTGCCCATTATGTTTTCCCGAGATGAGGAACAGTGTCTTGTTTTGGATCACCTTAGTTTTGAAAGAATGCCGAGGTCACTTGCATTCATGTAAAGCTTGTTTGATAGTGCATTCAATGGGATTTGTTATGTGCTTGTAGGACTTGGATCCTTGCCTGTAGCCCCGACGTTTGAAGAACTATGTGAGTGGTATTTTTAATAAAGTTATGTTATTAAGTTTTGATAAAGTTTTGCCTTGCTTGTTTTGGAAAAGTATTTTGTTAAGCATGAATGACTATCCCTATTTTGTGTATCAAGTATTAGCTTGGTTTTGACAACCTTTGAAAGTCCGTACGTGCTAGGGGACTATAAGCATTTGTAGCACAACCTTTGAAAGTCCGTACGTGCTAGGGGACTATAAGCATTTGTAGCACAACCTTTGAAAGTCCGTACGTGCTAGGGGACTATAAGCATTTGTAGCACAACCTTTGTTAATGTCATCTCTTGGAACTTGAAAGACTTTAATTGTTGAGGCTTGAAAGAATTGTTAGATAAACCTGATTTTCCCTTGGACTTTGTGCAAGATGTGATGTGCCTTGATTTGATAAAGATTCAGGATATCATTCATGTAAACCCTTTTATTATTTGTACCATTCACTGAGTATCCAAGCTCACCCCTCTCTATATATATGTAGGTGACGAGCAGGACGGCGGTGATGCCTAGATGTACTTGCTACTTGTTTTGGATCTTGCACTATTGCAGTATCTTGAAGATTATGCTTCTTAGTTGTATTTCATTGTATTTTGTATTTGATGGCTGAGAAGCCTTTTGGTCAAGATGTATTTTTGTACTTCATTTTGTTGTATTAAAGCTATGTAAAGATGTATGCCATCCCATTTAACTTATGCACTACTTTTATGGACTACTTAGCTTTGAATTTATTGCTTCCGCATTTGTAGGCCCCATATGTAATACTCTGATTGTGTGTGAATTTTGAAAGTTGGCCTTCGGTAATCTCGGATTACTGGCCATCACGACACCTTTCTACTAGGGGCGGAATGGGGTCGTGACAGGTCGACTACCTCAAGTGGCCGGTCGGCCACCTGTTTTTTTCCAAAATTCTGTTTTTGTTGCAACAGAGAGCAACAGAAGCAAAGCAATGTATTTTTCAAGGAATGTGTGTACTCCCACCCTCCTTATCATTTTTCAAGCTCAAAGGAGTATGGCACTTGGCTCTCAAGCCATCAACCAAGCATCTCATTGCATGATGGCCAAAGAACCAAGCTTGCACAAGCTTAGTGAATGCACAAATAAGACTCAAAGGACCATCACCCTATCATGCATGATCAAGGGTGACAACGACCAAGAAATGTAACACGTCTCATCACTATGAGTATGAAACGTCCCATATTTCTTGTGTTTGGATTAACGTCTGATCCAAACACATACAATGAAATAAAATATGCTTATCTTAGTCATGTTTTACTTGTCATTTTGTTTACTCATTTAACCAATTAAGTCTAATGTGAAAGTCCTCTAATGAGAGAGGGGTCAACCAAAGGATGGTTTAAGACATGAGAGAGCTCATGCCTTTGGCTAGGAGAAACCCTCAATAGAGAGTTAAAGCCATTGAGCACAAGCTCTATCTCAAACTTAAACACAATCATAAGGTTAACCAACCCTCAAAACAAATGGAAAAATGAAGAAATGAGGGAGGTTGCAGACCTTTTTAGTGCTGAAATGGCGTGCAAAAGACACTTAATCATGCAATTAACATATGCACAACATATTGAAAGCCAAAAGCATCAAAACTAGTGAAGAACATTACACTAGAAACATGCAATATCAAGCTTAAATGACCAAACCAGCTCTAGATAGAGCTTAAACATGCCAAAACAGTGGCCTAAACATGCTGAGATAGAAGCATAAAAGGCAAGAAAATCATGCGCACATATTGACTCGCAAGCAAGGCTCAAAACACAACTCTTAAAAGCAATGAAAGAAAGGAATCAGTGAGAGCGTGAGAGAGGTATATGCACTGAAATCATGTAAAAAATGATGTTATAACATGCAAACCACTCAAGCATAACATGTTAGAGGCCTTAAAATACAAAGCTAGTTAAGGCATTTACACTACAACCCTACAAGGCAAGGCTCATATGACCAAGACCACCCAAAATAGAGTTAAAGCATGCCAAATTGGTAGCTAAAACATGCTGAGATTAGGGCACAAAAGGGTAGAAAAGCATGCTCACATGTTAGGCAATCTACACTTGCAAACAAGGGACAAGAAGGGGAGGCCAACCCCTCCTATTTTGGACCTCAAAGTATAGTTTTTGTCACTGAAAAACCTCTGAGTTTCGGTGGTTAAAAGGCCTCAAAAGTTTGATTTAAAACAACTTTGAAAGATGGCACAACAACTTAGCAAGCAAGCCACAAAAAAAGTGGACCACCCCTAACTCCAAAAAGGCCTTAAACCACCATTTTTAAACCTTAAAAATAGAGGTTTTTGTAGTTGAAAACCAGGCCAAAAATAGTGTAGAAAGATGGCAAAACAACTATGTACAAAGAGCTTACAAGAGGTAAGACTTATACATTTGAAGCACAACACTTAAACAGCTACTTTCTTGGCTCAAATAACCCTTCAACAGCCCAAAATAGATCCCAAGATGGCTCAGCTCCAAGATGGTCCAATTTGGTTCAGGGGTTGTATGCAAATGTGTAGAGAATTCCCACTTTAAAGCCTAAAACAAGAGGAGAGAGAGAGAGAGAGAGAATTCTAGAGAGAGAGGATTATAGAGAGAGAGGATGTTAAAGAGAGAGGCTCCCAAAAATATTCCAACCTTACAGTATGAGAGATATGGCCCCCATGTATAGCAAAAATACAAGCCTTGGTCGAAAATATCAAGATAGAAATATCTGGAGCAGTGTAGGACATCTGGAGGAGAAATATCTGCAAATTATGAGCTTTCTGGACATTTTGGCCAACCGGCCACTAATGGTGGCCGACAAGGGTCACTTCTGGCCGACCTATGGCCGGCATGCTCCATTTGTGGCCGACACACTCCCCTAGAGGCCGACGGCAAAACTGGTCCTTGTCCCCGACTTCAAGCAAGCATAACTCCTTCATCGGGAACCCTTTTCAGGTCATTCTTGAGCGTAAACTGAAGCCCCAGAAGTCTTATTTCCAATGATGGAAGCCTCACATCAAAATTCCAAGTGTGCTAAGAGACATCCCTCTTTTAGTGAAGACTACTCAGTTTCGGTCCAACCGGATTGATACCTAACTTCAACCAGCCATATCTCCCTTATCTGGCCTCGGCTTTACGAGATTCTTAAGTGTAAAATGAAGCCCCGAAAGTCCACTTTCCAATGATGGTGGCCTTATAGATGAAATCCAAGTGTACAAATAGATAGGCCCTATTTAGCGAGGACTGCTCGACTCTCTCTTAACGGTTCATGCCCATCTTCTCCCCCAACTTGGTTTCTTCCCTCTCTTCTTCTTTTCTTCAATTGTTTTAAAGATTTTTCAAAAATTTCACCTCTCTTTCATGCATTTACATTTTGTCCTTGCTCGGTTTACCGAAAAGCGCAACATTTAACAAAATGCGAGCCTCGGAACATCGTAGGAACTTCTTTCAAAAATGTTTTAAAAGAAAGGGTTTTAAGGTCTAAAACCTTTTTGTTCAAAAGGCTTTGGTCCAGAAAAAAGGGGTGTGAGGTTGGGATTTGACGCTCTCCTTGCCAAAGAAATCGAACCTTTACACTGCACACCTTTCATCACCAAGTAAGCAATCAGTGATGCCCAAGTCTTAAGGGCGGTTAAAAATAGGGTGTCTACAGCCGGCTGTGATTGTCGGAATGTGCTTCCAAAAGGACTTGTTTGGGTAGTACTGGACCCAAAGCCACTGAAAATAGACTTATGTCCAAAAACAGAAGAACTTATGTTTCAATAATAAATAAAGAGATTCGTAGTCAGTTCAATATAAATCCAGAATGCGTTGGTCACAGGATAGAACAAGATATGGGGAAAAAATGCCATATGAATAATTGCAAGTGAGAGAACTTAATTATGTCTATAAAAACAACACTAATAGACAATGTGCAACACATGAATTAATCAACGATTAAATGATAGAACACTAGTGATGGAAAAACCACCATGTGACCTTAATGATGAAGAGATACAAGCAAGAACATCAATACAAAAAAGAAAGCAAGTGAAAGGGTAACTTGTGAACAAATTGGGCTGAGCTAGGACAAGTCTTCTTTGGAAGTTGGACTGCGCAATGGGCCAAGGAGATATTTTGTATTTCGGCTTTGGGCTGAGGTAAGTACCAGGACGGTTGGATGTGTTGCTGGAATTGGGACCTATCTACCTTCTAACCGAGATGATAGCAGCTCGGCAGGATGCCAACCGGTGGCAGGGTCATTACAGCTCACCCATGTTGAGCACGGAGCCGAAGTAACTTGGTTGACCGCAGTGTCAGCCGAGGTAAAGGGTTTAGCCATCTCACTTGGCTTGTAGTGATGAGGGTGTTTTAAGGATAAGCATTATCCTTGGGCTTGAGACTCCTAGGAGGACTCTGCTAAGAAGAGTAGAGTCCTACTAGGATTGTGCAAACCATCTCACTTGATTGGTAGTGAGTAGAGTGTCATCAGGATAGACACTCTTCACTGGGAATGTGATTCCTAAGAGGACTCTTATAAGGAGAGTTGGAATCCTACTACGATTGTGTCAGGCAGAATCTATAAAAATTCATAGCAGGACCTATGTACAGGTATCACAATTTTTACTCTAGAATACACACAGCTTATTGTCTATTGTCCAGTTGCTGACTTAGGCATCGGTGGGGTTTCCGGCACACACCTGTCGGTTAGATCACGTTTGTGTTTTCAGGTGGCAAAGCCACGATGTTTGAAGGAGTGCAAACTTGATCAACAGGATTATACACGAAGATTATTTCGTGCTTGTACAATTAGCGTCGTCTATGGGAATTGCAATCACAAAGAACGAACCTCTTGATTAAGTTTTCTTTCAACTGATTTCAATGGCGCACAATGAAGACTTACCACACTCTGCCATTGGTGGGCAAACCCGGGAGGGGGGCGGAAGGCGCGAAGGCTTACCTTTTATCCCATCCATGGCTGAGTTAGATCCCCAGTGACGTAACCCACGGAGGGATACTCGTGAAAGACGGGGCTCCAGTCCTCGTCGCTCTCAAAGCCCTGAAAGACAGAGGTGAAGGTTGG
Source organism: Camellia sinensis (assembly GCF_055761805.1). Taxonomy (NCBI): domain Eukaryota; kingdom Viridiplantae; phylum Streptophyta; class Magnoliopsida; order Ericales; family Theaceae; genus Camellia; species Camellia sinensis. The sequence goes on from NC_138964.1 coordinate 84,553,526, forward strand.
ATCCTTAAGTTTTAGAAGATCAGGTAAGAGAGCAAGACGAATTGATACGGAGGATGACAGCAGACACGGAGACTATGAAGTGCCAGATAAAGGGCAAAGGGTCAGCAGAAGAAGAAGTGGGCAAGAGCAAGGCGCATCCTCGTCACTTAGAAGATCGTGACAGACAAGTCATACCATCACAAGCTGAAAGTAGAAGCCTTAGGTCAGGCGATACGTAATCAAGGACTTCCAGGACTCGTTACTCCAGGTTTGAGAGAACGAGGGCTGAAAGGTTTTACATAGAAGGAAGTAGTTATCGGCCCACGCATTCGCACCAAATGACATCTAGGCACACGGAGTTGCCTAGGTCGGCAGACCTGCGGACAATGCTTGAAGAAAGGGTTCGACGGAGAGAAGACACTTAGGCTCGCGACCCCCACAGAGTCTCCGCATTACAACGGTTGGCTCCTAGAACACATGGGAGTGTTGAGATTGGAATGCCAAAGCCACGCCTTGCCTATGAACCGACAAATAAAGCATTGGCAAGGTTGCATAGCTCGCCGTTCGTTCCGACGATAGAGAACGCACCATTACCCTCCGGCTTCCACCACCCTAAATTCATTATTTATGAGGGAAAGTCGGACCCCTACATGCACTTGAGCCACTTCAGCCAGGTTATGGCTGTGTATCGGCGAAACGATGCTCTAATGTGTATCTTATTTCTTTCCAGCCTTGGTGACCTGGGTCTAACTTGGTTTGAAAGGTTGCCAGAAGGTAGCATAGCTTCATGGGAGCAACTAGCAGAGGCTTTTGTGACCAGATTCAGAACAAACACCAAGACGCCCGTAGAGATTGGCCAGCTTCTCGCCATAGATATGGGCGAGAAGGAAACATTGAGGTCTTACAATAACCGGCATTGGGAGACTTTTAATCAGATTTGAGATTGCCCTACAAACCTAGCTATCGCACAGTACAAACGAGGTTTGCCGGCTGGTAATAAGTTAAGGGATTCAATGATAATGACGCCGCCCCTTACTATGGAAGCCCTGATAGAGAGAGTGCACCAACACATCCGAGTAGAGGAAGATGAGGAGCGCACCAAGGCAGAGTCCGACACAACAGCAATACCAGACAAAAAGCCTTTGGCGAGAGTTAAACACGGTTGACAAGTAGGACTGACCGCGCAAAAGTCTTTGCCCAACTGGGGGCAAAGTGGGTTGGCAGGTTTGACCAACTCTTTCTAACAAATCTTTGCCCGATTGGGGGGCAATTAAGAAGGTTGGCAGGTTTGACCAACACTTTTTTCTCCTCAAGTCGAGATAAGGATCTAGGCTCAGGAAGGTTGGCTGGTTTGACCAACACATTTTTTCATTCTTCAGCCGAGATAAGGATCTAGGCTTAAGAAGGTTGGCAGGTTTGACCAACACTTTTTTCTTTCTCAAGCCGAGATAAAGATCTAGGCTCAGGAAGGTTGGCAGGTTTGACCAACACTTTTCATTCTTCAGCCGAGATAAGGATCTAGGCTCAAGAAGGTTGGAAGGTTTGACCAACACTTTTTCTTCCTCTAGCCGAGATAAGGATCTAGGCTTAGGAAGATTGGCAGGTTTGACCAACAATTTTTGTATCCTTTAGCCGAGATGAGGATTTAGGATAAAGGAGGTTGGCAGGTTTGACCAACAAAACTTTTTTGCAATCTTTAGCCGAGATGAGGATCTAAGCTAAGAAGGTTGGCAGGTTTGACCAACAAAATTTTTGCACTCTTTGACCGGGATGATAGTTACCTCAGGCAAAGCAGGTTAGCAAGTTTGACCAACAAAATTTTTTGGATTCTTCAGTCGAGATACGTATCTCAATCAAAGAAGGTTGGCAGGATCAGGTAAGGCCAAGCTAATTAGTTTGGCTAAACATGCAGTCGGAATAATGCAAAACATTGAAAATGAAACACAGTAACCGAGCAAAGAGATCGAAATTTTTCATTACAAAAGGTGGGACATATAGCCCGGTTACACAGAAAAAGCGTTTTCTCGTGCAATTGCAAACTTGAAGGATAAAAATGTTGAAGGCAAAAAGGTGGGGTGTAGACTGCCCCGAACTCGCTCCGTGAGCCCCCCTTTCGGAGAGGGCGCTAATTTGGGTTCATAGCTACTACAGTTTGGACTCTTGTCACGGTTCTGTATCTAGTCTCATAGAGTGCAATGTAAGACTGATAAATCACCAAAGAGTCCAAATCTGGCAAATCGTTTTGGAAAATCGATTTTAATCAAAAAGTGCCAAACATGGACTACTTTGCCATATTACAGAGTCGTCACCTAAATATTTTATTTTTTGGGAAATTTTGAAAACCTTGCCTCGTGCCAAAGGCCATGTGTCCGTCATCACCAAAGTTACCTCGGCTCGGGAACTTGGGTACGAGGGGGGAAGGTCATGAAATGAGCACCCCCGCTCTCCCGATCAAAGATCGACCTCTACTAACATGATATGTTGTTTTCATAAACACATATGTTCTTATTCCGATTATTAGCTAACTTACTATGCGATGTGCACAGCATACAAGTATAGACTAGATTGCCTAAATTGGAACAAAACAAGTCAATGTTTGTTTTTCGAAAATGGTTTGAATTTGCCACCATCGAGTGGGCTTAGAAATGCAGATTTGCCACCAAACAAGGTAGGCTTAAAACATGATGCTTTTCCACTCCAAGTAGGCTTAAAACTCACATTTTGATGAATTGTTCCAATTCAAGTAATGAAGCCTTCATTCACAGACATTCATGCAGTTAATCAAATAAGCACATAGCCTCATGGCAAGCATGCTATCATGGCAATACTCACACACATGCAAGCATGCTAAAGCTTAAAGACTCACCGAGTACTCCAAGCCAAAACAAAAGCTAGTTAGAAATAATGCATGATCCTAATTATGTAGAATGCCTAATGCAACATATGCAAAATGCAACTAAATAGGCTCGGCTATCTAAGATGGCATATGAATGCAACACTTGATAACATGCTTTGAAACAAGTATTCAAGTAAGTGTATTGAAATACAATGCAGTTTGAATGATGCGCCGAGCCCAGTGCATGCAATACAAATGAATGATGCAAACATGCAAGCATAAGGTATGCTGATCGAAATATGCCCTAATCTAACCATCGAAAGCGGTTAAGTAAAAGGGAGAAAGACTTAGGGTTGGAAGACATTCACACACGCACGCACCCTTATTACAACAATATACCCTCTCGACGGAGGGTCTGAATAAATAAGCTAACTAGCTACGCTAAGGTACTTATTACAAATCAACTAATTAACTATTCTAGCTAATTAATTACAAACTGAATTGAAGCTAGCTATGCTAAGCTAATTAGAATGTTACAATATGAACTAAGCTAAATTAATTACAGCACATGTAATTAACTACAACTAGCTAACAAAGTGATAAATGGCCTCACGGGCGAGGGAGATATGCATGCTCGGTTGCGTCCTCCCGAAAATCCACCGCCTTGCCTCAAGATGCCTCTATTTGCACACTTTTGGATTTCTGAAAATTGTGCCAACTTCCAGATTGCTTCTGACCCATCTCAGAAACATGCTAAGGGATGATCGGCCATGAATGGTGGTAATCGGCCAGTACTGGTGGCCGGTCGGCTACTTTGGTGGCTGGTCGGCTGGCTTTGATGGCCGGTGGGCCACTGATTCCTTGAATTTTTCTTTTTGCTGCAATAGAGTACAAATAGAGGCATGGCAGTGTATTTGCAAGGAAATGTGTGTGCAACTACTCTCCTTATCATTTCTCAAGCTCAAAGGAGTGTAGTACTCGGCTCTCAAGCCACCAATCACGCATCTCAATGCATGATGGCCAGAGAGTCAAGCCTGCATAATGTTAGTGAATGCACAAACAAGATTTGAAGAGTCGTCACCCTATCATGCATGATCAAGGGTGACAACGACTAAGAAACGCAACACGTTTCATCACTTTGAGTATGAAACGTGCCATATTCCTTGTGTTTGGATTAACGTCCGATCCAAACACAATGCAATGCAAACAACATGCTTATCTTTTAATGCTAAAGTGGTATGCACAAGACTCTATCATGTAAGCAATGCATGCAAGACATGTTCAAGGGCCAAGAACATTAAAGCAAGTGAAGAACATTACACATGAGGCATGCACTATCAATCTCAAATGGTCAAACCAGCTATGGACAGACCTAAGATACTCCAAAACAGTGGCCAAAACACACTAACACTTAAGCACAAAAAGCAAGAAATGAATGCTCATTCATTTGCTCGCGAGCAAGGCACAAAGCTTAACTTTCAAACACATTGAAAGAGTGATATATATGAAAGCATGACAGAGGTACAAGCACTGAAATCATATGCCAAATGATGACATATCATGCAAACAACACAAGTATAGCATGTTAGGGTCCTTAGAACTCAAAGCTAGTTAAGGCCCTTTACACTACAACCATATTAAGCAATGCTCAAATGACCTTGACCATTCAAAACAGAGTTAAAGCATGCTAAAACATGAGTAAAAGCATAATGGAGCATAGCTAAAATAAGCTAGAATGATGGGCTAAAGTAGCAAGCATGCAAAGCTAGTGAGCAAGGTTACACTACAAGTGCAAAGAGCACGCAACCAAACAAGCCAAAAATAGAGTCATGAGAGGTCAAAAAAGTCACAAAAACATGCTTGAGCTCAGCTTAAAGAAAGGAGAAATACATGCTCATTTGGTAGGCCAACAAGACATGCAAGCAAGACAAAAGGAGAGGGGACCACCCACTCCCATTTTGAACCTCAAAACCACCTTTCCATCACTGAAATTTCTCTGGAATTCAGTGGTTAAAGGGCCAAAATGAGATGGTTCCAAAAGCTTTAAAGGATGGCCCAAAAGCTTAGCAAATAAGGCATAAAGGGGGTGAAACACCCCCAACTCCCATAGGGCCTCAAACAACCATTTTTAACACTCAAAAATAGAGTTTTTTATAGTTGACAACTTGGCCAAAATGAGCATGCAAAGGTGGCCTAAGCTAGTATACAATAAACAAGCTTAAAAGGGGAAGAAGATTACCCTCGAGACAGCAGCAAGGTGGCAACAATTCTGAGCCAAAACCAATTCCAAGACCTCAAATCAAGCTTCAAAGGACCTCAACCCCAAAGTGAAGGTGTTTGACTAGGTGTCTTGTGCAAATGTGTGAAGAAAACACACTTTAAGGCTCAAAATAGCACAATATAGAGAGAGTGTGAGAATTCTAGAGAGAGAGAGAGATTTGTGCTTTGAAAAATCTGAACCCTCAAATAGGGGGAGGGAGCTCCCCTTATATAGAAAATGCAAGCAAAAAGCTTACTTCATCCCTCCATACACGTGTATGGAGGATGAGCTCAGTGTTCAACAACTGGAACAGCTGGCATCAAAAATATCTGTAAAAGCAGAAAAAAAGGCCTTGGCCAAAACCTATGGCCGACTGGCCATCAGTGAGGCCGATCGGCCACCACTGATGGCCGATGGGAGAAAGGCTTGGCCGATGGGTTGTAGGGCTGGCCAGCAGGCCACCCCCTTTCCTTAGAAGCAATGCTACAAGTTCTTGGTGCACAACCAAGCACATAATGGACAAGTCGAGAGGTCCGAAGGCAAGACACTCCACCAAGAACTTCAGGCACTCAAAACGAACACGGGCATAGATGATCATCGAGTGTTCAAACAATGACATCCAAGTCTTGAGGACGGTCAAAAATGGGGTGTCTACATGGGGCTGTTCAAGTTTTTGGAGGTACATAACGGTTATAAGAGGAGAACGAGGATAATGGGGGCACGCCACGTATCCTGGGAATGACGTCATGCTAGATTAGTGGAAGGACATATTGAGCAATTGACAAGACTTACTAGGGCCGAACGAGCTGTGAAACCAAACTACTTTTTTAGCTCGGCAGAGTGGGGCGTTCTTAGCTCGGCTGGAGGAAAATAATCCCAATCATGCCACACAGATGGAATTAAGGGGCAATTGAGAGGGTAATTTGTGAACAAATTAGGTTGAGCTAGGACGAGTCTTCTTTGGAAGTTGGACCGTGCAATGGGCCAATGAGATATTTTGTATTTCGACTTTGGGCTGAGATAGGTACTAGGACGGTTCGATGTGTTGCTGGAATTGGGACCTATCTACCTTCTAACCGAGATGATAGCAGGGCGATGGACCGAGCTGGGTGTAGCTCGGAAGGATGCCAACCGGTGGCAGGGTCATTACAACTCACCTATGTTGAGCACGGAGCCAAAGTAACTTGGTTGACCGCAGTGTCAGCCAAGGTAAAGGGTTTAGCCATCTCACTTGGCTTGCAGTGATGAGGGCGTTTTAAGGATAAGCATTATCCTTGGGCTTGAGACTCCTAGAAGGACTCTGTTAAGAAGAGTAGAGTCCTACTAGGATTGTGCAAACCATCTCACTTGATTGGTAGTGAGTAGAGTGTCATTAGGATAGACACTCCTCACTAGGAGTGTGATTCCTAGGAGAACTCTTATAAGGAGAGTTGGAATCCTACTACGATTGTGCCAGGCAGAATCTATAAAATTTCATAGCAAGACCAATGTACAGGTATCACAATTTTTACTCTAGAATACACACATCTTATTGTCTATTGTCCAGTTGCTGACTTAGGCATCGGAGGGGTTTTCAGCACACACCTACCGGTTAGATCACGTTTGTGTTTTCAGGTGGCAAAGCGATGATGTTTGGAGGAATGCAAACTTGATCAACAGGATTATACGAGAAGATTATTTCGTGCTCGTACAGCAAGTATCCATGCACATAAGGGTAAAAGTAAAAAGAAGCCTAAGCTACCAATAGGTCATAATAGTTGGACTTAATTCCCATCAAGTCCTATTGAAAATAAGTCCTAGTACAAACGTTGCTAAAAATAATTTTTTGTGATGATTTTTTACATGTCGCAAAAAATTGACAATTATTGACTTTTTTTTATGATTTTTATAAATTGTCGCTAAAACTTACAATTAGCGACATTTTATAAAAATCATAAAAAAAAGTCAATTAGTGACATTTTTCTGTGACAAATTTTTCAAACTGTACTTGAAAGTTCAAAATTAGTGACTTTTTTTATGACAATTTTTTTAAACTATCTCTAAAACTTATAATTTAGTGACATTTTTTGTGGCAATTTTCAAACTATCACTGAAAATTAACAATTAGTGACGTTTTTTCATAGTGTATGATGAAAAATGTCATTAATTATTATAGGACGTATTGAACAATAAGTCCACTTAGTAAGACCAACACGTAAGTCCCCCAAGAAAGAATAAAGAAATAAAAAAATTTGGTTTATTCAGTCTACGTTCCCTTTAAATGCTCTGAAGGAGTAACAAATTATTCGCTCAGTGTAGACACCCCATTTTTGACAGACCTTAAGACTTAGACGTCATCGATTGAGCGCTTGGTGATTGCGTATGTTGTGCTCGTTTCGAGGTTTTGGAGTTTTGGCTGAGAGCCTTGCCTCCGAGCCTCTGAACTCTTTGTGCTTTGGCTCAGTTTGGGACCAAGTCTTGTTTTCCTTGCTTGAGGAAGGTAGAGGTCTTGTAGACCACTTTTGTGGTCGTAGGCCACTTCCGTTTGGAGACTAGTTTTCGGTTTTCGGAGCCTTCGGCCGCGCGCCTTGTTTCGGGACCGCTTAACGTTCTCCGTTTGGCGTGGTTTTTGAACCACACCTTGTTTCCTTGGTCTAGAGGGCCATTGTGGTTTGGGAGACCACTTTTGTGGTCGTAAACCACTTTTGGTGCTCGACAGCTAGTTTTCGAGGCTCCCGACTACGTGCTTTGCCTCCCAAACTTTTGTCTTGCATCCGTTTTGGTTTGTTTTTGGTACAAACCTTGTGTTTCTTTGTTTGAAAGGTGGTATAAGGATGGGAGACCAGTATTTCCCCTTGGAGACCACTTTTCCTCCTGCCAGCCAGTTTTCTGGTCTGACAACTGGTCTCCCTGATCTTTAGACCATCAAAAGTGGTCGGCCACCACACCATTTGCTTGTTTTCATGCTCTGGACCTTCTCCAACCATGGCCGACTAGTTTTTGTTCTGGGAGACCACTTAAGTGGTTGGCCGACCACTTTAAGTGGTCGACTGCTTTTTGCCACATTTTTTGAGATATTTTGGGCCAGCTGGCACAGCTGGAGAGCATTTGAGCCATCGTCCATACACGTGTATGGAGGGATGGTCTTGAAGCTTAGCTTCCTTGAGAAGCTTTAGCTTTTGTTCTCTATAAGAGGGAGGCTCCTCCTCCCTCCTCTAGGTTAAAAAATTTGGGGTTTGAGTTATACATATAGCTTTGTCTCTATATTGCTCTTGTTCTTCATTTTGTGCCTTAAAAGTGTAGTTTTACCTCACTTTAACACAAAAACACACACTCAAACATCATCCTTTTGTTGCTGAGGCTTCTTGAGGTTGTTTTTGGTTGTTTTGGACTGGTTTAAGCTTGAAAAACCTGCTGGAGTTGCAGCTTTGAAGGTGGTCATCAAGGGCAAGTTTCTAACCCTTAAACCCCCCATTTTTGCTTAAGCTTTTGAACCTATTTTCATGCTGTTTTGAGCTTAACTTCCTACTGCAAAAAGTTCTATATTTTGGTGCTTAAGATCTTTGTTTGAGGTCACTTTTGTGTTTGGGGTTGTTTACCCCCTCTTAGGCCTTGTTTGGCCTTGTTCTTGTGCTTTCTTTTTGAGCTTTGGGATCACCTTGTTTTGGCCTTCTCACCACTGAAATCCATGGTGTTTTAAGGTCCCAAAAAGGAGAGGGTCATCCCTTCTCCTTGTGTTTTCAATACTTGCTTTGAATGCCTCATGTTTGAGCATGTTTACTAAGCTTGTGTTAGCTTGTTCTTAGCATGTATTTGGGGCTATTTCAGCATGCCTCAAGTCTGTTTTGACTTGGTCTGGTCATTTCATGTATGCCTTATACACTTGTAGTGTAAATCTTGCAAACTAGCTTTGTATGCCTCATGTTTGAGTTTGTCTTTCTAGCTGATTTTGGGGCCATCTCAGTAGCTTTTTTGGTATTATTCTAACATACCTTAGATCTGTTTTGGGTTAGTTTTATTGGCTCTTGCATGGTTTATACACTTGTAGTGTAAATCACACACACTAGTCTTGTATGCTTCATGAAGTAACACGTCATTCTAGCTTATGTTGAGTCCATTTCAGCATGTTTTAGGTGATGTTTTGCCATGTCATACCTCTATTAGGGTTTGGTTTGGTTGGCCTTTGCATGCTCCATGCACTTATAGTGCAATTCCTTGATTTAGCCTAACATGTGCCATGCTTTAACATGTCATTCTAGCATGCTTTTGGCTTAACTCTAAGAAGTTTTTGTCCATGTTTTAGCATGCTTTAGCTCTGATTTTGGTTGTTTTGACCATGCATGACTTGCTTTGTATAGCTATAGTGCATTCTAGCTTGTTAACTTTATGTATCAAGTCCATTAGCATGCTTTACTTGGACTATTTGAATGATTTGGCATCATTTATTATGTGATTTCAGTCCATGTTTCATGCTCATGCACTTGCATTTATCATCCATTCAATGCGTTGGAGGGTTTGCCCCTTTATGCCTTAACATGAATCATTGCGTATGCCTTCATGCCTAAGCTTGTGAGCTATCATTTCAGTGTTTATTTGGGGTTATTTTGCCATGATATAACTCTAATTTTTATTGGTTAAGTCATCCCATGCTTGGTCTTGGTAGGTATAGTGTAATCCACCTTATTTGCCTTGTATGCATCATGCCTTATGCCCTTCATGCTAGCTTGTTTTGGCTCCCTTCCATGCATGTTTTAGTATCATTTTGACATGTTTTAGGACTGTTTTGGATTGCCTTTGCCATATCCTTCATGCTTTGTATAGCTGCAGTGCAATTGGCCTTGCTAGCTTTGTGTTTTGTTAACTCATGCATGCTATCTTTGAGCTATTTAGATGATTTGACATCATTTAATACTTCATTTCAGAGCTTATAGCATTGCCATGTTCCCACTTCTTTCATGCTTTGAATGCCTTTAAGTGTTGTGCATTGTTGCCTTACTTATGGCCTAGCATGTATCCCTCTTGCCTAGGTCTTTGAGCCCTCATCTCAGCATGTTTAGGTCATTTTTTTAACCTATTTCAGCTCTGTCCTTGGTTGGTTTATGCATATTTGCCATGTATTGCATGCTCCCTTTGTAGTCCTCTTTACTAGCTTTCATGCTTTAGGGACCATTAGCGTGCTTTACTTGGACTATTTGAATGATTTGGCATCATTTCGTACCTTATTTCAGTGCACTTAGTGTTGTTACACTTCCACTTTGGTCACTCTTTGAGCACTCTTGAGAGTTGTGCTCTTAGGTCTCTTTGATGGGCCATTGCATGTGCATGCATACCGGGTCTTTATGTGCCTTCATTTTATCACTAATGGCCACTGATTTGGGCATGACTGAGGCCTACCCCCTTTTTGGTTTAAGTCCATTTAGCATGTTTATTTACATGTTGTTCGCATGCTTATTGTTCATTGCATTGAGTATGCCATCTTACATTGCATTGTGCATGCCATGTGGTTATTTGCATTGTGTATGCCAAGTTGTTTCTTTGCATTGAGTATGCATGTTCCTAACATTGCTAAGTTGCCCTTATAGCATTGCATTGTGCATGCATGCATTAGCATTGTTCGCATGTCATTAGCTTTGTTAAGTTGATCATGTCATATTACATTGAGTATGCCATGTTGTTGTTTGCGTTATGTATGCCATGTAGTTGCATTGCTGTTTGGATTAAGTGTTAATCTGAGCATGAGAAACGAGGGACGTTTCATACTTGAAGGATGAAACGTGCCTCAATTCTCGGTCATCGACGCTCTTAATCAAGCATGATAGAGGTTTAGGCTTTATGTGTTTACTTGTGCATTCATTTTATATTGAATTATGCAACTTCGCTTCTCGGCCATCATGTATTGAAATACGTGATTGGTGGCCCGAGGGTTGAGAACCACACTCCCTTGAGCTCATGTAATGATAGGGAGGGTGGTTGTGCACACATATCTTGCAAATACATTGCCATGCCCTTTCTTGCTCTCTGTTGCAGCAAACTAGAATTCAGCAGCAATAACTGGTCGGCCAACCAGAAAAACTAGCCGGCTGACCACTTTTTCTGGCTTTCAACAAAGAAAGTGGTCGGCAGGTGGCTGGTGACACCAACAACTGGTCGGCCACCCTCCCACAGGTTCCCAAGGTGGAGTTTCAGCTTTCTGGAGCTTGGTGCAAGGTTTTGAGGACAATTGAAAACAGAGGCAAATTGGGGCATCGCATTGGATTTCCGAATAAGGCGACCATGCATTCAGTCTTCTCCCTCTGAGAACCTCTTGCTTTATTGCTTTCCTTAGCTGCCATGCTTAGGTAGCTAGTTTATGCTTTGGGTTATGTACTTTAATAGTTAATGCGTTTAGCTATTTCAATTTGTTTTGTAATAGTTAGTTAACTAGGATTAGTTAATTAGCTTCGTTGTGATGTAATAATTAGTTTAATTAGCTTAGATTAGCTAGTTAGCTTCTTATTCGGTCCTTCCCTCGAGAGGGCGCAATGTTATAATAAGCGTGAGTGTGTGTGATGCATGTCTTCCAACCCCATTTCTTTCTCCCTTTTACTTAACCGCTTACGATGGTTAGTTTTAGGGCATGTTTTGTTTAGCATACCTTATGCTCGCATGCGTGCATCCATTCATTTGTATTGCATGCACCGGGCTTGGCGCATCATACTAACTATATTGTATTTCAATACCTATTCGAATACATGTATCAAGTTGCATTTCACATGTCATTCTAGAATAGCCGAGCCTATCTGAAGAATATTTTTGCATGTGTCGCATTAGCCATCTTAACATGAACTAGATTCATGCATGATTTCTAACTAGTTCTCTGTTTTGGCTCGGAGTACACTGTGAGTGTTTACGCTTTAGCATATTGCATGTGTGTTATTAACTGCCATGAAAGCATGCTTGCCATGAGGCTAATTGCTTATTTGATATAACTGCCTGAATGCCTGTGGGTGAAGGTTGGATTGCTTGAATTGGAACAATTCGTTGAAATCCCTAATTTAGCCTACTGGCGAGTAGCAAACTTCAAACCATTTTCACAAATGAACATGCAATGTTTTGTTCCAAATTAGGCGATCTAGTCTATACTTGTATGCTGTGTGCATCACATAGTAAGATTAGCTAATTAACCGGAATAAGAACATATGTGTTTTCAAAATAAAATATCATGCTTAGTACAGGCCGATCTTTGATCAGGCGAGCGGGGGTGCTCATTACATGACCTTCCCCTCTCGTACCCAAGTTCCCGAGCCGAGACAACTTTGGTGATGACGAACATGTGGCCTTCGGCACGAGTCAGGGTTTCCTAAATTCCTCCAAAACAAAATATTTAGGTGGCGACTCTGTATTTGGCAAAGTAGTCCATGTTTGGCACTTCTTTATAAAAATCAGTTTTTTCAAAACGATTTGCCGGATTTAGACTCTTTGGTGATTTATCGGTCTCACATTGCACATTATGAGATTAGATTAAGAATCGTGACATTGAGTCCGAATTGTAGTAGCTCAAAACAAAACGAGATCTGCGCCATCGCGAGCGCAGATATTGGAGAGTTCCCGGGATTGCGTCTACACTCACCATAATATGCTACAAAGAGAGAGCGCTATACATGGTAGCTCCAAAAACACAGAAGGCAAATTTGAAATAGAACCAGTTGAATATGTAACAAATAACTGCTGGACCACACTTGTCCAGATCAATTTCTCCACGGAAGTAGTTAAATCAAGCTTTTCGCTTACCAAGGCAAGTCCTATCCAAGTAAAAGAATATTGTGCATAAAGGATTCAAAAATGCCAAATTCATCATTAGAAAACCAGGAAGATCAGCATGTTCAATTGACAATGACCATTAAATTAGTTACATACAAAAGTCAGTTGTTGACATAATAATAATTTAATGACTACAAAAATAATAAGTATATCAAAGCAAGAAGAAGGCTGGTATAAAGCACACAAGAAAATATTCATACAAATTAGAAGTAAAAAAAAAAAAGTGTTCAAATATAGAAATCTCCTTTGCGGTTATTAGGCATTATTCTATTCATATTGCAAAAGGAAACGAAATATTTGCTTAGTGACAATATTACTAGGAGAAAGTCACTAACTCTCCCAAAGAATCACAATTGAAAGGAGAACTTAGTGTGTGCGCAATAACTCCTAAATCATACTCCTCGAGCTTTATCACCCCCAACATTGCATTTAAACAAGCCATGGAATCAATGACCCAAGTCTAATCAAGTATAATTATTTATAATGAAAAATTCAAATGTCAAACTCATAGGGAGTACATATTCCACCTAAGAACCATTTCCACTTCCCCGTATCGAATGGTTAAGAAAGGGATTGATGGAAAATAATGAATAAAAGAACAATAAAACTTTTGAAAATCAATGTATATTGTCATAACTAACACTCCATTGCCTAGGGGATACTAGGATGCTAACATATTCCCAAAGAAGCTATAGACTATGCCTTATAGATTCTGCTTAATTATACATCAAATTAAAATAATCAGACCAGAAGTGGATATGGCGTACCCTCCTTAAATGTTGCCAATTGATGATGGTAAAGCTCCAAAAGCAGGAACTCAACAAATTTGAAAGGGAAGAAAGAAAAAAAAAGAAGGCATTTCATGTTCAAAAAATCAAGGAACTCAATAGTATGCCAATGAACAAACTTTACAAGAAGAACTTGTTTCAAGATGTATGGTGGTGATTTCCATGGACAAAACTTATGCTTGGTTGTCTACACATGTCATCAGTTTTCATACCATATCCATGAGTCAATGATCATCTAACACTTTACAATGCTTACTCCATGTGTTTTGATAATTTCTCTACTGTGCATATAGCATTAGTCTAGGACACGTTTTTCATTGGTTTAATTGACTTAGGCTTGCCAGATTTCAATTTTGTGTGTTTTCATTTCCTCATTGATTAAGAAACAATATTGGACCAAATTTTAGCTGTGTTACTATTACTTCTTGAAAAACAATGCAAGAATAAACAATCCGAGAGTCCTGATCAAAGGGCATTCGAGCAATTCAAGAGCTAGACAAGTACCTGGTTTGCCACCCAAGAGGTCCATTCAAAGCCCACTTAAAGGCAGCTTGACCAATGTACAATGATTGGATTTCTAGTATAGCACGCTCAAAGGCTACTTGAGCATTGTGTAGAGTTTCAGAATTGAAGAAAAACTATATTGATCAACCTAGAAATAGGGCTATTATAAAATTATGAGATACACAAATAGATTTCTGTGGTGCCCTAGCCTCCACAGACTTCCAAACCTCAAACAAGATCACATGAAACTTAGACAAACAATTCTAATTCAATAAACTAACAGATATTTAAACCTTCGCTAGTTTGATCATTAAAAAACCATACACACACTTGCATCTCACATTCTTTGGCCAGTGGTGTTCGAGACGCTTTGTGAATCCGACGTCCATAGTTAGATCCGTTTAAACCATTTCAATGGATTTAGACTTGCCTAAGAAAGCGGTTTAAAAACTAAACCTTAACTATTTGATATGAGTCATTATGCATATTGGAAAGCATGCATGAGATCTTCCTTGAGGCATAGAGTGTTGGGTTATTTATTGACTATGGCTATATACCACATTGCATAATAAATGCTATGGGTGAGTCCAATCTTAAACCCCTTCAGATGGGACAAAATTGATAGAAAATAATGGCAAGAATAGAAAAGCAATTAATGCTAGCTTACATGTTATCTGTCCCACAAACTAGCCTTGATCACTAAGTTTCAAGCCTTACTATTAAAACCTCTAAGCTTTAAGCACTAAGTTTAAATAATGTAGATGCAAGAGTCTGGACTTTTGATCGATCTTATTCTAGACTCGATGGCATAGTCGGTGTTTGGCATAGCTTAAAAGCTACTTATTTTAGCTTTTAGCTTAATTTAAGCTAAACATTGTGTTTGGTGCAACTTAACTCATCAGATTATAGCTTAAATTAAGTGGAAAAATAGTTTTTTCTTGAAGTGGCTAAGGGGGTGCTTTGGAGATTATAGATTAAGCGGAAAGTTGGTTCGGAGGGGCAAAATTACTTAAATGTCCCTTATCAAATTCCGGTATTACCAAATACCTCGTGTGTAGACCACACTCTCACACTGTTCACTCTGAGTGAGAGAGAGAGAGAGAGGCGATTTTCGGCGAGGGTTATGGTTTCTGGCAACATCTCTCTCTCTTTCTTGATCAACCTTCCGGTGTTGCGATCACAACTGAGGGGCAAAACCCAAACCGTCGCGATCGATCTGAAACCCTAGAGCCGCCGGTGACAATTTGAAACCCTAGCGCCGTCGGTGACGATATGAAACCCTAGCGTAATCAATCTCAGACTCTAGAGCCACCGGTGACGATCTGAAATCCTAGTGCCACCGGTGATGATATCAAACCCTAGCATGCGTGATCGATCTCTTCTCTCTCTTCTGCAATCGCTTTCTTCGCGATCTCTTCATCGATGAAGAAGAATGAGGCAGCCTCCTGTAACGATCCGGCGTTGCTCTCTCAACGACTTCCTTTCTGTCCTCTCCATTTAATTATCTTTATAATAAAAAAAATATTAATTTAGTACTATTGAAAATAAATAAATAAATGAAATAATTTCTATTTAATAACTTCTATTAAATAACTAATTGATGTTTATGAAAATAACAATTGTTGTTATTAAAATGAATATAAAATATGTGTATATATATATATATATATATAATGAAATCACAACATTAATATAAATACATGAATATGAGTTGATATTAATTGTAATGAATTAACAAATTAAACAAAAAATTTTTTTTTTATTATTTAGTGAAAAAAAATTGTGATTTTTATATTAATAAAAAAATGAAACAATAATTAAGCCATTAATGAAATAAATTTTATATTAATTAATACTAATTAAGCCATTAATTGAATAAATTAAATTAAAAAAATTAATAAATTGGTATATTTTGTAACAATTTTTAATAAATTAAAAAAATATCAATTAATATTCATATATTTATAAACTAAAACGAGTATAAAAAAATAATATGTAATGAAATTAGAACATTAATATAAATATATGAATACAATTAATATGTAAGAAGAGAAGAACAAAAAAGAAAATTAAAAAAAAAAGAAGAAAAAGAAAAAAAAGGGCAAAGAGGACATTACACTGCAAAAAGCTATTTTACCGCTTATTCAACCAAGGATTACTCTGCTGATTAAATCCATAATCTTACAGCTGCACCAAACAGGTTAACAACTTTTGTTTAAAGCTATAATCCATAATCTGTTAAGCCATAATCTATAATCACTTTCCCACAGCTCTACCAAACGAAGCCATAATCAACTGCACATTCAACTCAAGTGAATCCATCAGAGAGTTAAAAATTTTGAGAAGGTTTTGAGGCTTCCCCTTGACTGATTCAGGGCTAAATTGTTATAGGAAAGAGTAAAGACATAGATTTCCTCATGATAGAATAGCTCAAAGGTTATCACCAAGCCTATGGACTCAACATATGACCTGCTTCTCCCTAATAAAACAAAGAGTATTGCACTTAAAAAGCCATTATAGGACACAGTAGAGTATCATGACGTAGAAATAGGTGACGAAGACCTTACTATGTTTGCTAAAAAATGTAAAAATTCCTTAAGGTTCAATTTGGATAGTATGAATCTTTAGGGGGAGTGAGAATATGATTTAAAGCCCTTGTGACCCCACTATTTAGATTTAATTGGAATCAGAAAGTGATTCACGATTACATACTCATACTGGAATCACCTTCCCAAATTAAGCAAAAGTCTAATCCCTACACTCCCATACGGTAATCCCACAATTTTAGAAGAATGAAAACCATTTAAGAGAAATAGTAGATTTCGTCACAACATTTAAAATTTTATAATTTGCCACATTTGTCAATAGATAATTCCTAACTAAATCAAATGCTTGAATAATATTGACAAGTAATTTTATTACTGGTAATAAGATTCTCATTCCTTCTTTTTGATGCTTCCATCCAAACATAGCGTAAGTTTAAAAAGAACAATACGTCCTCAAAACCTACGAACAAACAATCACTATTGATGAGTATAGGCCCATACGGACTGATCTAGTCGATGCCGCTGGGCCAAGGCCCAACTCGAGTCTACTAAGGCCCCTTTGGTCAACAAGCCAGACCATGTGTCCAAGTCAGACGACCACAAGCATGCAACTAACCTCTGGCACCCTTCCATAATAGGCATAACATAGTCACACAGAGGACGCATTGTGTCATTTACTTGTCTCTCCTACCACTTGAACCTGCAGGTGTACTATCATGCACATCCCAAGAAAGGAGCGCCATGTGGTCCCACTTGGCGGATAAGAATATACATACAATACAACCACAATACCCATTCCAAGTATCTTATCTCATTCTCATCTTTTGCATTCCTCCATTGCTCTTTATCTTCAAGAGAACTAATTTATTTGTTAGAGATCCCCTGAGAAGGGACCTATCGATGAGT
The DNA here is from genome assembly GCF_055761805.1 of Camellia sinensis. Classification (NCBI taxonomy): domain Eukaryota; kingdom Viridiplantae; phylum Streptophyta; class Magnoliopsida; order Ericales; family Theaceae; genus Camellia; species Camellia sinensis. The sequence continues at coordinate 84,571,124 of NC_138964.1, forward strand.
TCTTAAGGGTTTTGTTTGCAGGTTACCACCAAAAGACCTGAAGCCTAACTATCCAGCGCAGATGACCCGCGAATCCAATGACCACCATAGGCCTTCCAAATTCTGATTGTCATTAACTACAAATCTAATCAAAATAAAAGTGATAAGAAGTCTCAATCAGGGAAAGATAGGAAATCCAAAAGGCAAGTATCACAGATATCATGTTTTTGAAAATATTTCGAAATTCTATCCAGTGCCCTAACATGTAAATGTTCAAAGCCAAGGGACTACCAATCACATACGTTGCCAATACCTCTAAGGAGAGCTTAGACTTAGGTGAAGACTGTAAGAACTATACTACATGGTTATTTGAGAGAGGGGATAGACTTCTCAACATGAGAAAGCTCTAGACTTAGGTAGTGGGGCACGTGTTTAGCTCCAATGGTAGTGTTTCTAAGGAGCTGAATGTGTCTAATGGAGGGGAAGTACAGTCAATTTAGCACACTTATGCTGAAATGTATAAAGAGTGTCTCATGCTTAAGAAAAGTAAGATGAAATTGGTAAAAAAGGAAGAGAAGTGAGAAGATGACTTCTACAAAACAACTCAATAATTATAAAGCTATCCTTTCTAAGAGGTTCATAGCTTTAGAAAAGAAAAGAAATGAGAGTACATAATCTTGTAGAAAGGCTACGTCTAGGGTGTCTGCCTGAGAGAAAGTAGTGTTCGATGACAGGGGCACTTCAAGAAGTTCTCAAGTAGTTCCTTTTTTTTTTCTTTTTTTTTTTTTAGAATTAACCAACTTTAGACCCTAGCAAATCAATCTAGAAATCTTAGCTATGAAATTAATAGGTTGCTTTCCTTTTCTATGAATTGGCAGGTTTCACCCACTTCAACAAATTTTTGAAAGAGTAAAGACAATATTGTGAACCAAAAGCCCAATAGGATGCCTCAAAATAAGAGAAAGTAAACCCAAATGAATAAGAAGATGTCAACCACTAACAATGTGTCAAATCCTAAAGGGCCTATAGTAAAATAAGGATGGCCTATAAAGGATAAACTACCTTGTTATTTAGTCCACATTGCACTTACGACCTCTATTACCAGAATCTTACGATTTACGATTCAGTTCACAATTTAAGCAAAATCGATACAAATCTATGGATGAATTTATTTTGGAAGTGATTTATTGTGAATCGCATGATTCACAATCAATTCACTTTTTGCGATTCATGCAATTCTTGAAACTATCGTGTCCAACATATTTCGATTATTTCTTTCCCTCTTTTCAGTGAAAATGACATAATACTAATGTTGTATGAAAATAACAAATATATATATATACATGATCAGTTATTTTAATAATATAGAGTTTTTAATAGGATCCAATCAAATTTAGTCAGACCTAACATGTTTTTAATCTTTTCTTTTTATTTTTTTTCCTTTAAAAAAATCATAATATATTTTCTAAATATGTTTAAGGTTAAAGTAACTTGCACCATGAATTATCTATTTCTATTTTGTTGAAATAAATATAATTTTATATTACATGAGATAGGTCAATTAAACCTTTGGTTTTAAAATAAAGAATTGCAATTAATTCTTTCTTATTATTAGGTCATTGTTACTTGGAAAGGTATGTATGCGTATTGTCCAAATATCAACATCGTTGTTAAGTTATTGTTACTTGGAAATTGAGAATTTCTCTTTGTCTACTTTCTTTATTAAGAATGGTTAATAAAAAATATCAAAAAAGGGAAAAAAAAATTATGATGGTGATATTTCATGGGAACACATGTTAACTTCTTGGTTATTAAACCATGTGATCATCCTTCAAAAGGACATTAGGCAATGATAATGTCACGACTTCATTCATATTTGAGGTCATTGACAAAGATACCCTTCAATTAATTTGAATGACTAGCCACTTCAGTGCTATTAAAGGCGAAAGGCGCACTAAGATGCCAAGGTCTCCTGCGGCCTAGGCTCAAGATGCAAGATGAGGTGTAGACATCACCGAAGTGAGGCGCACCTTGTACGAAAAAATAATATATATATATATATATATATAAAATTTAACATAAGTAAATAATTTAGGGTTCAACATAAACAAAATGAGATATTCAACGTTTAGTGTCCTTCGGAGATTAGGAATTAGGGCTAATTTTTTTCCCATCATTGATTTTGGATTGAATGCCCAATGTATTGGCATCCGTAATAGGAGTAGAGATCTTCTATAGCTTCACCATATTAAATCAATGGTCAAATTTTAAACAAAACCAATTAAAGCAACAATAAAGAAAGCCTTCAAGATACAAGCCTTGACTAGTCAAATGCCTTATCGAAGTTGCCTGGCCTAGAACACTACAAGGCGTAAGCCTTGGGCTTGGATGCGATTTGGGCCTAGGCGTGCCTTATCCAAGTCGCCAGGCCTAGAACACTACAAGGCGCAAACCTTGGGCCTAGATGGGAATTGGGCCTAGGAGCCGCGTAGGCGCACCTTTAATAACACTAAGTCACCAATATTATCATTTTCTCTCTACGACCTAGAGATATGTCGCCCACATTCTCTCTCCTTTACTATTGCTCACTAATAGAAAATCAACCACCTACCAACCCACCATACTCAACTCCAATGAGTTCTTCTATCTAGGAAAGGATGGATTCTCTCCATCTTCATATCTATTTCATTTTCTCTCTCTAAAATGGGTGCAAAAAGAGAACAAGAACACCTTCTCTGATCAACTTAACATGTTCATCATATTTGGCAACCCCAACTCTTACTCGCATATTCTCTTCTATTTCTTTCTTCTTTTACTTCAGAATTATGTTGACTCACGCTTTTCTTTCTAAATTGATTTCTCTTATTACAAGCCAAATTGATTTTCCACCAACACTTGCACACCTCTCTTTTTTCCACCGAAATATTCTCACCTCTCTTCCCCCGTCAATTTTTCTATATTTTCTTCCACAATCAAGCCTTTTCCTCTTTTTGTCCTCTATAGAAACCACATCGCAAAAAGGCTAGCAAGAGGCAAATTGTTTTATTGTGGTCAATGGATGGAGATTAAAATTGAATTGACAGTGATAATAATGTTGATGATGCAAATGGATTTTCTTCATTGTGATCGTTCCCCATCCACAACCTATTGTCATTTGATGTTTATGAATATTCAAACAAACCCAATCTTTATTTTTGGTGCAAAAACAAAAGCAATTTGGATGCTGGTGGGTGGTCGACGACGTTAATATGGGCTATCAGCATGGTGGATGGTGGTGTGAACAGGGGAGAGAGAGAAAGAGAGAGATGGGTATGTGAAGTATGAAAATGAAAGTGGAAACAAAATCATAGAGAAAGAAAAAGCAAAATAAAAAGTGTGTGGTCACATGGAGTATAATACTATAAGGAAAATTGTGTCAATGCAATAAAATATGCGTGGAACATGCTTTTCAATTTGTGGCATTAGCACCACCCAAGGACATTTTTATTGATTTAAGTCTAAATATTCATTTTTATAAGATATATTTAACATCTAGTGTGTAGATATATTTTTAAAGTCAGAAAAAGTGGTAGAATCTTTACAATTCACAATTCAATTCGATTAGTGATTCTATACAAGGCCATTTCGATTCACGATTTGAATCCTGATTTGATAACTACGCTTACGACACATGACTCTGGCATCTAGTTCTTAGTGATTATTCTGTATGCATGACAAAAGATAAGCCATCTTCTAGCTTCTTCCAGGAAAGTGATAGTGTAACTATAACCTTTAGAGATGGCAATAAGTCTATAATTTTAGGAAAAGACACAACCATTCCATGTATTCTTCCTAGACTAGAGAATGTATTATATGTTTAGTGTTTGAAATTTAATCTTTTAAGTATTAGCCAAATTTGGGAGAACAATCACCATGTTCATTTCTATTGGCTACATATTTTGTATGAGCCAATCGCAGCTTAATACGTGGCTCGTGAAGGATAGTTTGGGTACTTAATGCAAGTCTCCAGTCAACGACGGACACGTGGCAGTTTGTATTGGTAACAATGGATCTGCGCAGCATTTGAGTAGTTTAAAGGCGCAAGGTGAGCTGGCCCAACAGTTACTCACGATTCAAATTCAAATTCAAGAGGAAAGTCCAACTGCAAGAATGACGTAGTGGAAGCAAACTGGTCAAGGCCATTACCAGTGATCATGGAAGGGCATTTCGATGGTTAGAAGACTACTTCGATGGTTACCATTAGAGGGTATAAATAGAAAAGAAGGCCAATAGAAATGGAGGGGAACTCAGATCCAGAAACTAGTTATTTACTTTACATTTTTCTTTCTAGTTTTTACATTCCAGTTCTTCAATTCCTGTACTGCACTTTAATTCTTAGGAGTAGTTCCAAGTAGTTTGTTTCTGTAAAACCTTTCGAGACTGTGGAAGTGCAAAGGTATCATTGTACGTTCTTATTAAATAATGAAATTCAGTTAGTGAAACTATTTTTGTCCGTCGTTATTGTCAATATCTTTAATTTTCTCCTAAGCAAAGCCACCAGTAAAAGTCCTCTTTATTGAGGCTAAAAGAATTTCAACACAATCGTCTGATAATTAGTTAGCATTTAAAATTTTTGTAAGGACTTATTGATCCTTGTTGGCACGCTTAAAATTACATTATTAATATTCGAAAGCCAAAAAAGCCAACATATATTTTTCGCATGCCCAGTGAGACCATTAAAAATAGCTAGACGTCAAGCAAGAGAAGAAAATGACCACCTCGAAGAAGGTGTAGGAGCGAATATCGAGGAAAATGTTAAGTCACATCCTGAAAATGTGTCTGGTTCAAACAATCCTCCACAATTGGTTAAAGAAATTATTACTTTAGGGTATACAACCCAAGTCCAGAATATTGGGCAAGGCCAAGAAGCTGGCCCTTTGACTATCTCATCCACACCACCAGTTAATCAATGGGGAGGTTTAGTGGATATTATGGGACAACAGTTAATGTATACAATGGAGCGGTGGGCAATATCCTTTTGGATCAAATGCATACATATCAACCACCCATCATTAGACAAGCTGAAGAAAACATAAATCTGCTTCGGCAGCAATTGGCTTGAAATAGACAGCCTATACATAATAATGGGCAAGACAATGGTCAAACCAGTAATCAAACACCTAAAAGACTAGTACCAGTCCTCAGTCATGGTATGAGCCTCTTCCTAGAATGCCAATAGGCCAGAACATGTCTATTCCTACATGTGAAGCCATAAATATTGGTGGAATAGGGTCAACACAAGGAAATGGAAATGCATATACTAATCCCATGTTCGAAGTTACACCTGGGGGGTTGGATGGGATTCCTACAGTTGGAAGAGAAACAATGCCTGCTCCTCTTCCAACGGTTCCTTTTGTAGTACCTTTTGCAGGCCAAGCATTTGCCCAAAGGGGTTAGCCATATCCTTAGGCTTACGAAGCACAATAGGGACAACCAGTTCCAAATATGCCTTTGCCTGGACCAAAGGGACCCCAAGCACAAGTGTTTCCTCCAAATTCAGTGTTTGCTCCCCTAATAATGGCTCAATTAGCACCAAATATCGTACCTAGAGACCACATTGTAGATGTAGTAAGAGAAATCTGTGAACCCATGGCTCAGGGGGTCCAGACTCATGTTTATAGAAAGCCTTACTCAGAATGGGTAGATAGGCTGCATGAATACCTAAGGGGATATAGAATACCAGATTTTGCCCTTTTTTATGGGAATGGAAACCAGTGAACCATTGAACACATTGTCAGATTTACAAGCCAATGTGGTTAGTTTTCCAATAATGATTATATGAAACTATGACTTTTTCCAAATTCTCTAACTGGGGGGCAGCTTTTGTCTAGTATACGAATCTTACACCTGGTTCTATTCAAACTTGGCAACAAATGGTGGAAGTGTTTCATACCCAGTTTTTTCAAGCAGGACCTAAGGTTTCTATGGCAGACTTGGCAAGATTAAGCCAAAGACCTAATGAGAAGGCTGCTCAATTCATTGCCAGATTCAAAAGAGCACGTAACAAATGTAGGGTCGTTTTACCCGAACCTAAATTTGTTAGATTGGCCCAAAATTGGCTAGAATTTAGGCTTCGAAAGAAGTTTGATTCAATAGAGTTTCGAGATCTAGTGGAACTTACTTATAAAGTTTCTAGATATGAAACCTTACTTGAAGAAGAACAAGAACGAAACAATGCATCCTATAGGACCTATTATAGGGACCTAAACTTTGAGATTGATGCAGCAAAGATCATAGGAAAAGAACCTATGACCTGTGAAGCATTGATTAAAAAAGATACTACAATTGACCAACAATTTAAAATGAAGGACCTTCATAGGAAATATTCTTTTGACATAACAAAAGCAAATGACATATTTGATCATTTGCTAGCAGCACATTTCTTAAAGTTGCCAAAAGGATTTAAGATCCCAACTTCTAAAGAACTAAAAAGAAAATTGTATTGCAAATGGCATAATTCTTGGTCCCACTCAACTAAAAACTGCATTGTTTTTCGAGACAGGACCCAAGAACAAATTCGGAAAGGGAGACTGAAATTTCCAACCAAGATTGAAAAGCCCATGGGAATTAATACTAAACCATTTCTAGAAATTGGAGCGGCAGCAACTAATGTTGGTACATTAGATTTCCAGAAGCTCTTTTTGAAGGAATTGGAAGAAGTCAATGTGCAAATGCATGTTGTTAGCCAGGCTACCTTCAAGAATAACATAAAAAGTTCACCAGCTAGTGGACAAAGTTTTGTAGGTCAAAGGGATGGCTCCAGTGAAGAAGCATTGGATGATGACTCCCTCGAATCAACTGTAATGTAGATAATGTGTCCTAGATGCAGGTTGAGTTACAGATGGTTGAGGAGACTCCCAATTGATGGGAAGCAACACTATAAAGATGTGCAAAGAGACCATGGGCCAGCCAACACTTATGGTAGGAGGCCATTTCCAATTGGTTCTAGGTAGCAGCCACCCTTGGCTGCAGCTTCCAAACACCAGGAATCTGTCATGGGGTAAGAGGCTTCTGCATGAGATCAAGCCACATAACTACTATAAGACAGTCAACCAGCCTGAAAGAAAGAAAGCCTGAATTTGGCTCAAGACAAGGCACCAGAGCCAATGATTGGCCTTCAAAGACAGCTTCAAAGACAAGAATGACAATCCCAACAACTGAAGCCGTAGGTACATGGGTGCCTGATTGGTTTGTCAAGCAAAACAAACCTAAAGAGATGCCAAGGGTTTTTGGAGGAAAAGAAAAGATGATCAAGCACCCTTTGGTAGCCCCAAATAACTGGATATTACTGAAAAACCCAATGACAAGGGAACCAGATATGGTTTATGCAATCTCCAGGTCTTAGATAAGGAAAATCCAGCGAAGGTACATCCAATACCAAAGAGATTTGAAGGAGAATGGAGAAAGTACTTCCTTGGCCCTGTCAAGAGGCCAGACAGGAGAAGGAGAAGGTTCAAAGCCTGGTCCTAAGATCAAAAGGGGTGCCAGCAGGGAATAATTGGCTAAAGTTCATGCTGAACTAAGAGCCAAATAGAAGTCCAGTCTATCAGGCCTTGAAAATGCCTTGATGGAGAGTGATGATGAGACAGATGAAGGAATTGAACCAAGACAAGAAAAGGTATTGGCCGAAGAGGAAATGTTCGAAGCTTTTATAGCTGAACATCATGGTCGAAAAGCAAATAGAGGTAGATCACCAACAAACTGTTTCGACGAAACCTGTTAGTACTGAGGTACCATAATGTAGTACGAAAGATGTTTCCCAAGCATCAGAGAAAACCAACATGGAAGTAGAGCAAATACAGCCAGTAATACAATTTGGTTCATTCCCTCCAACGCCAGTTAATATGGTTTATGTTAGAATAGGAAATAGTTGGTTATATTCTTATTTATTCCTTTTTTGATTACTCAGACTATGCTTGTAATTAACTCAATTATCAATATAAAAGGGAATGAAGTCTAACTCATTCCCTAACTCTTTCTCTTCTCTAAAATTACATTGTATCATAACCTAAACCCTAGCCTATGCCTTATTCTTGTCTGCTGGCAGCTCTATCTTCCCTAGGAGCCCAGTCGGTCACAGTAGGCTCTCACCCAGATCATCTTCTGCCTTCTCACAGTCCATCCAGGCCATCGTTAGTCTCCTAGGGGGTCTGTCGGTACTCTAGGGCCTCACCCGGGCCATCGTAAGGCACCTTAGGGCTTGCCGACAGCCTCTTTGGCTTCCTTGGCTTCTGTCAGCATCTCCTAGGCAGCCGTCGACTCTCTCTCTCTCAGCGTCGTCTCTCTCGCAATCATCGACTCTCAGCGTCATCTCTCTCTCTTTTCTTATAAAGTTGTAATGGTATATTAGTAGTGCTTTTAATGGTTGGTTAGTTAAAAATATATATATATATATAACGATGCTATGTTAAAAAAAAAAAAAAACTTATTTTGCTTTTCTCTTTGTGGTCATAGTATTGGCTATTCCTCCACTATCTTCCGAGTTTGTGATTGGCACTGGATTTGAGGGTTACTTAGTAGCATCTTCATGGAAGATTTCACTAGTGAGTGCACAACCTCTCAGCCACCTAAGAGCGAGAGTTCCCTTATCCCTTCTACTATGACTGATAATCTTAACCCTAGCCTTAAAATCACCACTTCTCTATTCAATGGTCAGAACTTTCTAGCGTGGTCGCAAAGTCTGACTATTTTCTTAAAGAGCAGAGGGAAGATAGGGTATGTTGATGGAAGAATCCAGGCACCCCTCACTACAGACCCGAGTTATGATCAGTGGGAGATCACCAACTCCCTTATTATGGGTTGGTTGATACATTCTATGGTCCTAGAGATTGGAGAGGGCAATCTCTCTATGGACATTGCACAGGATATTTGGGAGGCCGTGAATACCACTTACTCCTAGAAGGGGAACTTCTTACAGGCTTTCGAGTTACGTCACTTCATTGAAAGGTCGGTACAAGGTGAGATGACGATCCTCCAATATTTTACCTTCCTTAGCAATGGGTGGAAGCAACTTGATCACCTTCATGATTACAAGCTTGTCTGTCCCACTGATTCTGCTGGTTACCAAACATTTGTAGTGCAAGAGAAGGTCTTCAAGTTCTTGGAAGGCCTTAATGTGGAGTATGATTCGGTTCGAAGCAAAGTACTTAGCATGGATGTGCTTCCTACTCTCCAAGAAGCCTTTGCTTTTGTGCAGAATGAGGAGAGTCGCCGCTCTGCGATGCTTCTTTCTACTACTCCTGATCGCTCGAACTTGGTTTGTGCATCCCTGCGCAATGGAGATCGTATGACTCGTGGTTCTCATTCTTCCTCTAAGAAAGATAATCTTTTCTGTGACTACTGCCGTCAACCTCGCCACACATGAGAGACCTGTTGGAAAGCTGCATGGGACTCCTTCTGGTGGCCGAGGAGACCATCTTGGTACTTGAAGGGGTAGGTCTGGTCAGTTTAGAGGCTGAGGGGCCAATGCTCGAGTACATCATTTAGACACTATTGAGCCACTATCTTCCTCTCCAATTGTCTCCCCTACAACTGATGTTTCAGGGTTATCTACCTCGGATTTTGAGATTTCTCTTCGCCATTTGCTAGACCATCGAGCCTCCACTTTTGCTACAGGTGCACCGTCTTCTTCTTTTGCCCATTCAGGTAACTTGGCTTCCTGTCTATGTGCATTGCTCTCTCATTCGACTGTACCACGGATTATTGATTTTGGTCTGGCTCCTCTAATTTATTTTTAGTGTATAACCCCTCATTAGGTCAGGAAAAAGTGCGTATTGCTGATGGTACTATGTCCTCGGTGTCTGGAAAAAGGTTTAATTCATGCTACCTCTTCCCTCCCTTTATCCTCTATCCTCCATGTTCCAAATTTTGGTGTTAATCTTTTATCTTTGAGTCGTATTACCCGTGACTTAAATTGTAGCGTGACGTTTTTTCTTGATCATTGTCTTTTTCAGGACCTCATTACGGGGAAGAGGATTGACAGCGGTAGAGAAGAACATTCTCTACATTCTAGATCAGACTAACAAGCTGGCTCACTTATCTTTTCAGTTACCATCTACCAAGGAAGACATTTGGCTATGGCACCATCGCTTAGGACATGCCTCTTTTTTATTACTTAAACATTTATTTCCTTCTGTTTTTGAGACAAATAATGTGTCAGATTTTCAATGTGAGTTTTGTCAACTTGGAAAACAACACAGGGCCTCTTTTGCTCATTTTCTTAATAAAAGTTTAGTTCCATTTTCTTTAATTCATTCTGATGTATGGGGTCCATCCCGTTTTGTGTCTTTGACCGGTAAAAAATGGTTTGTTACCTTCATTGATGATTATTCCTGGGCCACTTGGGTCTATTTGATGAAAGATAAAAGTGAGGTCTTTTTTGTGTTTCAAAACTTTCATAAAATGGTTTGTACTCAGTTTAAGGCGGTTGTCAAAATTCTACATTCTGATAATGGAGGGGAATATATGGACTCTGGTCTTGCCACTTACTTTGCCACTCATGGCATTATTCACCAGACTTTATGCACTAATACCCCTAAACAAAATAATGTTGCCGAACAAAAAAATCGCCATCTCCTTGATATCACTCGTTGTCTATCCTTTGAGATGCGGGTTCCTCGATCCTATTGGGGGGACGCGGTTCTCACTGTTGCTTATTTGATTAATCGTCTTCCTACCCAAGTTCTTCTCAAACAAACATCTTTTCAAGTTTTGTTCGGGTTTACTCCTTCAGGGTTCTCCATTCCTCCTAAGACTTTTGGCTATGTTTGCTTTGTCCATAATCATTCACCCACTTGTGGTAAATTGGATCCCCGGTCTTTTAAGTGTGTTTTTCTGGGTTATTCTGCCAGCAACAAAAGGTTATAGGTGTTATCATCCTCCCACTCGCAAAATGGTTTTTCTCCATGGATGTTACTTTCTTTGAGTCTCAGCCCTATTTTCCGACCCCCCCCGATATCACAGTCATCCCTTTAGGGGGAGCCTTGGTGTGAAGAGATTCTTGTTCCTGTTAAATAAATAGTGGATGATGAGCTAGCAGTTGTTGAGGAAAAGGAAGCAAACAAAGTTTATATCAGGGGCAAGGACAGGCAGCAAGTCACTTGGATGCAAGAGACTACTTCTTTTCCTCTACTGCCAACTTCTTCTCCGAATGAGTGTCCAGAGTCACCTACCTCTACTGAGAGTCCAGGTAATTCTGATTCTAGTGCTTCTATTCTTGCTTTTTCAAATCTTGATGTTCCCTTTGCTAATAGGAAGGGGGTTATGTCTTGTACTCAACATCCTATTAGTAATCATGTCTCTTATTCTCATCTATCTACCTCATACAAAGCTTTTTTGTCTAAAGTGTCTTCTGTTAGTCTACTTACCAATTTTCAGGATGTTCTTTTTATTCCTGAATGGAAACATGCTATGATGGAAGAGATGAGAGCTCTCAGCAAGAGTGGCACTTGGGAGTTAGTGGAGTTACCTAGAAGCAAAAATCCAGTTGGGTGTAAGTGGGTGTACATGGTAAAACATAAAGCGGATGGTTCCATAGAATGATACAAAGCAAAACTAGTTGCTAAGGGCTTTACTTAGACTTATGGGGTGGATTACCAAGAGACATTTGCACCAGTTGCTAAGATGAATTCTGTGAGAATTTTACTCTCTCTTGCTGCAAATTTGGATTGGCCCCTTCATTAATTTGATGTGAAGAATGCCTTTCTTTATGGAGATCTAGCAGAAGAAATCTATATGGATATTCCTCCTGGTTTTAACGATGCTAAGTCCAATAGTAAAGTATGCAAGCTCCAAAAGTCCTTTTATGGGTTAAAGCAGTCTCCTAGGGCTTGGTTTGAAAGGTTTACTCAAGCTATGCTGACATATGGGTTCAAGCAAAGTCAAGCTGATCATACCTTGTTTGTGAAACACTCCTCACATGGTAAGACCACAACTCTTATTGTCTATGTTGATGATATTGTTCTGACAGGAGATGATGTTGAGGAGATTCCTCGTTTGAAAGAATACTTGGCTAAAGAGTTTGAAATCAAAGACTTAGGCTATTTGAAGTATTTTTTTGGCATTGAAGTAGCTCGGTCCAAGGATGGCATCTTCATATGCCAGAGGAAGTATGCACTTGACTTGCTAAAGGAAACTGGAATGCTTGGAGGTAGACCATATGATACACTTCTAGAACCGGGCCAGAAACTGAGTGAGGATCAAGAAGGAGATCTAGTGGACAGAAGGAGATTCCAGAGACTAGTGGGCAATCTCATATACTTATCCCACTCACGTCCAGACATTGCCATTGTCGTAAGCATAGTGAGCCAATTTATGCATGCTCCTAGAATTTCCCACTTGGAGGCTGTTATGAGAATCTTGAGATACCTGGAGTCTTCTCCTGGAAAGGGTCTCTATTTCTCAAAACATGGCCATCTCAGTGTGGAGGCATTTACTGATGCAGATTGGGCTGGCTCAGTCACTGAGAGACGATCAACTTTCAGATACTGCACATTTGTAGATGGCAACCTAGTCACACGGCGAAGTAAGAAACATAATGTGGTGGCTAGATCTAGTACTGAGGCAAAATTCAGGGCTATGGCTCAGGGTGTATGTGAGTTACTATGGATTAAAGTATTGTTAGAAGACTTGGGAATCCATCAGACTGACTCCATGCGACTATTCTGTGACAACAAGGCTGCAATCAACATAGCTCATAATCCAGTTTAGCATGATAGAACTAAGCATGTGGAGATTGAGAGGCACTTCATCAATGAAAACTCACTAGTGGCACCATATGTATTCCATTATTGAAGATTGGGGACCAACTAGCTGATGTTCTCACCAAGGGACAAGGGAGCAAATCCTTTCATGGCATTCTTAACAAGCTGGGCATGAGAGATATCTTTGCACCAGCTTGAGGGGGAGTGTTAGAATAGGAAATTGTTAGAATAAGAAATCTTAGAATAGGAAATAGTTGGTTGTATTCTTATTCATTCCTTTTTTGATTACTCAAACTATGTATGTAATTGACTCAATTATCAATATAAAAAGGAATGAAGTCTAACTCATTCCCTAACTCTTTCTCTTCTCTAAAATTATAGTTTATGCGTCAGGAGTTTCAAGCTGAGGAAGAGAACCAAGAGGGCTAGGAGGGTGATCATATTCCAGTCTCCAGTGAGGATTCACAAACCAGCATGGTCCAAGATGAATCTGAGGTGGCCAGGCCCATAGAAACTAATGAAGAGAGTGAAGAGGTAAGCATTAACCTCTCATACCCCTTTGAATACCCTACAGTATCCATGACCCAACATGTTAAGCCCCTATACATTAAGGCTTATTTCAATGGAATAGAAATAAGCAGAGTACTGGTGGACAATGGGGCAGCAGTGAACCTACTTCCACGATTCTCCTTGAAGAAATTGGGAAAAAGAAATCCCAGGTTGATACTAACAAGCATTACCATTTCAGGTTTTGCTGGAGACAAGCAGATGGCTCAAGGAATTCTATCTATCAACCTGAGTGTGGGAACCAGAGACTGCATGACAGCATTTTTTGTCATAGACAACAATGCCAAATATAATGCTTTGCTTGGCAAGGATTGGATCCACACAAACAAACGTGTGCCTTCTTCTTTGCATCAGAAGATAATGATAGCAATAGGCAATGGGAAAATAGAGGAGATCGATGTAGATCCACAACCCTTTATTGTTTGTGTAGATTTTGCAAAAGCCAAAATGTACACTGAAGGGGTGATACCACTTAGTGTACTAAGGAAGTCTGATGTAACAGCCGAAGTAACGACCGATAAGGAAGTCGCACACCTGAAGCATCTAGTACAAGAAAGTGCTGATGAGGAGTTCATCATTAAAGATGCCAATGATGCCTGGTTGTAAACAAAAGGATCAAGATCAAGAAGCCAGACCCTTGGCCTTAATCAAATTTTCAACATTGGACATAGAAAAAAAAAGTCCAGAAGGTGTAGGAGGAGAAGAAAGAAGTCATGGTGATTGGCTGTAGTCAGGGGCAACAAAAAGCTAGACCTTCAGTTCTTAGTAAGTATTGTGCATTGGACATTGAAACTAAAGTCCATGAAATACAGAAAGAAGAGGCTCTATGGACAGATTTTGTCCATGAAAAAGAGAGTAAAGATGTTGAAACAGACAGGGTAGGAGTAGAACAAGATGAAAGGGTTACTTCGAAGGTAGAAGAAGTCAAAGGGAAAGCATAAGTGAGTGTTCAAGTGAAAGATCCCTTAGAAGAAGTCAACCTGGGGCAAGGTTCAATATAACAACCCACCTACATCATTGCTTGGTTGGATTCTATTGACAGGAACCAGTTGTTGGTTGTCCTGAAACAATATAAAGATTGTTTTGCTTGGTCTTATAATGAGTTGCCTGTGTTGGACAGGTCATTAGTGGAACATAGGCTCCCAATGAAGCCTAATTTCAAGCCACACAAGCAGAAACCAAGACGGATGAGCCCTGAAGTGGTTCAAAAGGTGAAAGAGGAGATTGTTAGGCTCCTCAAAGCAGGCTTCATCAGAACAGCCAGGTATGTTGAATGGTTGTCCAATATTGTGCCTGTGATAAAAAAGAATGGCAAATTGAGGGTATGCATTAATTTCAAAAACCTGAATTTGGAAACTCCAAAAGATGAGTACTCCATGCCTATAGTTGATTTATTAGTGGAGAGTTCAGCAAGACATAGGATTTTGTCTACGATGGATGGACCATCTGGCTACAACCAAATCTGCATAGTAGAGGAGAATGTTCACAAGACAGCTTTCATGTGTCCTAAAAACATTGGCACCTTCGAATGGGTTACGATCCCATTTGGATTGAAGAATGCTGGAGCAACATACTATAGGGAAATGAACACTATCTTCCATAATCTTATTGGGGGATACTTAGAATGTTATATTGATAACATTGTTGTAAAATCCCAGTCTATGGAGGAGCATCTGGTTCACTTGACAGCAGCCTTCGAAAGAATGAGAGAGTTCAGGCTGAAACTTAATCCTCTCAAATGTACTTTTGGTGTATTAGCTAGAAACTTATTGCGGTATATAGTACACAAGAAGGGAATACAGATTGATTAAAACAAAGCCAAAACCATCATTGAGGCCAAACATCTATCAAGTAAGAAAGAATTGCAAAAATTCCTTGGTCAGGTTAATTTTGTTCGAAGGTTTATTTCTAACCCTGCTGGGGAAACTAAAGTGTTTTCTTCTTTATTGAAGTTAAAAAAATGAAGAAGAATTTGTGTGGACAGCAGAACATCAAGCTGCTTTCGAAGGAATCAAAGCCTACTTGGCCACGCCTCCAGTATTGATGCCACCAAGGAGAGACAGACCTCTGAAGCTATACATTGCTGCAACAGAAAATTCACTGGGAGTTTTTCTAGCTCAGGACAATGAAGAAGACAAGGAACAAGCAGTATATTACCTTAGTAAGTTTTTAAATTCTTACGAATGTAAATGCTCAGCAGTAGAAAAGTTGTGTTTAGCAATATATTTTGTAGCAATGAAATTAAGATATTATCTTTTGCCTACTATTGTCTTAATAATTGCAACCACATATTTGGTCAAATACATGTTATCTAGACCCATGTTAAAAGGAAGAATTGGCAAATGGATTTTAGCTTATTAGAATTCCACTTGGAATATGTTCTCCAAAAGACAGTAAAAGGATTTGACTATCTTTTTGGTTGATTATCCATGTCAAACAGAAAGCCAAGAGATAATGGAACTTGGCACTATTGATATAAAGCCATGGCAAATGTAGTTCGATGGATCAAAAGCCAATGATCTAGTCGGAATTGGTGTTGTAATTAAGTCACCACAGGGAATAGAAATCACACATGGTTTCAGAATTGATAAAGCTACTTGTTCCACCAATCAAGCTGAGTATGAAGCTTTGGTAATGGGACTTGAAATACTTACTGAATTATAGGCTCATGCAGTTGATATATTTGGAGATTCCCAATTGGTAATCAACCAAGTGAAAGGAATTTAATTGTTAAAGTGCAAGCATGGTACTATATTATGTTGCTACATTACATTTACTTTTTTAGTTTCAAATGGCAAATGTGACTTACATCCCAAGGTTCGTGAATTACAAAGCCAATGATCTAGCTCAGATCCAAACGCTGATGCTGTTTTTGGAGTTGATGTAGAGATAAATATAGACGTTGATGATCCAAAAGCATAGGAGCTTGATGAACCAAAAAGCGATGGTGAGGAACTCGCTCCAAACGCAGGAGCTGCTGATGCACCAACTATGGAAGTTGTTGCAAATGAAATTGATCCAAAAGGGTTGGAAGTGGATGAAGCACCAAAGGGTGAAAAATCGAAGATAGGAGTAAATGAGGATCCAAAGCTTGTACTACCAAAGGCAGGAGTTTTCGGAGCAAATGGGTTGGAAGATGTCGACGATGAAAAGGGATTCGCATATGACTGACCAAATGTCGATGAAGAAGCAAAAGGATTTGACAACGTGTTAGAAGAACCAAATACAATTGCACCAGCAGTCTGGCCAGTAGGAGTTGGTCCTCCGGCATTTTTGGGATTTTAACTAACTTTAGTTCTTTCAAAAAATAAATAAGACGTGGAAGAGAGAATATACCTTTATCACCCAACTAATAGTCTTCCCATCTCAGTTCTTCATGGCTTTTGTCTTTGTAGACTGGCATGGCTGATATTGACTCCAGCTTTCCAACAAGCTGTGTACCACTGCCACTATCTAACTCAGCTGTTGGTGTACAAACAGCCACCCTACTTACCCCTCGTTGACCTTCAAAAGTAGGCTGCCCAAAACCAGAGCTCCCAAATGTTGGAGTTGTAGCCCTGGCTCTTGCATGAAGTTCATGACGAAACAAAGTTTCAGCAAAATCAGAGCAAATTAAAAAGCAAGAGCCATAAGATACTAAAATCCCTCACATTACAACATGCAAACCTCTTCAAGAAAAAACATTTAAAGTCCAAAATGTATCCACCGTATACATTACAACAACAAAATGAAGAAGAAGAAGAGAGAAGAGAGAAAGAAAACCTCACCAAATGGAGAAGTACCAAATGGACTGCTTCCAAATGCAGAAGTTGATTGGCTAAATGCTGGATTGGAACCAAAACTAAAGGATGATGCAGTAGAAGCACCAAAAGCAGGCGTACGTGAAGCACCAAATGCTGGACTGCTTGACGCGCCAAATGCTGGGGTGCTTGATGATCCAAATACAAGAGTGCTTGAAGCCCCAAATGCTCCCCCAGATCCAAACACAGGGGCATTTGAGACACCAAATGCAGTACCCGTGCTACCAAATGTTGGACTTGCTGTGGAACCAAAGGCTGGTGCGCTTGTAGCACCAAAACCTGGGGAGCTTGTGGCACCAAAGGAAGGAGTGCTAATTGAACCAAAAGTTGGAGTAGTAAAAGTGTTGACTTGATGCGCCAAAAGCAGTAAAAGAACCAAATAAGCTGCTACCAAATATCGGCTGTGATTGTTGCAATGTGCTTCCAAAAGGACTTGTTTGGGTAGTACTGGACCCAAAGCCACCAAAAACAGACTTCTGCCCAAAAGCAAAAGAACCTATGTTTCCATAATAAATAAAGAGATTAAGCGTAGTCAGTTCAATATAAATCCAAAATGCGTTGGTCACAGGATAGAACAAGATAGGGGGGAAAAATGCCATATGAATAATTGAAAATGAGAGAACTTAATTATGTCTAGAAAAACAACACTAATAGACAATGTGCAACACATGAATTAATCAACGATTAAATGATAGAACACTAGTGATGGAAAAACCACCATGTGACCTTAATGATGAAGAGATACAAGCAAGAACATCAATACAAAAAGTAAGCAAGTATCCATGCACTTAAAAGTAAAATGAAAAAGTAGTCTAAGCTGCCAATAGGTCTTAATAGTTAGACTTAATTCCCATTAAGTCATATTTAAAATAAGTCCTAGTACAATCGTTTTGGACAAAATTCACTTGAATTTTTGCAAATTCTTGCAGAGAAATTTGAAATTCTAATGGAATGAATTCAATTTTTTTGTGCCAAATTCAAAATTTGAATTTGTGTTCGAACCAATGTCTCTCGAGTCACCTTTCTTCATTTTTTCAACAGTTTCAAATTCACACCTGTTCAGAGGGTTTTTCTACCATTCCGAACAGGCACCACAATGCCTATAAATACAGACCTTTTTTTCCAGTAGTTTCAATCATCTAATAAATTCATTTGTGCTTTTGTTTTTCTCCTCTCTTGCATATATTCTTCATATTAGTTCATAGAAATTTCAGAGAGTTGTAGAACAGATGTTTGATTCGCCTAGCAGATTGTTTGTAGTGCTGTTACAATTTGTGTTTTCTAATCATTATATCTTGGGAGATAGATGTCGATGACCCGTAAGCACTTGTACGGCGGCGAATTTGTCTTAAGGACAGAATGTCATATACTTAACTTGATCAAAGGTTGCTGTTCTAATTTTTGATACAAGAAAGTAATTTATTTTGTTATTTCAATTTCATTTCTCTACACAGAAAATGGTTCCAACATATATATGAGTGATTGAGACATTTTAATTTATTGGGTTGCTTTCAGATTTCAAGTGGTGGATGTCTCTAACGCAATTGAAAGGTCAACCTTCCCTATTGTGATATTGAGGGTTTTGGGTTGCTATCTACTAATAAGAGTAGATCTTTAAAGTATGTGATCTGAAAATAAAGCTCTCTATAGTAGCTTCTCCTCCTCCTCCTCCTCACAAGCAATGTTTTAAAAATTGGACTGGTGAGTGAATCAAAAAAGAGATCGAGTGGACGAGTCACTGGTTTAACCGTTGGGTTAAACTGAAATCGAACCGTGATGTCATAATTATTTTATGAATACTTTTATAATTTAAAAATAAATAAAGTACATTAATTTAAAATATTTTTATAATTTAATATATATATATATATATATGTTCATCAAATATATATGTTTATATACATATATATATATATATATATTATTTATAAACATATTAATTATACATGTGTTTGAGGAAAATTAGTTTGAATACAATTAATATTATATATTTTCTACATATTAACAAGGAACTATGGTGGCAAAATAGAAATTCATGCTCTTTAGAGCTTGAGGTGTTGGGTTCGAGTCCCTTCAACATCAACTTTTTTAATATTGGACCAAACATAGCAAATCGGTTCAACCTAGTCTGGTTTAGCCGTTTAACCGCAGTCCGCACCGGTTTAGCTTAAAATAACTGATTTTTAAGAAGGAACGAGTTAGTGTGTATATCTAGACTAGAGCATAGACCGGTCGAACCAATCGATCCGATTTTCAAAACATTGCTCACAAGCCAATAGCTTTGTTAGTTTGGAAGTTAGGGTAAGGTTGAGTTGAGGGAGGGTACCCCCTTGGGTGGAATGGATTGGATCATCCATGTTATTTCCTTTGCCCTGTTTCTTTTTCAAATCAAAATTGCTTTGTTGATTTAATCTTCTCCACATGTGCATGTCCTTATGCTCCCATGTGCTCATCCTCTCTCTCTCCCCCTCTCTCTCATATGTCCTCATGTTAACTAATTTTTCTTGACAACCATATCCACGTAATACATGTTTTTATTTATTATTTTATTGGTGGTGGTGGGAAATTTGAAAGATTTCCACCAATTTTTGAGGTGAGAATAGTCCTCTCCAAAAAATATTTGAAATTTGAAATATTTTTTTGCAGGCAATTTTTATTTTCGACATTACCACTAAATTTGGAAGATAAAATTTTTGAGAAGAATGAGAATATAATTCTAAGCTCTCATAATTTTAGTTTTTGGATCATATGGACAAGTAATATTATTTTTGCAAATATGAACAACATTTCTAAATTAAATTGAAATTTAATTATCCCACTTCGTTAGGAGAATCTCATATTTTTTGAAAATAATGGGGGTGTTGGGAAGAGTTTTTTTTGGTTTTTTTGTTAGTTTTTTGCTAAAAGACAAAATAGGTTAAAAAACAAAATAAAAAACAAATCCAAACAAAATATCACATCAAACCCATAATCATTTCACTTTTTCTTTCACAAACATCACATCCAACTACGAAAAAAACATCTTTCCAAACACAAACAATTTTTCCTCCAAAAATAGTCAAAAACTAAAAAAGCCTACTAAAATAACAACTTGCCAAACACCCACAATGTAAGCCGTTTAATTTTTGGTCCACAATATTTAAATTTTCATCATTTTAAAAAAAAAAACATATATCATAATTATAGCTTGAAAACTTCAAGACTTAGGTGTCACATGGGCTGAAGACATTGGAGCAGGCCATGGCTTGCCTTTTTATGCCTAAAATTTTTGGACCAGATCCTACACTGCATGTTTGGGACTAAAACTGATTTTGATGTGGTCTGATGTGGGCTTCTTGTAGAGTCCACAACCCAGAAGAAACTGAAAAAGTTGTGCTCACCAGAGGGCTGATCCAGTGGTATTATAGACCCAAAAAACACCCTTTCATCATTTTGTTTAAGCAGTACCTCTAAAATATTACACAATTCTCACTTGGGGCCCTTAAATTTATGCAATGTTTGCTAAGGTGCCAAGTTACCTGAGTATGATGCAACTTCACAAGATTGACTATGATGCATCATCATTAATAAATCCACTGAATTTTAACCCAAAGATTTACCATAATTCAGCCTTTAAGACCCACATATTATATTAACATTTGGTACTTAATTCTTGCTTCTTTCAGTGACCTAAAATATTAGCTTTATTGGGCCAAGTGATTGGAGCTATCCATTATGTAGACCCGTCGAAAAGATAATTCACTTAAAAAACTCAAGTTTATCTGATATCTACAATCATATGATTATATCACATTTTTCATAAGAAATTGAACATCAAATATAATTTTAAAATAGTCTTCTCTTTTTTTTTTTTAGAAAAAAAAAAAAAATCCATATATAATCTATCATGTATCTATTAATGTTTGATCAATCCAAATTTTCGTATTAATACCTTTTCGATAAACTTTATAAAATAAACAATTTAAATCATTAAAAAAAAATCCAGAATTAAATTCGCCAAACTCAACACTTCTCTACTTGAATCACCAACTTAGAAAAGAGCTCAACCTTTATTTGGCTACGTTGCAATATGGTGTGACAAAGCTTGCACTGAAATTCCCTTCCTTGAACACCTAATTAGACTAATCAGACTTCTCAATTGGTGGTCTTCCACAACTTAGTTTGACTATCATCTCAAACGTCTGACTGACTATAGCAACTCCAGCCATCTGATTACATAAAGCTGATCTGATAAAAATAATATTATAAATATTTGGGAAAGCACTTTAGAAAAGTACAATTACATACAGTGCACAGTTGGGTTTTGATAGAGATCTCCTCTAATCACCAGCCCCACCACTCTCCACACACACGTGACAGAGGGTGATTGGAGAAAAAGGGAAAAAAAAACAAAAAAAAAACTGACCAATCATGTTGAGAGAGGGTCCAAGAGAGTGGGGAAAATGGGGTCGGGAACATTTTCCGTGTACAGTTTATAGAAAGCATAGTTTAGAAGTTGTAGTGGAGGCCATGAAGGTGAATGAAAAGAGCTATAGCATTTGGCAGACACATTATTCCATCTTGCAACATTATTTTAGCTCAATTTTATTCTCTCTCTCTCTGCACAAGCATTATGTCAATCTTGTTTATCTCTCCTCAAATTTAAATTTGAAAGATTGATCTTTTCTCTCATTTTTTTTTTCTAAACTCTCTCTTATCATAGGATGAGAGTTAAGAAAAATCTTATCATAAAAACAATATTTGAAACAAGAGAACAAAAGACAGTAAGATAGAAAATTCTTCTATCCCAATATTTATATTTGTCCTTTCTCTCTGAAAGACAGATACACCTACATTGTTTAAGATTTATTACATGAATTAATAAGTGGATTTGAATTTGAATAAAAAAGTTGTGACGTCCTGTCAAAAATACAACTAAATTTTTTATTAAGTAATAAATTTATAATATTGTTATAGATGTAATAAATGGGATGATTAATAGTATTATTTGTGCAATTTAAATTCCACGGTGGACGCACGTGGAAAGCCAGATCATTACGTGAATAATTAAAAAACAAAACATAAAATTTGCTAATCACTCCGTGCCCATCAAGTGAATAATTTGTGCAACAAAAATGTTATTAACTTATAGTTTTCTAAAATGTATTTGTGTGGTGAAAATTAAATTAATAAAATAAAAATTTTGTACAAAATAAATTTGAACCATTAGATTTGATAATGTAATAACTTCAATGGAGGATGGGTCGGATTGATCCACGTTTCCAACGGGTCTACCGGCCTTGGTGTCCTCAAAACGCACCTGCAAAAAGGTCCAGAGGGGGAGATAGACCCCCGACGGACACTTCGACGATCAAATTAGATTAGGGCAGATTGATTTTAGAGAGAGAGAGAGAGAGAGACAAGAGACTGAAGACTTGACCTCTAACGTATCTCGAAATCTTCCTTATATCCTTTGCTCATCATTTCCTTGTCCATTCTAAGCTATGTTGTTGGCCGAAAGTCTATAGCCTAGTTAACATCGTTCATGGTGATTCTGTATACTCTGGCGTGAGGGGTCTTGCTGCATTTAATGCTACAGTGGCCTCATTAAATAGCTGATATGTGGGTGCAATAATTTTGTAGGATCTATGTTTGCTTGGTGATTGATTCCCTACCTGACAAGTGTTTGAATGCCATACGTCCTGGGCCAACATTGGCTTCTCAAAGTTATTGGGCTGATTGGGATTTAATGCTTGGGTCGTGAGCTGGGCCTTAAGCCATAGGCTAGGCCCCCTTGGGTGCCCATCGGTATTAGTAATCTCTCATTTCCAAGTGTAGCTTTAGTCCAACAAAGGGAATAAAAGAGAAGACAATGGTCCCTCAGGGTGCCAAAGAGATGGGCAAAGGGGAAGGAGGGGAAAGGTGGGGGGTGGGATAGGTGGGCGACCAAGGATGTGACCGACTGTCGAGGTGGGGATCGTGGTCGACTGGCGTGGTGGCTGAACGTTGAGGGAGGTGGCCAACCGACATGGTGACACACTGTGGACTGATGAGGGAGGTGATCGACGCGGTGACCGACCATTGTAGTGACCGACCGTTGAGGGAGGTGGCCAACCGATGCTATCGCCAACCAATGTGGTGACTGACCTTTGGGGAGGTGGCTGACCGATGCAGTCGCCGACCTACGTGGTGACCGACCGTTAGGGGGTAGCTAACCGATGCGGTGACTGACCGTTGAGGGAGGTAGCTGACCGACGTGGTGATCGACCATTAAGGGAGGTGGTCGACTGATGCGGTGACCAACCGTCGTGGTGATCGATCATTAAGGAAGGTGGCCAATCGACGCGGTGACCGACCATCGTGGTGATTGACCGTTGAGAAAGGTGGCCGACCAATGCGATCGCTGACTAGCGTGGTGACCAACCGTTGGAGGAGGGGGCCGACCGATGCGGTGACTGACCGTTAAGGGAGATGGCCAACCGAGGTGGAAGGTATTTATAGTGTGCGGGGCTCGAGGTACAGGAAAGCACATGATGATGTGAAGTGGAATAGGTGGGAGATGGGGAGGAAGGAGAAAGAATGTGAGGAATGGGGGATCCAGGCTGTACACGTGGGGTAATTATGGCCATGGGGGAGGGATGCAAAGTGGTAGTAGGAAGTGAAGGGTTTGTATATGGGGTGATGTGGGAAAGGCAAGGGTTTTAACTTGGTGGAATTTTCAAACTAGCGAATTTTAACCGCGATCCATGGTACATAGCCAAACCTTGGGCATTCGGAGTGGTGTGATTTACTTATCTTATTGCGAAAAATCAACACATCCCAGACTTGAGCTCTAACATCTCGGTGGACTCTCTCCTATTTCACACCGCACATTTCCTCGCTCCCGTAATCAAGGCAATATACAGAAACGTGAAGGAGATGGCACCAAACAAAGCATCGGCCATGACATTAGATACGTTAGGAGACGATGACGGAGTGGCACTGGCGGAACAATACAGAGTGGAGAGGCTGGGGGAAAAAGTCGTGGAGCGGCCAGTGCGCAGTCTTCCAAAGACAATGATCTTAGCGGTGCAGCCGATTAGCAAAGTGGCGCCTGACCACTGGTATACCAAAGCTGACAAATCCAAGCTAATGATAGAGGATCTGGAGATGCTACGTATCAAATTCCAGTGGATATACAGTTGAGAGTGCTCGTAGCGAAGGAGAGAGCGTCTGACGTGCGGCTAATGGAGTTTGCACTATATGAGGAGGTGTTGCGCGGGGCCCTATGGTTTCCACTGCCCCTACTGGTGGTCAAGGTGTTAAACTGCCTGGAAATGGCGCCAGGGCAACTAATGCCAAATGCGTGGAAGATCCTATTTGCCTATGCGATCGCATGGCTATGGGCGACCGGAGGAGAGGCGATGATGGTGGATGGGTTTTTTTGGTGCTATAAGGCCTTAGGGCAATAGGAAACTTGCATGACCCTGTAAGCGATAGCGGGGAGGGGACTGGTGGCAGGGTTGCACCCTCTTTAGTAAAGGGGTGGAGGCCAAAATGGTTTTTCATATCGATAGACGGTAGGAGGGGAGTTCACACGACTTGGAAAGTGCCAACCAAGTCGTTGGAGCCAAGGTTGGATACTGTGGCAGAGAGGAGGGTGAAGCAAGTGAAGGAGTGGAGGGAGAAAGATGGGCTAAAATGGGATGACTTGGTCGAACCCTCAGCCTTGTTTGCCTTGAAGTTGGGGCCTGAGCTGATCAAGGGGGATCCTGTTCTAGAGGAGGTGGAGGCAATAAGGAAGGCACAAGAGGCAGGGGATGCGCGAGTGTTTGCCAAGGCTGACAAATACAAGGAGAAACAGTTAGGCCAACGCCGAAGCTAGTGGTAAAGAGGTCGGTCCGACCACGACCCAAACCATTGGGAGAAAAAGACTTAGCAACATTTGTGCCTCTGCGAGCGCCGGTGGATCCATTGAGGGAGAGGAGTAGGAAGAAAATAGAGTTGGTGTTGAAGAAGAGGAAACGAAAGGTGGTGTCAGAGGGAAATGAAGAAGGACCGTTGCAAAAGAAGATCAAAGAGGGGGTAAGGGAAGTGCCCCTGGGAGTAGAGGGAGAAAAGACCAAGGTTGGTGTGGAGGCGAAGGGGGGTTTGGTCGAGCCCCTGGTCGCCCAAGTGATAGGTGAAGTAGATGAGCAAACAGGGTTGCCAAAGGCTGACCAATTGACAGACTTGCCCCCCAAGGACGTGCCGACAAGGGAAGTGCCCCCAAGTCAGAAGTTGGGGAGAGAGCGAGCGAGCGGAGCAGAGACGAGCGCTGCGCTGGGGTCGTTGGGGACCACCACGCATCACTTGTGCGTAGTGGTCGACCGCTTGGTGGGTGATAGAGGCGAAGCCAAGGCGGCAGCAAACCATCTATTGAGGGTTCTAGAGGATGCGGCTGTGCTAAGGGCGTCTCAATGTACAGAGGCAGATCTCATAAGAGGGTTTTGTTCGACACAGATGGAGGCATTAACCTTGACCACTGCTTTATTGGGCAATGTGGTAGAGACGAGGACAGAAGCAGAATCGCTTAAGGCCTAACTAGAGGAAGCGTGGTTGCAGCTGCAAAATGTGAGGGTAGAAACGACGAGTTGGAGGAAAGCGGCACAAAGCGCATGTGTAAAGGGCTTAGCGTACGCTCAAAGAGCGAAAAAGATGGAGGTGTTGGGAGTGGTGCAGGGTTATCTGGTTGATCGTGCCAGAATAGGCCAAGCTGAGGTCGCTGCCGAACTATCAGTCGTTAAGGCAAATCTTGAAGCGATATGTCGTAAGGCGGTATCATTAGAGTTTGAATTGGCGAGTGAGCAGAAGAGGACCGATGAAGCGCAGCAAGCCTGTGCCACAGCCAACGAGAGGTTGGAGGAGGCTCTAGTGAATAACGAAGACCTGCGTGATCTGGCCTTGAAGGATAAGGAGGAGACAGATGCGCTACTGGCTGCGTTGGAGAAGGCCTTGGGAAAAGAAAAGGCCAAGACAGCAAGTTAATTAGGATGATGGCATTTGAGAGGGTTGCCTACCTAGATCTGTGCACCGTAGCGGTGGAATAGTTTAAGCTGTCTCCTGAGTTCTAAATGGCCGTTGATGCAGTTGTGGCGAAGAGCTTGGCTAGAGAAGAAGGAGATGGGGGTGGATTGTCAAATGTGGCTGCTGTTGATCTAGTGGGGGGTCAGACCACAAAAGAGATAATCTAGAGTTTTCAGTAGTCAGATTATTACAAGCATGAGATCAGTATGTACTGGGATAGTGGCTAGACGAGTTTCAAATATAGGGCGGAGGAGCTGTTCCTAGGCATGGACTTCAGTGGCATGCGGCCAGGAGAGTGGGACATTGCCCAGACGCCACTGGATGAGGGGGTTGAGGAAGAGGATCTGGCATCCAGCGAGGATGAGGGAGGTGGAGATGGGGCGAATTGAAAACCGGACCTTGGGCTTAGGTGTTTTGTTTTTCTTTTTGTGAACTGAAATGGTTCTTTGTACTGAAGTAGTTCTTTGAAAAGAATTTGTGTTGAAACTACAATGATTGTTTGTCTAATGTTTGAATTGAAAATTTGTGTTATGGTTTGGTTGATTTGTGTTGAAACTTCAAGGGCAAGTTTATATTTTATTTTATTATATATATATATTTTTTTGTTTGGGAAAGAAGATTACTAGAAAGAAAGAAAAATAAGAAGAAAAATAAGGATGAAGTTTTAAGAAAGAACCTTGTGGGGAATGAGAACGAGCATGTGATGGAAAGATATGACTATATAAAAATTGGATTTGAAAATAAACATGTGATTATTATTGTATATATACAGCATGAGTGAACTGGAGTGAGGCATGAGCTCAGTTTGGCTGAGACTTGTTTGACTCAGTCTGGCTGAGCTTGCTTGGCTCAGTCTGGCTGAGCTCTTCGTGCTCAGTCTGGCTGAGACTTGTGATGCTCAGTTTGGTTGAGACTTGCTTGACTCAGTTTGGCTAAGCTCTTCAGGCTCAGTTTGGCCGAGACTTGTGATGTTTATTGTGGTTGAGGCTTACTTAACTCAATGTGGCTGAGCTCTTCAGGCTCATTCTGCCTAAGACTTATGATGCTCAGTCTGGCTGAAACTCTCTTAACTCAATCTGGCTGAGCTCTTCAGGCTCAGTCTAGCCAAGACTTGTGATGTTCAGTCTGGCTGACACTCACTTGGTCTAGCTGAGCTCTTAAAAAAAAAAGTACAACACAACAAATGCAGATTGAAAATTTTGTCATTAAGGCACAGCCCTGCGATCATAAATTTACACATTGTATGGCAAAGGCAAAAATGAACAAGTGTTTTGAATAGCAAAGTGAAACATACAATAATTGGACTATACAAAAACAGAAGACACTGCTTTATTGGAAATATCACTTCAAGTGCTCGGTACTCCATGGATGAGGGAGGTCTCTGCCGCCATATCTCGGAGACGATAAGTGCCTAGGCGGGGTCTAGTTTTGACGATGTATGGTCCTTCCCACTTTGTTGCTAACTTACCCTCGGTCGGGTTTTTGGTGGCGAGAGTAGCATTTCGTAAGACTAGGTCTCCCACTGCGAATTCTCGGGGTCTAACTCTTCGGTTATAATATTTTTGCATTCTCTGTTGATAAGAGGCCAGCCTAACAGCAACTGACTCTCATAGTTCTTCAGTCAAGTCTAGTTCAGCCCGTTGCAACTCGTTGTGTAGTTCTATGTTCGGGTGTATCATTCAAGGGGTTAGAAGATCGATTTCCACAGGGATGACCGCTTCGGTGCTGTATGTTAGGCAGAAAGGGGTTTCGCCAGTGAGAGTTCTTGCTATCATTCGGTAGGCCCAGAGCACATTTGGGAGTTCATCTGCCCAGAATCGTTTGGCAGTTTCTAACTTGGTCTTGATTATTTTCAACAGAGAGCGATTGGTAACTTCAAGCTGTCAGTTAGCTTGGGGGCGGCCAGGAGAGAAGAAATAGGTCTTCATGTTAAGCTCAGCGTATAATTCTCTGAATTTGGCATTATCGAACTGCTTGCCGTTGTCGGAGACGATGGCTTGAGGGATTCCAAAACGACACACAATGGATTGCCAAATGAACTTGGTGGTATTCTGCTCGGTAATCTTGGCAAAAGGCTCCGTTTCCACCCACTTGGTGAAATGATCGATAACGACCACAGCGAGCTTGACTTGACCTCTGCCGGTCGGCAATGGACCGACAAGATCGATGCCCCATTTGGTGAAAGGATAGGGGCTGCTGAGCGTGATCAGTTCTGCTGGAGGGCTGTGGGGGATGTTGGTGAAGCGTTGGCATTTGCCACACTTGAGTACAAAGTCAGTGGCATCCTGGTGGAGCGTTGGCCAGAAGTAGCCTGTGCGAAGGATTTTATGAGCTAAGGACCATCCCCAACAATGGTTACCGCAAACCCCTTCATGGACTTCTCTTATTACATAGGTAACTTGGTCCACATTTAGACATCTGAGAAACGGGTGTGAGAATCCCCGTTTGTATAAGATACCATTGATAATGACATAGTTAGTCAACCAAGCTCTGATCTTCTCGGCCTCCTATTTATTCTCTGGTAGGACACCCTGTTCTAAGAATGGAATGATTTCTTGGGCCCATGGGATAGGCTCGTCTTGGAGCAGGTGAACCTTCTACTGAGTTGGTGAAACTGCTGGGTAGGTTAGGTATTCAATGCGGACACCGTAGCTGAAGTCAGATTGGTCTGCTGAGGCTAATTGAGCCATTTCATCTGCTTGGGAATTCTCTGATTTGGGGACATGCTTGATATGAAAACTATTAAAGAGACGAATGAGAGGAATAACGATGTCCCTGTATAACCGTATTGTTTCCTTCTTTGTATCAAATTCTCCTGCTATCTGTCCGACGACCAACCGAGAATCACTAGACACATAGAGATGCTCGACCCCAATGTCCCTAGCCAACCGAAGGCCTGCTACCAGGGCCTCATATTCAACCTCATTATTACTTGCGAGGAATAGAAATCGAAGAGCACACTTGAAGGATTCACCATCGAGGGTGGTAAGGATCAAGCCAGCTCTACTGCCTTCTCTGCAGGATGAACCATCAACACTAAGAGCCTAGAAATGGGGGTCTTCTGTATCAAGAATGGCGTTTGTTGATGTTGCGGGTATATTAGGAGTGAGGTTAGTGAACTCTAAGATAAAATCTACAACAGCCTTAATGGCTGTTCGGGGTTGGTAGGAGATGTTTAGTTCAATGGGCCATTGCATGAGCCTGCCTAATGACTCTGGTTGTTGCATAACCTTTTTCAAAGGCTGGTCTGTGAGGACCACTATGGAGTGGGTTTGGAAATAGGGTTGGAGGCGTTTGGAGGTGGTGACCAGAGCTAGGGCCATCTTTTCTAACAAGGGGTAGTTCTGTTCTGCCCTCCAAAGTGCGCGACTAATAGAGTAAACTGGGCGTTGGACTGAGTCTTCTTCTCTGATGAGGGCAGCACTGACTGCAGTGTTGGAGATAGTTAAGTAGAGGAAGATGGTCTCTCCTGGCATTACTTGAGAGAGGAGAGAGAGGTTGGCCATGCACCGTTTCAGTTGTTGGAAGGCCTCCTCGGATTCGGTGTTCCATTCAAAAGCCTGTCGAAGAACTTTGAAGAATGGAAAGCATTTGTCGATTGCTCACAAAATGAAACGATTGAGGGCAGCAACTCTGTCAGTGAGCTATTGGACTTCCTTACTGTTCGGGGAGATTGTATTTCGATTAAGGCCTTGTGTAGACGTCCCTGAACGTCCCGGAAGGGAATCCCGTTTTGTTCATTGGGGCTTACTACAGTTTGGACTCAATGTCACGGTCCTGTATCTAATCTCGCGGAGTGCAATGCAAGACCGATGAATCATCAAAGAGTCCAAATCCGACAAACCATTTTGAAAAACTGATTTTTAGAAAGAAGTGTCAAACATGGACTGCTTTGCCAGATACAGAGTCCCCACCTAAATATTTTATTTTGGGGGAATTTAGGAAACCCTGACTCGTGCCTAAGACCACGTGTCCGTCATCACCAAAGTTGCCTCGGCTTGGGAACTTGGGTACGATTAGGGAAGGTCACTTTGTGAGCACCCCCCTCGCCCGATCAAAGATCGGCCTCTACTAACCATGATATCGAGTTTTGAAAACATTATGTGCTTTTATTCCGGTTATTAGCCTAGAATTACTATGTGATGCACACAACATACAAGTATAGACTGGATCGTTTGAGTTGAAATAAAACATTTCATGTTTGCTTATTTGAAAGATGGCTTGGTGGTGCTACTCGCAAGTAGGCTAAGACGTGGATTTGCCACCCTCAAGTGGGCTTAAGAAAATATGATTTTTCCACTCTCAAGTGGGCTTAAAACTCTCAATTGGTGAATTGTTCCAATTCAAATAGCCCAACCTTCACCCACAGGCATTCAGGCAGTTATATCACATAAGCAAATAGCCTCATGGTAAGCATGCTATCATGGCAGTCACTCACACGCATGCAAGGATGCTAAAGCATAAATACTTACCGAGTACTCCTGTAGACGTCCCCGAACGCCCCGGGAGGAACGAGCTCCCGTTCTGTTCATTTGGGGTCACTACAGCTCAGGACTCTCAAATTTGTCACGGTTCTAAATCTGAACCAAAGAGTCCAAATCCGGCAAATCGTTTTGAGAAACAGATTTTTGAAAAGAAGTGCCAAACATGGACTGCTTTGCCAGATACAGAGTCGCCACCTAAATGTTTTTTAAATGGGAAATTTAGGAAACCCTGACTCGGTGCCAAAGGCCACGTGTCCGTCATCACCAAAGTTGCCTCGGCTCGGGAACTTGGGTACGATTGGGGAAGGTCACTTCGTGAGCACCCCCGCTCGCCCGATCAAAGATCGGCCTCTACTAACCATGATATTTATTTTTGAAAACATTGTGTGTTCTTATTCCGGTTATTAGCCTAGGTTACTATGTGATGCGCGCAGCAAACAAGTATAGACCGGGTCTCCTGAGTTGGAACAAAACATTTCATGTTTGTTTTTTTTTTGGAAGATGGTTTGCTACTCGCAAGTAGGCTTAAAATGCAGATTTTGCCACCCTCGGGTGGGCTTAGAAAAGATGGTTTTGCCACTATCTAGTGGGCTTAAAAACTCACAGTCAATGATTTGTTCCAATCCAAACAACCTAACCTTCACCCACTGGCAATCAGGCAGTTATATCACATAAGCATTTAGCCTCATGGCAAGCATGCTATCATGGCAGTCACTCACACGCATGCAAGGATGCTAAAGCATAAAAACTCACCGAGTGCTCCAAGCCAAAAAATAGAGACTACATTAGAAATCATGTATGATCCTAAGTATACAGAAATGCCTAATGCAACACATGCAAAAATGCAAACTATAGCAGGCTCGGCTATTCTAAACATGGCATATGGGATGCTACAGCTAACATGTATTCAATTTGGAATTAAAATACAAATGCAGTTAGTATGATGCGCCGAGCCCGGTGCATGCAAGACAGATGAATGAATGCAAACATGCTATCATACTGTATGCTAATTAAAACATGCCCTAATCTAGCCATCATAAGCGGATAAATAAATGGGAGAAAGACGTGGGGTTGGAAGACATACAACACACACACGCACACTTATTACAGCATTGCCCTCGCGCAGAGGGTCCGAATAAATAATACAGTCCTAAATGAAAGAATAGTACAGTCCAAATATTACAGTCCAAATAATGTACAAATTTCTAATTAATTAACAAATTAACTAAGAAAGCTGTAAAACTGGCGTGCAAGCCAGGGACTGCCTTGCTTCTGATGAATGATGCATGCCCGAGTTGCCTTTGCGCGGAAATCCATGACGATGCCCCAATTAGCCTCTGTTTGCACCTGTTCTTGAAATGCGTGCCAAGCTTCGGAAGACCGCTGATTCTTGATTTGCTGCAACAGAGAGCAGGAAAGGGGCATAGCAATGTATTTCTACAAATGTATGCATGCCTCGATCCTCGTGCCACCAATCATGCATCTCGATGCATGATGGCCGAGGAGTCGATTTGCACAATTCAATATGGAATGAATGCACATGAAAACACAACAAGACCTAACTCCATCATGGGTAATCCGGAGTGTCGGTGACTGGGGAATTGAGATACATGCCGTCACTCGGAGTACGAAATGCACCTCGTTTCCCGTGTCCGGGCTAACTCCTATCCCGAACACGATGCAATATGCATGACATGCATGAAATGCAACTAAGATACAATCCTAACATACACAATGCTATGGAATGACATACACGCTATACGGGGTAACACACAACCGAGCATACACAATGCTATGGATGAAATGGCATACGCAATGCAATAATGGGCTTACACCAACATGAGAGAGCCTCAGCCACACTCACATAAGAGGCCGATGGATGAAAATGAAGTGCCTCGAAACGCGTGCACACGGGCACGCAAATCGAGGCAATGGCATATGCAATGCAATGGCATGGAAATGGCATATAGAATGCAACATGGACTTATACTAACATGAGAGAGCCTCAGCCACACTCACATAAGAGGCCGATGGATGAAAATGAAGTGCCTCGAAATGCGTGCACACGGGCACGCAAATCGAGGCAATGGCATATGCAATGCAATGGCATAGAAATGGTATATAGAATGCAACATGGACTTATACTAACATGAGAGAGCCTCAGCCACACTCACATAAGAGGCCGATAGATGAAAATGAAGTGCCTCGAAATGCGTGCACACGGGCACGCAAATCGAGGCAATGGCATATGCAATGCAATGGCATGAAAATGACATATAGAATGCAACATGGACTTATACTAACATGAGAGAGCCTTAGCCACACTCACATAAGAGGCCGATGGATGAAAATGAAGTGTCTCGAAATGCGTGCACCCGGGCACGCAAATCGAGGCAATGGCATACGCAATGCAATAGGGCTAAAATGGCATATAAAATACAACATGGACTTATACTAACATGAGAGAGCCTCAGCTACACTCACATAAGAGGCCGATGGATGAAAATGAAGTGCCTCGAAATGCGTGCACACGGGCACGCAAACCGAGACAATGGCATACGCAATGCAATAGCATGGAAAATGATATGCAAACATGCTAATGGAATTTCAGCACTGAAATGTTGGGAAAACAGCCCCGAAATGAGGCAAAAACACACCTGATGCATGGAATTTCTCCCGAAATGCAAGATTAAGTACGTGAAATGGCTTACAGCTATACAAAGAATGCATAATTGGTACACGAGATGAAAAGACAGAAGCAAGGCTGCCTCAAAATAAGCATTTTTACAGTACAAGTCATGGCCAAACAGCAAGCAACGATAGGGCAACAATGGCATGCAAAAATGGCCCTAAACATGAGATTATGAAGCAACTCACAGCTGCTAACTCCAAATAGGTTAGGGCCCTTCAACAACATTGAAGAGGGGAAAAAAATAAGCCACTTTACAGAACTGTAAAAACCCTAAAAACAAACATAGATATGGCTAAGCTCTTATGCAAGAAAAAGGGCCAAAAGGTGGCCAAAGAGGCAAGTGATATATGAAAAGCCCAAACTGAAAAATTCCCTTCTACAACATTGAAGAGGGACCAAAAATATGCATATTTACAGAACTGTAAAAACCCCAAAACAGTATACAAACATGCTAGAAATGCAATGCAAAATGAGGCTCAAAAGTGGCTATAACACAAAGTCTACAAAATATTCCACAAACGGCCAAAGACCCTTAATGAAATATGAAGAATGGGCCCAAATAAGACTATTTTTAGTACTGTAAAAAGGCCAAAAATCGAAGCATAATAGGCTACCAAAACATGCAAAAAAAGGGGACCAAAGAGGGATATAAAGGCAAGTATAGCATGGAGGTCCCAAACAGTGTTGAGCCCTTCTTCAATGTTGAAGAGAGGCTCAAAATAAGCCTATTTTTAGTTCTGTAAAACGCCCAAAAATGGAAGCATAATGGGCTGCCAAAGCATGCAAGAAAATAGCATTTAAGGAAGATATTGAAGCAAGTGCAAGATGGGGGGCTCAAATAGGGTTGAGCCCTTAAGAAAAAGTGAAAAAAGGCTCAAAAGAAGGCCACTTTCAGTTAGGGCCGGAGCTCAAAACCGCAAGCATGTATGGCTTATAAATGGTGCAAGAAATGGACCAAAAAGGGGGAAATGGCAACTCACCCTTGTAGACCAATCTTTGGTTGCTTCTTGGACCAAGTTGCAGCACCTTTAGCCTCTGAGAAGCCCTCCTTGTTGCTGGAAATGGAGTGGTGGTGGTGGTGCTTGGTGGTGATGAAGAAATGAGGTAGAACTTAGGAGTTTTTTTAAGGAAAATGAGAGAGATGGATGGAGATATGGATGCCTATGCTTGAAACAATTTTTTCTAACCCCCAAGACCAATGTTTGCAGCTGGTTATAAGGACCAAAAGGAGGGGGAGCATGGAAGGAAAGGGTGGGGGAAAAGGACCAAAGCTTTCCCCCACAAAATATCCCCCGGATCAAGATATTTTCTGGGGGAAACAGCTATACAGCTGTAAAGTACCAAGCACAAGGATCATGGCCGGCCACCTTTTGGACTTGCAGGTGGCCGGCCGGCCACCTCCCCTAGTCGGCCGGCTAGGGGTCAAAAAGGTCAACCTGCTTTAGTGGCCGGCCACCACAAAAAGGTGGCCTCCCAAGTCTCCTCTTCACAACCCTGTGGTTCGAATTTGAAAACTCTAAAACAGGAGAGAGAACAAGCCATTTTTAAGAGGGGTTCAAAAGGGTCAAATGGAATTTCTGGCCTGCCATAAACTTTTAGGGTCCTCCCATGTGTGTACAACACAAATATGTGGTTTGGGGTTGAAGAAAGTGGCCCCAAGGTGTTCAACATTGGCTCGGAAGTGAGAAAAACGGGTGCCGGAGGGCGAAAATGGAATATAACTGGTTGCCAAGATAATTGCTGGCCTCCCACCCTCCAGTGACCTTCCTGGTGATAAAACAGAGGTACCTGCCAAAAATGAACAAAAACCGATGCAAAACGAATGCTCGGGGGCCAAAACACGCAGTTCGGGGTCCCGAAAATGGGCTGCTAAGCACCAAAAGTGGCATTCGGCCACGAAGTGGGTTTCTCATACCCCAGTGTCCCTCAAAAGGGAGTAGAAAGGAAGTATGCCAAAAATCAGAACAAACGGAGATGGTTAGGCGGTCCCGAACCGCGGCACACGGCCAACGGTCCCGAAAAATCGGAAACCGGACTCCGAAATGGGCAAAATGGCCTATGGCCACAAAATGTAACCCACGGCCACTGAGAGATGGTCTATGGGACCTCTCCCTCCCCTCAGAAAAAGAAACAGAGAAAACCGAGTCTGGTTCCCAAACCGAGGCAAGGCACAGAAGAGGGTTCGGAAGTCCGGAGGCAGGGCTCACGGCCGCGACTTTGAAACTTCTGAACGAGCACATTATGCAACATCACCAAGCGCTCGATCGGTAACGTCTGAGTCTTAAGGTCGGTCAAAAATGGGGTGTCTACAACTCCAAGCCAAAGAAAGAAGCTAATTAGAAATCATGCATGAATCCTAACTATGCTGAAATGCCTAATGTAACACATGCAAAAATGTAACTAAGATAGGCTCGGCTATTCTAAAATGGCATATGAAATGCAACAACTGATACACGTATTCAACTCGAAATTGAAATACAATGCAGTTAGTATGATGCGCTGAGCTCGATGCATGCAAGACAGATAAATGGATGCAAACATGCGAGCATAAGTATGCTAATTGAAACGTGCCCTAAACTAACCATCATAAGCTGGTAAATAAAAGGGAGAAAGACGTGGGGTTGGAAGGCATGCATCACACACACAGGCACACTTATTACAACATTACCCTTCTCGGAGGGTCCGAATGAATAGTACAGAATAAACTAGCTAATCTAAGCTAATTAAACTAATTATTACACAACATTAATTAATTAACGAATTAACTAAGTAAGGAAACTAGCATGCAAATTAAACAAAATAGACCGCCTTAGTTCTGTTTCGAATGATAGGGATGCATGCATGCTCAAGTCGCCTTGTCAGGAAATCCATCGCGATGTCCCTATTTGCCTCTGTTTGCAACTGGTCCCAGAACACTGTACAAAGCTCCAGAAGGCTGCTGACCAGTTTTTTGCTGCTGGTTTTCGGTTTGCTGCAACAAAGAGCGAGGAAGGGGCATGGCAAAGTATTTTCAACATATGTGCATGACCACTCTCCCCATCATTGCACAAGCTCCAGGGAGTGTAGTCCTCTATCCTCGTGCCACCAATCACGCATCTCGATGCATGATGGCCGAGGAGTCAGATTGCATGACTCGATGTAAAATGAATGCACATATAAACACAACAAGACCTAAACTCCATCATGGGTAATTCGGAGTGTCGGCGATCGAGAATCAAGGCACGTTTCGTCACTTGGAGTACGAAACGTCCCTCATTTCTCGTGTTTGGACTAATCCCTACTCCAAACACCATGCAACAAACAATGTATGGACAAATGCAACTCTAGCATGCGATCTAAATGCAATGCAACTAAGTGATGCGAAGATGCACGGAATGACATGCAAACATGCAAATGGCATACATAATGCTATGAACTAATCAATGGCATACTCAATGCACATGGATTATATGGCATGCATACACAATGCTCTAACATACGCAATGTTATGAGCGAGGCATACGCAATGCAATGATCAAACATGCGATAACATGGATATGGCATACACAATGCAAGATGGACTTAAACTAAAATGAATGGGCCTCAGCCACACTCAAATCAGTGGCCATACATGACGAAAATGAAGCAACAACACACATGCAAACATGCACAAATGCAAGGGACCAAACCTAAGGCACAAAGTGCAACTCCACCAAAGCATGGTAAGCATGAAATATGGCATATAATCACATATTTTCTAGCTCTGAAATGACATGCAAGATGGTCCCGAATCATGCAAACACCTCACACAATGCATGTTAGATGGCCCAAATACCGAAACTAGTGAAGTGGATTACACTATAGGCATGCAAAGCAATACTCAAATGGCCAAACCAACCCCAAACTGTCCCTATGTAGGCCAAAATAGTAGCAAATATGGACTAAAATGATGCCTCACAAAAGTATGGAAATGAAGCTCATGCAATGGTCCAAAAATGAGGTATTCATGCATAACTCTCAAACACATTTAAAGAGTGGAAAACATGGGAATATGGCATACATATAAGCTCTAAAATATGATTCACAATGATGCCAAAACATGGAAACATCTCAAAATACGCATGCAATAGGCTTCAAAACTCAAAGCCAAGCAAGGGTATTGAACTACAACCATGCATAGCAAACATCATTCGACCATGAGGACCAAAAACAGAGCTAAGGAAGTTCAAAACATGCACAAAATCAGTTTAAGGCATGGCCAAAAAGTGCTAGAATCAAAGGCCAAAATAGCATGCAATGTAAGCTAGTAAAGAGGATTTGCACTACAAGTATGTGAGGCAATCAAGAGGCCACTAAACCAGAAAAAGTCAGAGGTATGACAAGCTAAATAAAGCCCAAAAACCCACTGAACCATGGTTAATGCATGCAAGAATGAGATGCTCATTTGATATGCTATGAAGAGGGTTATTCTACACATGCAAGATGGACATCCAATATGGAAAAACAAGCTCTGGACAGAGCCTATGCAGGTCCTAAAACTCATCAAAAATGGCCTGAAATATGGCTTGGAAGCATGCAAATAAGGGTTCCTTTGCAAGGCCAAAAATGCTAGAAAACAAAACAAGGAGAGAGAGGGTCACCCCTCTCTGATTTTGGCACTCAAAATAGCATTCTAGCCACTGAAAATCTACTAGATTTCAGTGGTTAAAAGGCCAAACAAAGGCAAATACAAATGCTCTAAGGCATGGTTCAAAATAAGGTAAAATGAATCATGCAAGGGGAGAGATGACCCCCAACAACAAAGTGACCTTAAACAAAAATAAAAAGGACCTCAAAACAAGACTTTTTCAGTTTACACCAAAGCTCAAATATGCTTGCAAGTATGGCTAAAAGATGGAGCAAAATAATACTTAAAAGAGGAAAAAAGTGTGTTACCCTTGAAGCTCAGCAAGACAGCAACTTTGAGGCCAAAAACTCAGACCTTCAACCTTTGAAAATGGCCTCCAAGGACCTCAAAGCAATGGTGAAGGTGTTAGGCTAGGAGGTGGTGTGCAATAGGCCAATAACCAAGCAACTTTTGAGCCAAAGTGTAGTGATATAAGGAGAGATGTATGGTATGCCTTCAAACAAAATCTGAACCTCAGCCAAGGAAGAGGAGGGCCTCTCTTATAGAGATACAAGGCCAAAGCTTCTCAAAGAAGCCACAAACCAAGGCTCAAGATCCTCCATACACATGTATGGAGGATGCAGTCTGTGCATTCCAGCTGGCATACCTGGCACACACTCACAGAGACAAGACTGAGGGAGGCAGGCCGACCAGTTCAGGTGGTTGGCCGACCAGTTCAAAAGGTTCAAGTCAGCAAAAAGTGGTCGGCCATCTCAGTTGGTGGTCTCCACATTGAATGCAAACTAGTGGTGTGGTGGGAGACCGGCAATTGTGGCCCCAAAATGAGGGAGACCAGTTACCTGTCAAGAAAATTGGCCGGCGGTAGAAAAGTGGTCTCTAAGGAGAAAAGGTGGTCTCCCACCCTTGTACCACCTTCCAAACAATGAAAACAAGGTCCATGCCAAAAATGAACCAAGACGGATGCAAAACGAGGGTTCAGGGGTCAAAACGCGCAGCCGGGTGCCCTGAAAACAGGCTGTTAAGCATCGAAAGTGGCGTGCGACCACAAAGGTGGTCTTCCGGGCCACAGTGTCCCTCTAGACAGAGGAAACAAGGTGTGTGCCAAAAATCGTACCAAACAGAGAAAGTTAAGCGGTCCTAAACCGAGGCGCACGGCCGACGGCTCCGAAAACTAGAAACTAGTCTCCAAACGGGAAAAGTGGCCTACGACCACGAAAAGTAGCCTACGACCACTGAGAGATGGTCTATGAGACCTCTCCCTCCCTTCAGGAAGAGAAAACAAGACCTGGTTCGTAAACCGAGGCAAAGCACAAAAGGGTCCCGAGGTCCGGGGGTAAGGCTCTCAGTCGAAACTCCGAAACCTCAGAACGAGCACAACATGCGCAATCACCGAGCGCTCAATCGATGACGTCTAAGTCTTAAGGTTAGTTAAAAATGGGGTGTCTACAGTTGCCCCTCTTTGACAGAACTCGAAAGTCATAAGTGACGGGGGTGAATGTCAAAGCCTAGAGATGACCCATTTTTGACAAGGCCGTAGACTTAGACAAACATGCAAGATAACAAAGAAATGTGCCCGCAGGCAGGGGCAAAATGCAAGTGATAATGCAAGAAACCGAACATAACTTATGATTATGCAAAGACAGCTGTAATGAAGCAAATATACACAATAAATGCAACAATTTTAAGCAAGAATGCAAATCAAACTACATTTCATGCAGTAAGAATGTAAGAGGATTATACA
The DNA here is from genome assembly GCF_055761805.1 of Camellia sinensis. Classification (NCBI taxonomy): domain Eukaryota; kingdom Viridiplantae; phylum Streptophyta; class Magnoliopsida; order Ericales; family Theaceae; genus Camellia; species Camellia sinensis. The sequence goes on from NC_138964.1 coordinate 84,610,757, forward strand.
ATTCTCGCTACGTCTCACGCGGAGTACATACAATACCTGTCGGGTTCGTCTGGTCGCTCCATCTTCAAATGAATCGTACATACAATATCGTGCTTGCAAAAGCGAGAAACTCAACAGGTACAATATTGTTAGGAATATGCATAGCAATGCAAGTGAAAAGTGCGTAATGACGCAAGTTGAGGAATGTATGACAATGCAACCTAAGTGTGATGCATAACAATGCAAAGGGAAAGCATAACAACGCATATAAAGTGTGCATGACAATGCAGGTGGGAGGGGAGAAACATAGGGACATATCCCAGTGTTTTGGGAAGAAGGAGGAACATAGGGACATATCCCAGTGTTTCGGAAAAAGGAGAAACATAGGGACATATCCCAGTGCTTCGGAAAAGAGGAGAAACATAGGGACATATTCCAGTGTTTCGGAAAAATGAGAACCATAAGGACATATCCCAGTGTTTCGGAAAAGAGGAGAAACATAGGGACATATCCCAGTGTTTTGGAATAAAGGAGAAATATAGGGACATATCCCAGTGTTTCAAAAAAAGAAGAAACATAGGGAGATATCCCAGTGTTTTGGAAAAGAAGAGAAGCATGGGGACATATCCCAGTGTTTTGGAATGGCTCAAGCATTGGAACGTATTCCAAATGCTCTTAACCGAAGAGGGAGAAACATAGGGACGTATCCTAGTGTTTCAAAAAGAAGGAGAACCATAGGGACGTATCTTGGTGTTTCGAAAAGAAGGAAAAACATAGGGACGTATCTCGGTGTTTCGGAAAGAAGAAAAAAAAACATAGGGACGTATCCCGGTGTTTCGGAATGGCTCAAGCATTGGAACGTATTCCAGATGCTCTTAACTGAAAAGGGAGAAACATAGGGACGTATCCTGGTGTTTCAAAAAGAAGGAGAAACATAGGGACGTATCCTGGTGTTTCAGAAAGAAGAAAAAAGCATAGGGACGTATCCCGGTGTTTCGGAATGGCTCAAGCATTGGAACGTATTCCAAATGCTCTTAACCGAAAAGAGAGAAACATGGGGACGTATTCCAGTATTTCAAAAAGAAGAAAAAAACATAGGGACGTATCCCGGTGTTTCGAAAAGAAGGAAAAACTTAGGGATGTATCCCGGTGTTTCGAAAAGAAGGAAAAACATGGGGACGTATCCTAGTGTTTCGAAAAGAAGGAAAAACATAGGGACGTATCCCGGTGTTTCGGAAAGAAAAAAAAAACATAGGGACGTATCCCGGCGTTTCGAAAAGAAGGAAAAACATAGGGACGTATCTTGGTGTTTCAGAAAGGAACGTGCATAACAATGCAAGCTAAGATGAATTCCAAACACACTGAAATCGTGTAAGGAAAGGAACACTCTAACCACGCTGAAAACGTGAGAAGAGGACCGAAAACAACCGCCCAGGTGCACACACAACCCAACTTGAGAAAGCCCCGGAGGGCAATGATTCTAAATGCTGCTCAACGTAAAAGGATAAACGATACCAAATAACACAAGATGCAAATAAATGCAATAAGTGCGATGATATGATGCATGTTACAAGCAATGTAGAGCATGATGTTTAGGGAATGCAATAAACAAACAAAGCGGCACTTTAGAAAGCACCTCGTGGAGTGAGTGGCGGTAAACCGCTTTACTCTGACGGGGATCTCCCCTCCATTGTGTTCTTCGAACACTTACCTTCAACTCGCAGTACAAAGGTCCTAAAATGCTGACAAGGAGCAACATCTGCATGTAGAAACCACAAATGCTGTTTTTCGTCCTGATCATATTAATAACTTTCCCTAGGAACTCATTGCAAACACAGCCAAGATGCCTCCGGCAGGGAATGATACTCAGGAAGAGCACATCTGATTGCCATTCTGGCTTTGAAACAATCAACACAGTATTCTGTTCACTCTGAACACACAGCTCATACAGCACACTGCTCATTCTGAACACACAGCCCGTAACACTATACTCTGTTTCTTTTGAACATACAGCTCATAACACAGTATTCTGGTCATTTTTAACACACGGCTCGTAACAGCACACTGCTCACTCTGAACACAGCTCATAACACAGTACTCGGTTTATTCGGTACACAGCTCATTCCGAACATATGGGATATAGTGACAGAACTTGTAGAAGTTGAAACAAGCTCAGACGCTCCAAATTTTCCCTCTTTTCTTTTGCTTTGCAGCCCGAAACTTTCATAGCTTCAGATGGGTCCTGGTTTTATTGTTCCCACATGACCCGGGTTGAACCCTGCGTTTTTGAAAGAACAAAATCTTGTTTTGCACAAATGTGGAGGACGGCACGGCACTCTGAGCACAAAATGATTTTTTGAATTTGACAGTGAGAATAAGTTCTCAACTGGGTATTAAGCCTACGACTGAACACAACACACCACGACTCAACAACAAAGAGAAAGATAAGGTAAGACAACGTAAACACATCTATAGACACCCGAAACGACTCAAAACAAGAATCGAGACAAACAAAACGACTGACACGACACACAGACGTGTTCCAATGGCAAGAGACCTTTCAGTGCACGAGGAGCCAGTTCCTCTGGGTATTGTTCCCCACCCTTTCTTATTTGTGATTCTCACATCACTCGGCCCTCAAGCTCGGTTTTTCTCTCAAAACCCTTTCCTCGCTTTTCCTCTCAGCGCACATCTCTCTATTCTTTAATCTCTCATTTTTTATCCCTCCCCAGGGTGGTTGATGGATAAACAGGAAGTTGCGGGCTCTTGCCTCTAGCATTCTGCTAGATTCTCTTCTTCTGCTCACAACAGTGAACTTTCCCGCAGAGGGGTTGCGCTACAACTGGGTGTGTAGCAAATCTGCAGCTGACATCGGTTGACGATGTTCTGCTGGGAAGTTTGGACATGACCAGATCTGTCCAGATGAGGGAGTGGAATATCTTGCCCCATTCCAATTTGTGCTTCGCACTTGGCTTGATACCTCGTTGCTTGGAGGATGTAAGAGCTTTCTGCCCTTTTGCGGTCAGCTTCAGTGATGCCATTTTTTGGTGAATACGGTGCTTTTTCCGGCAAGTAGAGTGCCCTTTCTGGCAAATATGTTGACAATGGGGAAAAGACAGAACACCTGACTCAACTGTGCCCCTAGTTCATCATTTTGATCATTTTTTGTTTTTGGCTTTCTACTAAAACAATTTTGACCAAAATGAGAGTTAGATTAACATGCTTGTTCGATTTTCTGATTTGAAATCATGCAAGTCAAGTTATGAGCACTGAAAATTTCCATTTTTTGGGTCTAAGAAATGGTCCAGTTTTAGAAAAATAGAATAATTTTCGAGAGAATTAGTCAACCTCATTAAAAATTCTCAAAAACTATTTTTGCAAAGGGCCACTGCTAGACCAACGCAGGATTTACTCTTGAGATGCACAACCTCAGATCCAAAACAATGGAAAATTGCCCCTTGTCTGAACGGCATTGCATGGCAACGGAAAGTTGCCCCTTGTTTGAATGGCACCGCAGCGCGCTGTATGGCAACGGAAAGTTGCCCCTTGTTTGAATGGCACCGCAGCGCGTTGTATGGCAACAGAAAGTTGCCCCTTGTTTGAATAGCACCGCAGCACACTGTAACCAGTTTTCAAGGTAACGATCACAACCGAGCTCTCGGATATAGAGAAGACAATGATGACCAGAACCAATACATGGACACCATCGATTTGGAAGTGTTTGTAGCTGGACTTCAAAATGAAGTTGCCTACATATCCCAAACATGGGAATCAAACCTTATGTAGTTCGGGTGCTAAGGTACACTCGGGTATTAACCTCTCCTTTTGCGCTCTAACTTTTGCCAAGACTGCCCTTTCTGGGTTTTCAACCTTGCGAGCTTTGTTCTTTTTTCTTTTTCATCTTTTCTTTTCATTTTCTTCATTTTTTTTCTTTTCTTTTTTTTTCATTCTTTGCATTTTTTTTTTGTGTTCTTTTTCTTCTTTTTCTTGCTCTAACTTTTGCTTAGGTCGCCCTTCCGAGTTTTCGGCCCAACGAGCCTCTCAAGAGTAAAAGTGTAGCTTTGTCCATGTCAAATGGTTTTGAGATCCTAAAGTGATCTGAATCCAGGAGAATGGCTGTTGTTCGCTGACGATGCAGGAGTCCATCCAATGGGGGGTTGAATTTGCCCCTAGTGTTGTGGATAGGAACTCGGTTATCCTTTAGCAATACTTTATTCTTTCCTCCCTCCTGGGATTTGGCATTCTTGCCGATCTTCATTAGCTTGAGCAATGACCCCATTTTTTACTCTTCGAGCACATCTGACATTTTTGCCCCTAGTTCAAGGGCTGCTTTTGATCTAGCTTCGCAAGCTTCCTTTGATCACATCTGATATTCTCGCCCCTAGTTCATGGGCTGCTTCTGATCCGGCCACATGGGCCTTACATTGTGGTTGACCGTTTGAACATTCTGAATTAAGGTTCAAGGTTTGGAAACAAAGGGGCTGAGTCTCGAGGCTGAGAGCGATCCTAAGCTGCAGAATCTCAAGAGTGATTCCATACAGGTTTTCGTAGAACCACACAAAATATTTTTTTGAAATCTTTTAAGAAAGCGACTAATCGCTCGCGTCAAAGACAATACAGAACCAATCTGGATCAAGCCAGGATCCTTCTCAGTACTCACATTAACAAACATGATTTCATTCATTAAGGGCTTAGCATGCCTTTCTTTCTCTCAATTGATCAAATTTTGCAAAACCTGAGGAATTCCTCCCTCTTTGTTTTCACCACAGTGTTCAAAAGGTTTTGAAAAACTTAGGTCAATGCAATGATTTTCGAGGCACAAAAGAGCAGGTGAAAGGCACTGCCGTTTCATTCAAACTTCTGGCACAACTGGCGCAAGGCAGAAGTAAACACAAGAGTGTGAAAATCATTGCTATTTTATTCAGATCTGTTGGCATAATTGGCTCCAAGGCAGAAACAGACTCAAAAGAAAGCAAAAAGACAAACACAAAACAAGATAGTGATGTCTGAGATAACACCCCCAGAATCTTTTTTCTTTTTCATCTTTTCTTTTCATTTTCTTCATTTTTTTTCTTTTCTTTTTTTTTCATTCTTTGCATTTTTTTTTTGTGTTCTTTTTCTTCTTTTTCTTGCTCTAACTTTTGCTTAGGTCGCCCTTCCGAGTTTTCGGCCCAACGAGCCTCTCAAGAGTAAAAGTGTAGCTTTGTCCATGTCAAATGGTTTTGAGATCCTAAAGTGATCTGAATCCAGGAGAATGGCTGTTGTTCGCTGACGATGCAGGAGTCCATCCAATGGGGGGTTGAATTTGCCCCTAGTGTTGTGGATAGGAACTCGGTTATCCTTTAGCAATACTTTATTCTTTCCTCCCTCCTGGGATTTGGCATTCTTGCCGATCTTCATTAGCTTGAGCAATGACCCCATTTTTTACTCTTCGAGCACATCTGACATTTTTGCCCCTAGTTCAAGGGCTGCTTTTGATCTAGCTTCGCAAGCTTCCTTTGATCACATCTGATATTCTCGCCCCTAGTTCATGGGCTGCTTCTGATCCGGCCACATGGGCCTTACATTGTGGTTGACCGTTTGAACATTCTGAATTAAGGTTCAAGGTTTGGAAACAAAGGGGCTGAGTCTCGAGGCTGAGAGCGATCCTAAGCTGCAGAATCTCAAGAGTGATTCCATACAGGTTTTCGTAGAACCACACAAAATATTTTTTTGAAATCTTTTAAGAAAGCGACTAATCGCTCGCGTCAAAGACAATACAGAACCAATCTGGATCAAGCCAGGATCCTTCTCAGTACTCACATTAACAAACATGATTTCATTCATTAAGGGCTTAGCATGCCTTTCTTTCTCTCAATTGATCAAATTTTGCAAAACCTGAGGAATTCCTCCCTCTTTGTTTTCACCACAGTGTTCAAAAGGTTTTGAAAAACTTAGGTCAATGCAATGATTTTCGAGGCACAAAAGAGCAGGTGAAAGGCACTGCCGTTTCATTCAAACTTCTGGCACAACTGGCGCAAGGCAGAAGTAAACACAAGAGTGTGAAAATCATTGCTATTTTATTCAGATCTGTTGGCATAACTGGCTCCAAGACAGAAACAGACTCAAAAGAAAGCAAAAAGACAAACACAAAACAAGATAGTGATGTCTGAGATAACACCCCCAGAATCACCCGACTCCAACGCAACAGGACTGACTCGATACAACAAGATAGACCCGACTGACTTAGTACAAAAAGATTGACTCTCTACAACACAACAAGACTGACCCAATACCCAAGTCAGAAAGTAAAGTAAACAACATTCGCAAATACTCAAAATAGTACGTGCCATCCCCACAGCTGGAGTGAACTGAGTGCCATCCGCAGGTGGTTCATCCCCCGATCACATGGTCACATTATCCCCCAAGAGTTTATGGATCAAGTGACGATAGACTTTGCAGGACCCGGTGCGACGATGACCTTGTTGTCAATCAAATTTTGTATCTCGTGGCGAAGACGGACGCAACTGTCAGTGTCATGACCGGTTTGTTGATGGAAAGCACAGCACTTAGCCGGGTCATGCTTTAGAGGGCGAGGATCGGGCAGAGGCCGTTGTTCTAACGATTTCAGATGTCCTTTCCTGAGTAGGACCCCTAGAGCTTTAGACAAAGGCATATAAAGTGGGGTGAAAACCCTCTTGCCTCGGGGTAGATAGTCCAAAGTTTGGGGGTTTGGATTGGATGTGCCAATAAAGGGAGTGGCTGTTTTTGGAGTGATGGTGGTCATTCCAACTTCAGAAGATCTTGCAACTGCGTCACCACTGGTGGTCGCATTCGAACTGCGTGTAAACGCCCTCCTAGGCTTATCATTCTCTTGGTCAATAAGGCCCTGCTTCATAGCATCCTCAATCTGCACCCTAATCTCGTGTAGGTCCACAAAAGTGGGAAGGGGTATGACGATCATCTTTTGCATTAGCCTGGGTTGGAGGTTGCGCACAACCATCCTTATCTGGTCTTTGTCAGAAGGCCTTGTAGTCATCATCGAGGCCTTTGCTCTCCATCTCGTCACAAACTCTAAAAAACCCTTCTTTGGCTCTTGGCGGGTGACTTCAAGATCACGAGTTGTGACCTCGATCTGTGTGTTGTAGGAGTATTGAGCAACGAAGGCCTCAACCATCTCTTCCCAGTTCTGTTTTCGCAGAGTTTCCCAATTTTGCATACCAGATTGCGGCTATCCCAGACAAGGTTCGGCCGAATAGTGATAGCTTCTAGGCCGTGGTCAAACCCATTGGCCTCAAGACATCAGAAAACAGGTGGAGGTGCACCATTGGGTCTCCAGAGCCATCGAAGCGGTTGATGTGTGGCATCTTGAACCGGTCCGGCAGAGTTACGGCCGAATCGGTGTATCCATTCTCTATGTCTGGAATGGATTTCACTCCTTGAGTCTTCTTGAACAGCTCTTCTTGGTAGGCGTGGGTGCCTTGGATAGCTGAGGTAAGATTGGGGGCGGAGCCGCCCCGGTTGGGATGTCCGTATCTTCTGGACATTTGCTGTCCCTCGAGTATTGGGACTCTTGGTGGGGGAGGAGCTTGGTGTGAAGCGGATGCTCCAGTTTGCTATTGTAGCCTGGTAATTAACTCTGCCTATTGAGCCATGACCTCGGCCTGTTGTTTGGCAAATTCTGCTTGATGAGCAGCGTCCTGCTGCATGGTTCTCATACTTTCCTGGAGCTGACGCATCATCTCTTCCATTCCGATTGTAAAGTGTGGATTTGACTGAACAAATGTGTATCCCCTTTCTGAGGTGGAAGCAGATATTTCAGCCCAACCGCGCACAGATGAGGTGGATAATGACCGCTGAATTGGAGGCTGTTGAACTGGTAATCTGTGCCTGACTAGCCTTTTTTCCCTGCCTCTGGCGAAGGAACACTAACTGCCCTTGAACTGAATCTCTGACCTGACAAAGTCTATCAGCACAAGTACGATGAACCTCGGGGGATATTGGAGCCTTCTGAAGCTACGGTTCCAAGACTACCTTGCAAAAGAGAAAACAGGCAGCATCTCAGCCCAATTTCACTGGAATAGATGTGAGTATAACTGAATGACTACACTCTCTACTGAATTCTGCCCAAAATTCTACCTGTAAACTGATACCCTCAGGTAAAACTGATTTCCCCAAAATACTGATGCCCTCAGGCCTAATACCTAGACTTGCAAACTGATACATGCATTCCTTGTAGAGGCATACTCTAAAAGCACATAACAAGCAAATGAGAGCCAAAACACCCTTATGGTGGGGTAGGATTTCCCTGTCCTATTTTGTCATGAGCTAGGGTTTCACTACGCACACAGCGGTTTCAAACAACCTATAATCGGGTGAGCAACCTGTCCTAGTTTGGAATGGTCACTATGGATTCCGAATATGCACTAGGTCGAATGGTCAAAAGGTGCCTCGGTAAAAATCGGGGTTTGTGTTTCCATCGTGGCAGAGCCCGTAACCGGTCAGCCTTATGGCACGCTTCTCAAAGCGAGCCTCCAGCAAACCGTTCAGAAATAGCAGATGGCAAACACGGTGTCCTAGGCGCACCAATGCAAATGCAATGCAAAGAAACACATAAGTGTAATCAAAATAAGATATCACGAGTTCGAGTCAAGTTCTCTAAATCCTCAGCAGAGTCACCAGAAACTGTAGACGTCCTCGAACGTCCCGGGAGAAATCCCATTTTGTTCATTGGGCTCACTACAGTTCGAACTCAAATGTCACGGTTCTGAATCTGACCCCGCAAAGTGCAATGCGAGACTGATAAATCACCAAAGAGTCCAAATCCGGCAAATCGTTTTGAAAAATAAATTTTTAGAAAGAAGTGCCAAACATGGACTGCTTTGCTAGATACAGAGTCGCCACCTAAATATTTTGTTTTGGGGGAATTTAGGAAACCCTGACTCGTGCCTAAGGTCACGTGTCCGTCATCACCAAAGTTGCCTCGGCTCGGGAACTTGGGTACGATTGGGGAAGGTCACTTCATGAGCACCCCCGCTCGCCCGATCAAAGATCGGCCTCTACTAACCATGATATCGAGTTTTGAAAACATTATGTGCTCTTATTTAGCCTAGAATTATTATGTGATGCACACAACATACAAGCATAGACTCGATCGTTTGAGTTGGAACAAAACATTTCATGTTTGTTTATTTGAAAGATGGTTTGATGGTGCTACTCGCAAGTAGGCTAAGATGTGGATTTGCCACCCTCAAGTGGGCTTAAGAAAACATGATTTTGCCACTCTCAAGTGGGCTTAAAAGTCTCGATTGGTGAATTGTTCCAATTCAAGCAACCCAACCTTCACCCATAGGCATTCAGGCAGTTATATCACATAAGTACATAGCCTCATGTTAAGCATGCTATCATGGCAGTCACTCACACACATGCAAGGATGCTAAAGCATAAACACTTACCGAGTACTCCGAGCCAAAGAAAGAAGCTAATTAGAAAACATGCATGAATCCTAACTATGCTGAAATGCCTAATGCAACACATGCAAAAATGCAACTAAGATAGGCTCGGTTATTCTAAAATGACATATGAAATGTAACAACTGATACACGTATTCAACTCGGAATTAAAATACAATGCAGTTAGTATGATATGCCAAGCCCGGTGCATGCAAGACAAATAAATAGATGCAAACATGTGAGCATAAGCATGCTAATTGAAATGTGCCCTAAACTAACCATCATAAGTTGGTAAATAAAAGGGAGAAAGACGTGGGGTTGGAAGACATGCATCACGCACACACGCATACTTATTACAACATTGCCCTTCTCGGAGGGTTCGAATGAATAGCACAGAATAAACTAGCTAATCTAAGCTAATTAAACTAATTATTACACAACATTAATTAATTAACGAATTAACTAAGTAAGTAAGGAAACTAGCATGCAAATTAAACAAAATGGACTGCCTCAGCTCTGTTCCGAATGATAGGGATGCATGCATGCTCAAGTTGCCTTGCCGGGAAATCCATTGCAATGCCCCAATTTGCCTCTATTTGCAACTGGTCCCAGAACACTGTACAAAGCTCCAGAAGGCTGCTGATCCGTTTTTGCTGCTGGTTTTCGGTTTGCTGCAACAGAGAGCGAGAAAGGGGCATGGCAAAGTATTTTCAACATATGTGTGCATGACCACTCTCTCCATCATTGCACAAGCTCTAGGGAGTGTAGTCCTCGATCCTCGTGCCACCAATCACGCATCTCGATGCATGATGGCCGAGGAGTCAGATTGCACGACTCGATGTAAAATGAATGCACATATAAACACAACAAGGCCTAAACTCCATCATAGGTAATCCAGAGTGTCGGCGACCGAGAATCGAGGCACTTTTTGTCGCTTAGAGTACGAAATGTCCCTCGTTTCCTGTGTTTGGACTAAACCCTATTCCAAACACAATGCAATATACATGGCATACACAATACGACTAGCATGCAATCCTAAACGCAATGTAACCTAATCATGCTAGCATGCGAGGGATGATATGCAAACATGCAACTAGCATACACAATGCTATGAACTAAGAATGGCATACTCAATGCACATGAACTATATGGCATACGCAATGCACATACGAAGATGGACATGCACGAAGACCTGAACAAGGCATACACAGTGCGACGATAAAGCATATGACAACATGGATGGCATACATAATGCAAGATGGACTTAAACTAAAATGAATGGGCCTCAGCCACACTCAAATCACTGGCCATACATGATGAAAATGAAGCAACAACACACATGCAAACATGCACAAATGCAAGGGACCAAACCTAAGGCATAACGTGCAACTCCACCAAAGCATAGTAAGCATGAAATATGGCATACAATCACATATTTTCCAGCTCTGAAATGACATGTAAGATGGTCCTGAATCATGCAAACACCTCACACAATGCATGCTAGATGGCCCAAATACTGAAACTAGTGAAGTGGATTACACTATAGGCATGCAAAACAATACTCAAATGGCTAAACCAGCCCAAATAGTCCCTATGCAGGCCAAAATACTGAAACTAGTGAAGTGGATTACACTATAGGCATGCAAAGCAATACTCAAATGGCTAAACCAGCCCAAATAGTCCCTATGCAGGCCAAAATAGTAGCAAATATGGACTAAAATGATGGCTCGCAAAGCATGGAAATGAAGCTCATGCAATGGTCCAAAAATGAGGTATTCATGCATAACTCTCAAACACATTTAAAGAGTGGAAAACATAGGAATATGGCATACATATAAGCTCTGAAATATGACTCACAATGATGCCAAAACATGGAAACACCTCAAAATACGCATGCAATAGGCTTCAGAACTCAAAGCTAGGCAAGGGTATTGAACTACAACCATGCATAGCAAACATCATTCGACCATGAGGCCCAAAAACAGAGCTAAGGAAGTTCAAAACATGCACAAAATCAGTTTAAGGCATGGCCAAAAAGTGCTAGAATCAAAGACCAAAATAGCATGCAATGTAAGCTAGTAAAGAGGATTTGCACTACAAGCATGTGAGGCAATCAAGAGGCCACTAAACCAGAATAATAAAGAGGTATGACATGCCAAATAAAGCCCAAAAACCCACTGAAACATGGTCAATGCATTCAAGAATGACATGCTCCTTTGATAAGCTATGAAGAGGATTGTTCTACACATGCAAGGTGGACATCCAATATGACAAAATCAGCTCTAGAAAGAGCTTATGAAGGTCCTAAAAACCACCAAAAAAGGCCTGAAACAAGGCTTGGAGGCATGAAAGTATAGGCTCGTTTGTTAGGCCAAATATGCTAGAAAACAAGACAAGGAGAGAGTGGGTCAGCCCTCTCTAATTTTGGCCCTCAAAACCACATCCCAACCACTGAAAATCCACTGGATTTCAGTGGCTAAAGGGCCAAGCAAAGCTCAATACAAAATCCTTAGGGCATGGCTCAAAATAAGGCAAAATGAAGCATGCAAGGGGGTAGATGACCCCCAACAACAAAATAACCTTAAACAAACATCAAAAGGACCTCAAAAAAAGACTTTTTTCAGTTTACACCAAAGCTCAAATATGCTTGCAAGTATGGCTAAAAGATGGAGCAAAATAATGCTTAAAAAAGGGAAAATGTGTTACCCTTAAAGCTCAGCAAGACAGCAACTTTGACGCCAAAAACTTAGACCTTCAACCTCTAAAAATGGCCTCCAAGGACCTCAAAGCAATGGTGGAGGTGTTAGGCTAGGAGGTGGTGTGCAATAGGCCAAGAACCAAGCAACTTTTGAGCCAAAGTGTAGAGATATAGAGAGAGATGTATGGTATGCCTTCAAACAAAATCTGAACCTCAGCCAAGGAAGAGAAGGGCCTCTCTTATAGAGATACAAGGCCAAAGCTTCTCAAAGAACCCATAAACCAAGGCTTAAGATCCTCCATACATGTGTATGGAGGATGCAGTCTGTGCATTCCCGCTGGCACAACTGGCACATACTCACAGAGACAAGATGAGGGAGGTAGGCCGACTAGTTCAAGTGGTCGACCGATCACTTCCCCTGGTCGGTCGACCAATTCAAAAGGTTCAAGTCAGCAAAAAGTGGTTGGCCATCCCATTTAGTGGTCTCCACATTGAATGCAAGCTAGTGGTGTGGTGGGAGACCAGCAATTGTGGCTCAAAAATGAGGGAGACCAATTACCTGTCAAGAAAATTGGCCGGTAGTAGAAAAGTGGTCTCCAAGGAGAACAAGTGGTCTCCCACCCTTGTACCACCTTCCAAACAATGAAAACAAGGTCCATGCCAAAAATGAACCAAGACGGATGCAAAACGAGGGTTCGGGGGTCAAAACGCGCAGCCGGGTGCCCCAAAAATTGGCTGTTAAGCATCGAAAGTGGCGTGCGACCACAAAGGTGGTCTTCCGGGCCACGGTGTCCCTCTAGACAGAGGAAACAAGGTGTGTGCCAAAAACCGTGCCAAATGGAGAAAGTTAAGTGGTCCCGAACTGAGGCGCACGGCCGACGGCTACGAAAATCGGAAACTGGTCTTCAAACGGAAAAAGTGACCTACGACCACGAAAAGTAGCCTACGGCCACTGAGAGATGGTCTACAAGACCTCTCCCTCCCTTTGGGAAGAGAAAACAAGACTTGGTTCGCAAACCGAAGCAAAGCAGAAAAAGGTCCCGAGGTCCGGGGGTAAGGCTCTCAACCGAAACTCTGAAACCTCAGAACGAGTACAACATGCGCAATCACCGAGCGCTCAATCGATGACGTCTGAGTCTTAAGGTCGGTCAAAAATAGGGTGTCTACACATTGATCTTCTCTGGATTGGCCTCAATACCTCTGTGGCTGACCATGAACCCTAAAAACTTACCAGACCCAACGGCGAAGGCGTACTTCTTTGGATTCAGCTTCATTTTATACTTGCGCTGTGATAACCCTGCTCCGTATTATGCTAATTAATTTTAATTAGGGTTATGGTTATGTGTTTAATATGGTTTTGAGTGTCATTTATATGATTATTTGTGATTTTGATTTTATATCTGTTCACTGTAGGAAAATCTGTCTAAGTTACTGTTATGAATGAAAAATTGGAGGCCTTACTGGCCATAGAACCCGAAATTGACTACGCCATTGTGATTGGCATAATTTTTAGAGCCTATGGTAAAATTTAATTAGAAATTGATTCGGATCAGAATAATTAGATTTAGAACGATTAATTAAGCACAATTACTTAGTCTTAATCAATTTGATTAAGAGAGCCTATAAATAGGCCTCTTTACACTCAATTCCTCTCCTTTAAGTTCATTTTTGCTGAGATTACACTCTAGAGAGAGAGTGTGTGCCAGTTAGAGAGAGAGAGAGGGAGCTCAAGTTGAAGAATTAATCGAGAAGCTTGAAGATCTTGAAGATCAACTTAAGAATTAACCATAATTTGGGTGATTAGAGCTCCTAGGTAAGCATTTGAGTATAAATTCATGTGCATAAGTTTGTAAATTTGTGTATTCAACCTAGTTGGGTCATCAAGAACATAATTTGAGATGAAATTGAAGAATTGAAAGCTTATATGTACATGCATGCATAGAATTGCTATGAATTTGCATATTTGAGCATGACCTATGTAGAACAAATAGAATTGAGCATAAAATCTCACATGCATGCATGATTTTCATGAGCTTCATGACATTAAGTGTCATTTGTACCATTTGGAATAGAATTGGGGTCAAGAATCTACATGTATGCATGATTGATGAAGATATGGAATTGGTGTGAAGTTGAAGGCACATGTTTTGGAACTATGTAAAGAATTCAAAATGATTTTTTGGAAAATGGACCATGAATTTGAGCAATTGGCCTTATATTGTTATTGTCCTCATGTTATGTAATATGTTTCCATGTTTTTGGTGTCCAAAACATGAGCCTTGCACCTTTGAATGTCAAGATTGAAGCTCAAACAGCTTGCCGAAAAACCCAGAATTCGGCATGTCCGCTCGAGCGGGGTAATGGCCGCTCGAGTGTGAAATGCTAGCTCCCAGCAGTTTTGCAGACATTGTCGTCCGCTCAAGCGCGGAGAATCATGCTCGAGAGTCCAAGGCACATGTTTAACATTCAGCTCGAGCGTCCGAAGTCACGCTCGAGCATGAATGTAAGGCAACCAGTACCTTTGTAGACTATGGGGTCCGCTCGAGCGGCGAAATCCACGCTCGAGCGGGGAGCCCTGTTTCAGAAACTTTGTAAAGATGTTTTGTGTTTCATTTTCCGTTCTCTTTCATTTCTGAGTACTCTTAGGCATATATTAAGCATTGTAAATGAGTTAAAAGAATAAGAAAGAAGCCTACGAGAGATGTATGAATTAAGAACGAATTGAATCGTTTGTGACCCATTATGTTCGTGAAATGTGTAGGGTCAACCACAAGGGCAAACTATCCGGCAGATCACTGTGAGTAATATCTTAGTAAAGATATTTTAAAGTATGCTATTTGTTCAATTGCTTACTCCTATTTGAGCTTCACAAGTCTGTTAATTTGAATGATGAACAAATATTCGTCATGCCAAATGATTGGGCCAAAGGCCGTTGGATATGAATGCTTGGGCCAAAGGCCATTGGATATGGAATGATTGGGCCAAAGGCCGTTTGACATGAATGATTCGGCCAAAGGCCGTCAGATATGAATAATTGGGCCAAAAGCCGCTTGATATGAATGAATGGGCCAAAGGTAGTTTAACATGAATTAATTGGGCCCGAGGCTGTTTGATACGTCTAAATCTATAGTCGTTGACCGTTTAATGCACTAGATAGAACATTGATTGGGCCCAAGGTCGTTTGATGTAACTGTTTCAAAGTTCATCCATGTACCTTCTTTACTTGATATTATTCACTGAGTTTTTGCTTACTCTCATTCTTGTGTCTGTAGGTGAGCCAAGAGATCCAAGCCCAGCCTCAGTGATGTATGTGTGAAACAGTCGAAGTTTCGAAGAGTCAGCCCATACGTCTCACGCACGAGACTTGTTTTCACCCTTTTGTTCTTTTGCTATATTTTTGCTATGTTGGCGAATACTTTAGAACACTTTTGTATATAAACTTTTGGGTTGGTTGACTATGACTTGAATGATCCTGTTGTATAAAGCTATATGTTAACTTCCTTTGATGTGAGTTATTAATGAATGTATGTGAAATGTTATAATGTGCCATGTACGCACAGCTTTATGGACAAAAGTTTTAAGTTTGCTTCCGTTTTGGCCCCTTAACTCTATTAAAACATATCTAATCTGGTTTGAGGCCGTAGGTAATCTCTTGATTACTGGCCGGTTATGACCTTAATCCATGGGGGTGGGTTCGGGTCATGACATGCACAGGGCCTGGAAGGTCTCCCGCAGGTTAGCTAGGTGATCGGAGGAGAGTTTACTTTTGACGAGCATGTCATTGACGTAGACTTCCATATTCCTACCTATTTGGTTTTTGAAAATGGCATTGACCAGGTGTTGGCAAGTGGCTCCCGCATTCTTCAAACCGAATGGCATCACACGATAATAATAGGTTCATTTGTTAGTAATGAAAAAGGTGTGCTCCTGATCAGCTGCATGCATTAAGATCTGATTATAGCCTAAGAAAGCATCCATGAAGCTGAGCATCTGGTGTCCCGCTGTTGCGTTAACAAATAGATCGATCTTGGGTAGTGGATAGCTATCCTTAGAACAGGCTTGGTTGAGGTCGGAATAGTTAACACAAAGTCTCCACTTGCCATTATTTTTGCGACCAAGACCATGTTGGATAGCCATTTGGGATAGTCTACATTTCTAATGAATTGGGCCTTCAGCAGATTGTCTACCTCAACAGCGATGAGATTGTTGCGCTCTGGATGAAAAATGCGCTGCTGTTGGTGGAAGGGCCAAAATTAGGGCTCAATGCTGAGGCAATGAGTAATGAGAGAAGGGTCAATACCTGACATGTCAGAGTGAGTCCAAGCAAAGACATCGTTATGCTCGGCTAAGAGGGCTGTAAGGTCGGCTTTGGCTAAGGGGTAGCTGGCTGCCAATTTTGGCCGTTTTCATCTGGTCAGTGGGGTCAATGGGTACTTCAACTAGTTCTTCCACTAGTTCTCCTTTGATTAACTCCTCCCCATCTCTGACATCGAGGCTTTCTATGATCATGGTCTCCCTCATTCTAACCTCCTTTAAGAAGGCGACATAGCATTCTCTGGCCACCGTCTATTCGCCTCTCACCATGCCGACCCCCTAATCGGTCGAAAATTTCATGGCCAAATGGTACGTGCAAGTTACAACTTAGAGGGCGTTGAGAGCTATGCGTCCAAGTATGATATTGTAGGCGGAAGGGCAATTGACGACAAGAAAAGTGAGTAGTTTCGTAGACTATCGTGGATATTCTCCGATGGTGATTGGGAGGTTAATAGAACCTATGGACGTCACCCAATCTCTAGTGAAGCAGACCAGAGGGGTTTGTAGAGGAGATAACTTTTCTTTCCCGACTTTGAGTTATCAGTAGGCATTGAGAAAGATGATGTCTGAGGAGCTGCAATTGTCGACAAGTACTCGTTTGACTTTGTAGTTCGATAAGAGAGCAGAAATGACCAGGGAGTCGTCATGGGGGTAGCAAACGCTTGTGCAGTCTGCCTCCATAAAGGTGATCAATTCGGACCATTGCTTGGGCTATTTGTAGGGGCAGTCCACTGTCGTGACAGCCTTATCAGAGCCTTGCCTGATTCTTCGAAGCTAAGCCCACTGAGCCAACTGAGATGCTCCTTTGCATGTGAGCCCTTCGGCGATGACCCTGATTTCGCCAACTGGGGGGGCAGGAGCGCCTTGCGCGTGGGGTTGTTATGGAGCCTGATCATCATGCCGCCTAGGTGGTTCAAGCTGTCTAGGAGTAGTGTGTCAGTTGTTGTGCCTTGGGGGGTCTGCCCTAGATCTTTGGTAGGGGCGGACTGTTGTAAACCAGTTGAGGCGCCCTTAGCAGATCAAACCTTAAACATGGTCCTTGAGGTTGACACATTCTTCAGTGGTATGGCTGTGGTCATGATGAAAACGATAGTACCTGGACTGGTCTCGCCTAGTGAAGGAGGATTTCGATGGATGGGGCCACTTGAGGTTATAGTCATGCTGGATTTGGTGCAAGACTTGCTCCATAGGCTAGTTAAGAGGTGTGTATCATTCGAACTGACTGGGTGGTCTAGTAGGAGCTGGTCGGTCTGAGCATGGGGGTTTGTCTGTATGTTGCGAAGGTCGGTGAGTGTATTGTGAGTGCCTGGGTTCTGCTTCTTTTCCCTTTTCCCTGGACTACAAAGCTTTGTATGTGGAGTCTTGGCAAGCCGCCAGGGAGTCTTCGGCATTCATATATTTCTGAGCTTTGGCGAGAAGGGTGACCATTGTGGTCGGGGGGTTTTTGGAGAGGGAAATAAGAAAATTTGACGGGTGCAAGCCAACCATGAAAGCTTTGAGAATGACCTTGTCATGGCTTTCCTTCACTTGTAAGGCCTCTGTATTGAAGCGGGTGACAAAGCTGCACAGCAATTCTTCCTCGGTCTGTCAGATGTTTAACAGTTGAGTCATCGAGTGTCGTTGGCGCTGCACACTGATGAAATGGCTCAGGAAAGACTCGCTGAGCTGGTGAAAGGAAGTGACAGAGTCTGGGGGAAGTTAGTTGAACCAGAGTCGCGTCGACCCCTTCAACGTGACAAGGAAAGTACGACACATGATTTCGTCTGGACAGGCGTAAAGGATCATAAGTGTCCAATATGGTTCTACGTGGTCAACTGGATCGGTGGTACTATTGAAGATGTCAATCGATGGCATTTTGAACTTAGAGGGTAGAGCTTTATCTCTGATGGAAGCGATAAAAAGGGAGTTGACAGTGAAAGAAGGTTTATGTTGCATATTCTGCATGACCCTTTATAGCTGAAGCTTCATGGCCCGTAATTCTTTATCCCAAAGGGGGGCATTATCTCCATAAGTACGAACTGGGGGTTGAACACTGCTAGTCTCACCTTCATAGATGGTGGCGTGGTGTAGTGGCGGGTGGTTATGGAAAAGCAATGGTCTCTCTTGATGGGGCTGCAAGCCTAGAGGAGGGGCTCGCAAATCGTCGAGGTTCGACGGTTGAGGCTGTGGGACAAAGGGAGGGAATATTCCTTGGGACACATGTAACGGGAACTGGTGATGATTATGGGTTTGTTCCGGTTTAGGGGGACTATTTGCAGTGGTGGAGGAGGGATAGGTAAGTCGCGTTGGAGTAAAGCGTTGATCAGAGCTTGGTTTTGCTCGGTCAACTAGTTAAT
Source organism: Camellia sinensis (assembly GCF_055761805.1). NCBI lineage: Eukaryota > Viridiplantae > Streptophyta > Magnoliopsida > Ericales > Theaceae > Camellia > Camellia sinensis. The sequence goes on from NC_138964.1 coordinate 84,629,515, forward strand.
GTTGTTGATGAGTTCTGCAAAAATATGGAGGTGGGTTATTTGGGTTGGAGGACTCGGCTTCCAAGTTACCATCATTGTGTTGTGAAGCCATGGACCTAGTCGTGACCATCCACCCTGACGTAGGAGATGGGTGTTAGCGGGGTTCCCTCTGGCGACAATGAACACAACTGTCGACCAGAGAAAATTGCCACAGACGGCGCCAATTGATAATGCAATAACTTCAATGGAGGATGGGTCAAATTGATCCACGTTTCAAACTGGTCTACCAACCTTGGTGTCCTCAAAACGCGTCTGCAAAAAGGTCCAAAGGGGGAGATAGGCCCCTGACGGACACTCTGACGATCAAGTTAGGTTAGGGTAGATTGATTTTAGAGAGAGAGAGAGAGAGAAACAAGGGGGTGAAGACTTGACCTCTAACGTATCTCGAAAGCTTTCTTATATCCTTTGCTCATCACTTCTTTGTCCATTCTAAGCTGTCTTATTGGCTGAAAGTCTATGGCTTAGTTAACATCGTTCATGGTGATTTTGTATACTCCGACTTGAGGGGTCTTGCTGCATTTAATACTATAGTGTCCTCATTAAATTGCTGATGTGTGGGTGCAATAACTTTGCAGAATCTTTGTCTGCTTGCGTGGTTGATTTCCTAGCTGACAAGTGTTTAAATGCCATTGGTCCTGAGCCAACATTGGCTTCTCAAAGTTATTGGGCTGGGGCTGACTAGTTTTTAATGCCTGGGCCGTGAGCTGGGCCATAAGTCGTGGGCTGGGCCTCCTTGAGTGCCCATCGATATCAAAATCTATTTTTTGAATAAATTTTGAATTCATAAATTTGAATTTATAGTGTTGTTGTTTGTGCAATGCTATTACTTTAAAAATAAAAAAACATAAAAAAAATATTAAAAATTTTATACAATAATAAAAAAATTATGTAGCATTTTTAATTATTTTTTTTTAATATGTAACATTTTTGGGATAGTTTTTTTCTATCATTTCAAAAATTTTAAGGAGAAGAACAATAAGTAATTCTCTATGTAACTCCAAACAACCTAGTTCTCCAACTTGTTTTCTTATAATAATAATAAAAAAATAGAATCAATTTTATTATTTTTCTTAAAAGATAATATATTAGATAAGTTTTAAATTTCAGTTTTTAACAACAAATAATAAAAAGAAGAAAGAAATAAAGAAAACATTATCAAACAAGGTCTATGATTAAGGGCATGTTTGATTGAGGGCTTGAAAAAGGGATTAGAATAGCACGGTCTCTTTTGACAATTAGGTTAAAAGTCAATTTATTGTTTTTTGACTTTTTTAGATCACATTATTTATCTTCTTTTTTTTTCATGTTTCTTCAAAAAAAATCAAAAAGTTAATTTTTAACCTACTTTCCAAAATAGCTCAATGACATGTCCATGGGAGTATGAACAAATTTATGCTGTGTGTGATAAGAGGTTTTTTAGTAATTTTGTAAAATTAACTAATAACAATCCACTAGTATACAAATAAACGCACTTTATCTTACATTTTTTGTTTAATACAATCACATTAGTAATCTCATCACTCAATCCTATCATACTTATAATTCCACAATTTCTAATCCATCAAACAAACACGGTGACTAATTTCTGATAGTCTAGTTCATCCATTGAGCCCATTACAAACCCCGCTTCAATGATTTATTCAGTTCATTTTTAAAATCTATGTATGGATTATCTACGTAAAAAATCAAATTAGTTTGATAATCATACCTACAAAAATTTATTATTTTTTACTTCAAAATAATTGAAGGCAAATATAATTTAAAAAATAAACTATTTATTTATTTTTAAAAATTTTAAAAATATAATTATGTAAATATAATTATCAAATTAATTTAATATTTTATATAAATAATTTATACATGGTAATCTAAAAATAAATAGAATATATTTGTAGACGCGCCCGCGTGGGGGCCCTCGCTACAGTTCGGACTCGATTTTGTGTCACGGTTCTAAGTCTGAACCAAAGAGTCCAAATCCGTCAAATCGTTTTGAGAAACAGATTTTTTGAAAAGAAGTGCCAAACATGGACTGCTTTGCCAGATACAGAGTCGCCACCTAAATATTTTATTTTGGAAAATTTAGGAAACCCTGACTCGGTGCCAAAGGCCACATGTCCGTCATCACCAAAGTTGCCTTGGCTCGGGAGCTTGGGTACGATTGGGGAAGGTTAGCTATGAGCACCCCCTCTCGCCCGGTCCGAAGACCGGCCTCTACTAACCGTGATATCCGATTTTGAAGACGTTATGTGTTCTTATTCCATTTATTAGCCTAGAATTACTATGTTATGCGCACAGCAAACAAGTATAGACTAGATTGCCTAATTTGGAAATAAGTATTGCATATCCGTTTGTTTTGGAAAACACTTTGGAATTTGCTACTCGCAAGTAGGCTAAAACACGGATTTCAACGAGTTTTTCCAACTCAGACAATCCGACCTTCACCCACAGGTATTCAAACAGTTTATCACATAAGCATCTAGCCACATGGTAAGCATGCTGTCATGTTAACATTCACACGCATGCGATATGCTAAAGCATAAATACTTACATCGTACTCCGTGCCAAAACAATAAACTAGTTAGCAAACATGCGTGATCCTAGTTCATGTTAAAATGGCTAATGCATCGCATACAGAATGTGATTAAGATAGGCTTGGCTAATCTATAATGACATGTGAAATGCTACGGCTAATCACGTATTCAATTCGGAATTGAAGTACAAATGCAGTTAGCATGATGCGCCGAGCCCGGTGCATGCAAGACAAATGTATGGATGCACGCATGCATAGCATAAGGTATGCTAATTTAAATATGCCCTAGTCTACCATCATAAGCGGGTAAATAAAAGGGAAGAAAGACGTGAGGTTGGAAGACATGCACACACTCACCTACACTTATTACAGATTCGCCCTCGCTCGGAGGGACCGAATAAATATTACAAATTAGCTAACTCGCGAGGCAATTAATTATTACAAATTACCTAATTAGTTAACAAACTAACTAAGCTAGGGAAAACAGTAAGCCGCCTCGGGAAGAGAGCTCGATGCAATGTATGCTCGGTCCTGCTCGGAAGTGCACTACCATGCCTAGGCTGCCTCTGTTTTCCTTGATATACTCCTCTGGAGACTTCCAAAGTCTCAGGATTGCTTCCCTGGACATTGGGAGATATCACCGACTGAATAGGACTGTCACCGGCAGTGGTATGTGGTCACCGGCCGTTGGTGAAGCTATCGGCAGAGGGAGGATTGCCGGTCGGCACTTAGCACTGCCGGTCGGCAGAGAGTTCCTGCAGAACCTGCAATTGACAGCAACAGAGGGCAAGGCAGAGCATGGCAATACAATTCAAGCAATGTATGCACCAATCCTACCCCTTATCATGTGTATGACTCAAAGGGGCATGGTTCTTGGTTCCCGGACCACCAATCGCGCATTTCAATGCGTGATGGCCCAAAGAATCAAGTATGCATTTTGATGTGGAATGCGATGCACATAAACAAACCAATGGGACTCAACCTCCATCACAAGCATTTCAGGAGGCCAAGCATGCATGCAAATAGAATGCAATCCTAAGCATGTGAACTAAGGATGCGACATGGCAAAGCAATGCATTCATGCAAGTATGTAGGCAAATATACGAGGCAAACATGCAAACAAGCAAAGGGTGGACTTAAGCATGATTTAGGCAGCTCCAATTAGGCCCAAAACAGTGGCCAAAGCCAAGGAAATGAGGCCCAAAACACACGCACACATGCATGCAAATATGGTACAATTCTTAAGGCCCACCAAAGAAGCATTGAACCACACTTAGTGCAACCACACATGGCATGGATTAAATGACTAAAAACAGAATTTTAGCACATTAAGACAAGGCCTAAAGATCACTTAGATGGCATCCAAATGACCTAAATTCAAAGGCATGCACAAATGCCAAAACATGGAGCATGCTACACAAGCTTTCAAAGCATTAAAGAGGTGTCCAAGGCAAGCATACAAGCATGTCAAAGGGACTGAAATTATGCTATAAATGGTGCCAAACCACTAAATTAAGGCAAGGGTGTATGCTATACATTCATACACTTAAGGCCGACAAACCAAAAATGCAAAGGGGCTATACTAAGCATGCCAAATTTGACCCAAACAACTATGGACAGACCTTATACATGGTAAAATAAGCACAAAAGCTTCACAAAGCTAGACCTAAAACATGCTAGAACAAAGGCTCACAACCTAAGGCATGTTAAGGCCTAAACATGGCATTACAAGGTAGGTATGCTAAGCATGCATGGTGTACCGAAACCAATTAAAAACAAAGGCATATTATGACATAATAAGCACAAATAACAGCCAAGGCATGGTCAACATGAAGCTTAGCTAGGTGCTCCCTCAAGAGGCCAAAAATGGTCCTTTTCAAGGACAACAAGGAGAGGGGGTGACCCTCTCCTCCCTAGGACCTCAAGGCACCATCCTCACCTCTGAAATCCCTCAAGATTTCAGTGGTGAGGAGGCCCAAACACCAAGGTCCCGGAGCTTACACAAAATAGCACAAAATGGAGCCTTACAAGGCTCAGGAGGGGTCAAACAACCTCAAACCACAAAACACTCTAAACAAACTATTTAGAGGGCTTAAAAATAGAAATTTTTTGTATTATACACTAAGCTCAAAAGCAGTTCTAAGATAGGAAAAAATAAGATACAAAAATGGGGAATAAAAGGGCTAGTTTCTTACCCTTGAAGACTTTCTTCAAAAATGGTGGACCAGCTGGTTCTTCAAGCTCAAAATCACCCAAGAACACCAAGAACAACCTCTGGTCCTTCAAGGAACCAAGAAAAGGTGTAGTAGTGTGTGTTTGTGTACAATACTAAGAACAATGCACCTAGAACACTCAAGAGAGAGAAAGAGAGATAGAATGTGTATCAAACCCTAACCCTAAAACCAGAGCTCTCCTCTGTGTTTTTTGTCTCTAAAATGTCTAACCTAGAGCAAGGAGAAGAGCCCTCCTCTTATGGAAGTCCCCTTTGCAAAGCTTATCAAACAAGCTTGCTTAGAGGGAAATCCCTCCATACACATGTATGGAGGGGAACAGAGTGGGTGCCAGTTATCACAGCTGGCACAAAATATCTACCAAAAGTAGATGAACAATAGTCGGCTGCTCAAAATTGCCATTTTGTCAAAATTGAGTGCCGATCGGCAACAAATAATGCCGACCGGCAATATACATTGCCGATGGCATCAAAACACCAGCCGGTGGCCTCTGGCCATGGCCGGTGATGTGTGGGGATGCCTCACAAGGCATTCCCTGCCCCTCCAAGGCAAAACACAAGTGTTTGGTGCAAAACCAGACACTAAACAGTCGAGTCGAGAGATTCTGAGGCAAGGTGCGCAAGCCGAGACTTCCGGGAACTCAAGACGAACACAAACATGGATGATCACCGAGTGTTCAAACGGTGACGTCCAAGCCTTGAGGATGGTCAAAAATGGGGTGTCTACAATATTGTTGAAATTAGATTGGGAAAAAAAAAAAACTAATCCCAATGATTAATTCAAAGAAGATGTTAGACACCCAAAATATTCATGTGAGTATTGATAATTTTTTTGGTAAGATTTTTTTATACCTCTAGCCTTGTTCTTAATTCAATGTTAGCTTTTGAAATTAGCTAATAACGTTGTCCCCATTAAAAAAATAAAAATAAATTACAAAAACACCTTTAAAACTTTCTTAAAGTATAGATGATTTCTTATAATTTATAAAATTACAAATACTCTATTATCATAATTTTTTTAATTAACAAAATTAATTAAAAAAATTAAAATTTATGATTGCTTTCCTATACAATAATAAAATTGTTTGAATTATTAATTAAAATAATTTTAGGGGTATTTACACAAAAGTCCTAATTATTAACTTATACTCCATCAAGTTCTAATTAAGATTTTTTGGACCTTCAAGTCCCATTAAATTTATAATAGTCGGAATTGCCCTTCTATTGACTTTTTTGGCTTCCGAGGGTTAATAATATAAATTTAAGCATGCCAGCAAGAATCAATCAGTCCTTACAGAATTTTAATTGCTAACCAATTATCAGACAATTGTGTTGAAGTTCTTTTAGCCTTAATGAAGAGGACTTTTACTGGTGGCTTGTTTCAGGAGAAATTGATAAGAAATAACAAGTACAAAACAATTCAGAAACTGAATTTCATTAAGCAAATAAGAACTTACAATGAAGTTACAATGACCCAGTCTCGCAGAGGTTTACAGCAACGATTACTTGAAACTACTCCTAAGAAATAAAGTGCAGTACAGGAATTGAAATACTGAAATGTAAAACTGGAAAGAAATATAAAGTAAATAAATTGGTTTCTAGATCTGAGTCTGGGTCCCTCAATTTGGGACCTTCCATGCTATTTATACTCTTCAAGGGTAACCATCAAAGTGGGCTTCCAACTGTCAAAATGTCCTCCCATGATTGTTGATCATGCTCTCTCACAGTCAGTCTCACAATGCCATTCTTGCAGTTAGGCTTCCCTCTTGGATTTGAATTTGAATTCGTGAGTAACCGTTGTGCCATGTCATCTTGCGCCTTCTAGCTATTCCAGTGTTGCGTAGATCTATTATAACCAATATGACCTGCCACATGTCTGTCTTTGATTGGAGACTTGTATTAACTCCCCGAATTGCCCCTCATGTACCACGTGTCAAGCTAGCTTTTACAAAATATATGGCCAACATTACCCCCCGCACTAATACATCAAATACTTGGTGATATTAGTGGACTCAATGCACTTTGTCCACGTTCTAGGACGTGCATGGACTTTACATCTTCTTAGAAATGCAACCATCTTCCACAAATAAAGCACTTGATCTGCATTAAATTCTTTCCTGTGCTTGAACATTTTCCACTATCTGGGTATTCGAAAGGGCTAATACAGTTCCCATGGCCAAACAAACCTTTTTTTTCATCGATCGTACATACCAAGAGGTATTAGACAATGATGTTCATCCTCGAAAAAACCTTTATGCATTTATTGGCTACGCTTATTCGCCTCAATTTATTTAAGTTATGGATGTTTTCGTAAACTATTAACCTTTGGACCAAGAATCTGCCAACTACAAACCTTTGGACCAAGAATTTGCAAAAATGGATCTTGGAAGCTCCTCCTCTGCCTCCAAACTTTCTGCATGGGGTAAAGCTACCTTCTTTTCCTCAAGCAACATTTCTAACAGCATTGGCTGGGGAACTTGGCATACACCCACTCAACCTCAAACAAGGGAGGGAATCCACCATCGATTCCCTGAATTCGATGACCCTATTGCAATCCATCCTTCCATGCGCAGCTTCGTGGTATATCCATATGTCCTCCTCGACCGTCTTTGCAGCTTTGAGGACAACTTGCTTTCGGCATGGTATATTTCCACCTTGCCGTCCAGATCCACACCCTGTTAAGTCCTTGGGAATCAGTCCCATATTCTTAGCCAAAAAAGTAAAACTTTGCTCCTCTAATTGGCTAGAATGTGTGAACAAGCCTGAGTTCCCACCTTCATTTGGAGAGGACCTAACTGCTCATTCCTTGCTTTCCAATCCTAATTGGATTGAAGAATTGAAACTCATCCTCTTTGAGAGCCAGCATTTTGCTCCCTACCAAGCCCTAGTTCTTCCTACTTCTTACCAACAGTATAGAGCCCAGACTCTGCTTGCTGCTTTCTCTCCCATTTATCCTTTGAGGTCCTTCGAGATGATATTCCTCACAAGAACGTATTGTGGTCTTATGATATTATCTCTCGAAACCACATCCTTAACCCTACAGCCTAGGTAGAGCTTTATAGTTTGTTGGATCAACTTCCTCTTCTACTCAACTAGCACACAAATGTTTCCATTACCAGTGGGTTACTAGAGGAAACCTCTGTTGCTCGTATTCAAATTCAGTATGAAGCAAAGAATCTTCTTGAAGAATATGAGAACTTCAAGAACCAAGACTTAGAGTTTGGAGAAGATGCCACTATGGATGAAGCACATGGAAAATGAGAAATTGACAAAACAGACAAGGCTCTTAAACAAACAGAATTTGAATTGAAGGCCCAGCATCTCTTCTTCCAACTAAGGGCTCATCAGTTTGACAAACCAAATTTAGATAGGATAGAAGATAGGTTAAGAAGAGAGTATGTATTTATTGAATTTTGCTGGACAAAGTTCCATGATCTTGTAACTTTGTCCATTCTTTACTTTTATGAAATTGAGAATGTAACCAAGTAGGTATTCCCAATGTAAATATTGCATATCAACAAAACTGAGCTCTTCAAATATCATTTGTCGTGATCTGGTTTTATATTCCAATTGTATGATTGATTACATGACGAATATGACTTTATGTCTTATTCTATCTATGTAATCTGTGAATAACAGCTTCGAAGCAACCAACTTACATTGATGCTTGGCTTTAAGTGCTTTGAAGCATGGATTTTCTCATAGGAGTGTCCATATTTGACTTAAGGTTTTCATGCTCCAATCATCTGGTCAACCTAAACTGTATAAATCACAGCTTTAAATTGACCAATCTTGCTTCGAAGTACTTATTTCAGAATTCACAACTCTAAACAAGATAAGCATTCCAAAAACTCTTTCGAAGGACATTACCTTGCAAAGACAATCTAGGAGTATGCTTATAAAGCCTTTGAAGAAAGCAAACCTTAACTATAATTTCGTTTAAGGCATAAAATGGCTTCGAAGCCAACTACAGTTTTTCGAAGCCGAGTTGAGTCTTTGAAATAAATTCCCCTCCCAAACTTACTCTTTGAAAGAGACTGTGACTTGGGACCCCTTGTATTCTAAAGCTAAAGTTTTAATTCCACATGAGTCCGAAATCCATCAAATCATTTATTTCGAGTTTGCTTGACCCGTTAGGCTAATTGGGTATTTTGGACAGAAAGGTTTAAAACCCCTTCTTCTCACTTTTTAACCTACTTACTTGTCCAAAAACAAACCCTTTCACTCCTATTGCTCTTGACTGCAATTTTTCTACTCTTTCCATACTCAAACTCTTTGCTTCCCCTTCGTTCTTTCACCAATGGCTTCTTTCTCTCTAAAAGTACTAGTTGTTGAGCATGTGAGCCCATCTGTAGCTTTGAGGAGGATCATTAATGAAGAACGTGAGAAGTACAGAGCTGGTGAACGAAGCACCGTTGACGGACACATTCTCATTCCATGTCACCATGCTTAAGGGAAGTTTGTGCTTGGACCCATTTTCAAGGAAGCCCCTGTTCAATTTCCTACCTTATACCCGCGTCTAGAAAATCACTGCCTCCATTACGAGGGTGGCCTTGATTGGGGAAACTGGAGAATAAACCGTCTTCATCGCTGCTGGCCTACATTGAGACCAGAATGAAAGGAATGATATGATCGAGTTGTCCCTGCTAGATGCTGGACCTTCAAGAACTCTGTCTGCTCAACGCTCTTCGACTAGCTAGGTTTCCCATTTCTGAAGATCCTTTCCTATACCTGCTGCACTCTATTATTGGAATCCATCTTTTAATTTTTTCCAATTTTAATGTGGCATGATGGCCCCTGCTGTTCTTGATATATGCCATCTCCTAGGGCTATCACCCATTGGCACTCCTTTTGGTCCTGATTACCCTAACATTACTGTGCCTTTTTTCTATTTCCCCTCTAAACTCCTCCTTTAGTGATTTTGCAAATTCTAAAAACAAAAGAGAAGGCCTTGTAACAGACCGAGAGTTTTTTTCTTTTCTCCTATATTGGCTTTGTAAATTTCTATTTTGCACTTCTTGTCAAAGGATTATGCCTGAGTTTGCCCCTCTTGCGAAGGCTCTTGCTTCAGGAAAGAAGATAACCTTAACTCCATATGTTTTGGGCCATGTATATAAAGCCTGTTCTCAGTTCTGTGAGAAACCTTTGGATGCCAACTGATGTACTGTCACAGGTAACCAAATTTAAAAGCTATACTCCTCAAAATATATGTAGTTGTGCAAGTAAGGATCGTTCTCACGGAGAGTGTTTATCCTAGTTTTTATGCTACGTGAATAAGGATGGGGGTTTAAGTAAAACAAAAACAATTTTTAAGAAGAACAACTAAGAAACAATTCAAATTAAAGTATTGAAATCAATCAAAAGAACAAGACTTGGTCTAAGTCAACATTCACCATCGGAATTTTACGACTGATCATTGATGCAAAATTATATCAATTCATACTTTGAATATTCACTGTTAGAACTATTTTCCTATCTCTCCTTAGTTGGAGTTAATTAGAAAACAAGCGATTTAATTAACCTTAACTACAAAACAACCCAAGACAATCACTAAAGATTTAATCTAGTAACAGCCTTAAGAATTAGAGAGATCGATGAAGCTAAACAACACAAGCACAAGTGGTTGCATTTAATTTCGTTGAGCGTTCTTCATAAGATATAATAATTTCTGACACAGCAAATCATTAAAGCTTAGTTGCTTCACAAATTAGAGGGATCAAACAATTACAGATTTGATATCTAACCTAACAATAGATTGCAACAAATAATAAACCAGTAAGCCTCCTAGTAATTAAATGAGACAATCACGAGAATATGCACAGAAGAACACCCCATAGTCAAAGCATAAACTGAATAATATAAAAAAACAAATTAGATCTCACAGTTTTATTGATTCCAAGGCTTCTATTTCCTTCGACCGATTACCAAAGTCTAGCCATGCAAGACCATAATGAAAACTCAAAGAAGTTCAAGAAGAGGGGAGAGAGGGCCCTCTGATGATTCCCTCTCCCTCTTATACACATTCATGCCCTCAGTATTAGAAGCCTACAAAATCTCCTAAAAATATTCTAAATATTATCCTAAAATAACAATATCCAAGTTTGGCTAATCAAATAAGATATTAAAAATAAAATAAAGTCCTAATATAACTAGGAAAGTGGTGTTTACAGTTGGAACTTTCGTGCACCAGCTCTAAAAACTTCGACAAATAAACCACGGAATGTTCCAAAACGTTAACAGTGCAGGTGCAGCAATTTCAAGCCTGATTTCGACCTTGATGCAGCCAGTGTCTCTCAAAACTCAAAACATGAAAGTTATAGAGCTTTTTCTTGGTGTTCCAGAGAATCTTGGATCATCTCAATTGGATCTCGGATGAGAGAGTTATTCCCAGATTACGAAGCGATGTTGAAACTGTCCAAAATCGCCCAATTAGCTTTGTTTTGCATTTTACACCTCCATTTGCATCCTAAATCAAAATATAAGAATAATGAGTACATTTAGGCACCAAATAAGTATAAAAGACTAAACATTAAGGGAGAAAAATATGACATTTTGCATTCTCATCACCAACCAAGGAGGGCCATTATGGATATTGCAACTTTGGTTTTTTGCTTACTTCACTACTTTACACTCTAGGTGTTTGAGATTTTTGGTACCAGACCCTTCTACTTATGGAGTGAAATATGCTAGAGTTTCACTTTACCCTTCCAGCTGTTCTTATTACTTCACTTTTTTCCACCAACTCCCAGTTTCTCCTCTTGCCTTTTTCTTCTGCCCTTTTGCGTTTGCGACCAACATAGGACCATCATGGTTGAGGACCTTTTTGGCTGACAGAAACTACTCCCAACCTCAACACAGGGATATGTGGGCCTCTATCTTAACTCCAAGGGAGCTCTTTGTTGGCACCTTGCACCCTCGAGCTTACAAGTGCATAGCTAAAGCCTATTGTCCTGCTCAATTTACTAGGCAATTTAGGCTTACTCAGGGGATTCCTATCCCCCTTTGCAGCCAAACTAACCCAAATCTTGTAAGCAGAGAGTTGAAAGTTCCAAGAACTAGGCTCGAGGAGGCAACCTCTAGGTTCATACAAGACCTGATCGAATTTCAATTCACTCCCTTCATTCCACATAGCACTGCGTTAAAGAGATACTAGAACTGGTGAACAACCAACATGGAAGTACTCCTGGCCATCTCTCCCCAAGATTTATTGGTAAGGTTGGATGTACCCTCTCAAACCAAGCCCAAGGGTATTGGAATCACCATCACTTCTTCCATTGCTCTTACTATCTCAGCTCCTACTCCTGCTGCCTCAGCCCCTCCTCCCAGGGTTACCAGGGCTATTTCGAAGAAGGGTATTCATTCCTGCTTTCCTTTTCTCTTTCCTTTTATAAGGCCTTGTGCATTTACATATGACTTATCTTCTTGGTGCAGGAACTTTACAGGAAGACTCTCCTTAGAGAGCTTAAGCTTTGAATATTCTTAAGGGCAAACAACAACAACAGAAGAAAAGAAAACTTTTGCTTGACTTTGAAGAACCTGAAGCTCACCTGGAAGAGAAGGAAGCAAAATAGGAAAAAGTGATACCATTAAAAAGAAGAATGAAAGTGGCAGTTTCTCTTTCTGACCTTGTTGGTGATCCTACTCACGAGGCAGCTACTAAGGCAGTGGAAGAAGAACACTCCAAAGAAATTATTGTATTTCAGAGATCTGAAAAGAGGAGGTAACAACAAATACTACAAGATGAAGCTGCTGCTGCTGATGCATTACAAAGGGAGGTTGCAAGGAAGAAATAGACTGATGAGTTCTATGCCTTTCCCAGCTCTCCAATCATTACCATTGCAACCCCCGATGCTGGTAATTTCTCCCTTGATCCTTTTTTATTTCCTCTCGAAGACTTAACAAAAAATTAACATTTTCTTTCTATTTTCTACTATGCAGCAGCAGTCATTTCCCTTTTGACATTGACCTCTTTAGCCTCAAAAAGAACAAGGAAGGCTCATACTGAAGTGCCAATGAATATAGAGCCCATTCAGATGATGCTTCCAATTCCCAGCTCTATATTCCCCATGCCTTCCTCTTTAAAGCAAAGCATCCCACCTTCTTTATGCCCAGACTTAATGCCATATCTGCCCCATCTAACTTTCATCTCATCTCATTTTACTCCTCCAATAGTCCTGGTTGCCCCTTTATCACCTGAGAGAATACCAGCAGTCACTTCATCTTTAATGATAACTAGTTCTCACAAGGAAGTCACTGATGGCTCACCAATTTCCTCCCCACCACCCAGCTTTAGTCCTTTTTCTTTTGACTTGCTGGTGGCTAGGAAATAGACACTACTAGGGATTCCTCTATTCCTTCTCCTATCCTCATGCAGCCATCTTTTCCTTTCACTAGTGATTCTTCTACACTTCCAATGTCAGAGGAGGAGATGGACATTTTTGAAGCCCGACTGGCTAGCCTATTTGACATGCCTTTCTTAGCTCAATCAACCAGCAGTGAGGCTGAACCATTAGTCCTTGCTGACTCCCTCCTAGAAATCTTTGAGAGTTCCTCTACTGTCAGCAAAGTCTCTTTGCCTCTAGTGGACTTAGGCGTTTGTTTGGAATTGCTGACATCATTCTCAAGGATCCCATTCGAAGCCTTACAAAGATCCATCATTAAGAATGGTTTCCTCCAATACTGCAAAGTTTTTGAGCACTCCAACGTAGCCATCTCAAGCCAATTGACCCAGGCAGTAGCCACCATAGATTTTTATATCAATATCTGCCATATGGCCAAGGCTGCAGAAGAGAGACTATTGAAGGACAAGGAGTTTGTCTCTCACATACATGCAGAGATATTTGAACTCAAGGGACAATACTCCGATGCCTCTCAATTTCAAACTCAACTTTTGAAGAAGAAGGCTCGACTGAAGGAGGAGCTAGCAGCAGTCAACTTAGCCTTGGATCGAACAGCTAAAATGCTGCAAATTACTAACCAAGGGTTGACTGACAGAAGGCAAGACATGGCTACAGCTATTCAGTTCTTCCCAACCCTTAGAAGTAGAGAATCAATTGTAAGGGAACAATTGAAACACTATACTAATTTCTGGGCCAATTTATGGCTACGTGTACTTAATTCTTCATGAAATGAAAACCTTTTATTATCTATGTGAGTGTATCATGCTTTTATCATTCTATTATTTAACATTTTCTACACTCCTTGTGTTTCCCACACAGTTGGATAATAAGGCTTCAAATACCTGCCATTAATTCTCTTGGGATACCCATAACCATTTAAGTTTCTTAGATGGTAGGCTCCCCCAGGCAAGACCCTATGAACCTGATATGGTCTTTCTCAATTAAGTGACCATTTGCCAAATTTATGGCTCTTAATGCCTATTAGAAGTACTGTTTTCCATACTAAGTCATTTTCATCAAAGCTGATATGCTTAACTTTCTTATTATAACTCTTGGTTGCCTTCTTCTTTTGAAAAAGAATGCTATTTAATACCAATATTCTAGCTTCATCTATATTCTCTACTTCCAAGAACATGCTTTAATGGTACTGTTCAGAAGTTAATTGGTCTTGGCACTTCACCCTCAAGGACTTGATGTTAATTTCCACAGGCAACACTACATCATGTCCATTTACTAAGGCATAAGGAGTGATTTCTATACTTGACCTTGGAGAAGTCCTATACGCCCATAATACATCTAACAAGAAGTTATGCCAATCTTTAGGATTATCTTCCTAACTCTTTGTATTCCGTTTTTCAAGGATTTGTTAGAAGATTCTACTTGGCCATTTGCTTGTGCATAATAAGGGGTGGAATTAATAAAACTAATCCCAAATTCTGATGTGAAAGACTTTACCATCTTTCCATCAAATACAGTCGCATTATCTACAGTTATGATCTGAGGGATACCAAACTTATGGATTAATTCTTTGATAAATCCAATAATCTCAGTCTGATCCACAACCTTATAAGGCTTAGCTTCGACCCATTTAGTGAAATAATATATGGCCACTAGAATGAAACAATGCTACTTTGAAGAAGGTGAATATATTTTCCCTATCATATCCATTGCCCATCCTCTAAATGGCCATGGCTTCACTACTGCATGCAAATCAGCTATTAGCACATGTCTTATCATGTCATGCTTCTGGCATGCATGACATCCTTTTGCATACTCTATACAATCCTTTAGGATGGTTGGCCAATAATAGGAATGCCTTCGAAGCAACCATCTCATCTTCACACCAGGCTGATGGGTACCATAAATACCTTCATACACCTCAGCTATAACAGTCAATGCTTCCTTTGGCCCTAAACATTCCAACAGCAACCCATCTTTTCCCCTTTTGTAAAGAGCATTGTTATACACTATATATTGCATAGACTGTAATTTAATTTTCCTGCTGGCCTTCGAAGATGGGCCAGTTAAATATTGAATGATTGGATGTCTTCAATCATGCTCTTCTAAGTTATTCTGGTTAACTTCTACCATGATACCCCTTTTGGCCAAAGGTGGTATTAACTTCTGATATGTTGTTTAACTTATGTCTACTTGGGTATTCCTTTTTCTTCTGAAATTCAAGACCTTTTGAGCTACATCATTGGCCTTATGGTTCATGAATCTTGGGATACAAGTCACATTGGCTATCTAAAACTGAGAAAGCAAATGCAGTACAGCAACATAATATGGTAACATGCTTGCACTTTGACATTTTAAGATTCCTTTTACTTAGTTAATTACCAATTGGAAATCCCCAAATATATCAACTGCATGGGCTTGTAATTCAATAAGTATCTCAAGTCCCATTATTAAAGCTTTATATTCAGCTTGATTATTGGAACAAGTAGTTTCATCTACTCTGAAACCATGTGTGGTTTCTACCTCTTGTGGTGATTTAATTATAACACCATTTCTAACCAAACCAATGGCTTTTGATCCATCAAACCACATTTGCCATGGCTCAACATTGACCATACCAAGGTCCATTATCTCTTGGCTTTCTGTTTGACATGGATGATCTGCCGAGAAGTTAGCTAAAACTTGTCCTTTTATTGCCTTTTAGGAGACATATTCTAGATGGAATTCTGATAGAGCTAATATCCATTTGCCAATTCTTTCTCTCAACATAGGTCTAGATAACATGTGCTTAACCAAGTATGTGGTTGCAATTACCAAGGCAACAGTAGGCAAAAGATAATATCTTAATTTCATTGCTACAAAGTACAATGCAAGACACAACTTTTCTACAGCTGAGTATTTACATTCACAAGAATTTAAAAATATACTAAGGTAATAAACTACTTGCTCCTTGCCTTCTTCATTGTCCTGAGCTAGGAAAACTTCTAATAAATCTTTTGCTATAGCAATGTATAACTTCAAGGGCTTGTCTCTTCTCGGTGGCATCAACACTGGAGGCTTAGCCAAGTAGGCTTTAATTCCTTCAAAAGTAGCTTGATACTTTGTTGTCCACACAAACTCTTCTTCATTTTTCAGCTTTAACAAAGAAGAAAATACTCTAGTTTTCCCTGCAGTGTTAGAAATAAATCTTCGAAGGAAATTAACTTGACTAAGGAACTTTTGTAATTCTTTCTTACTTGATGGAGGTTTGGCCTCAATGATGGCTTTGGCTTTATTTTGATCAATCTGTATTCCCTTCTTGTGCACTACATACCCCAAGAAGTTTCCAGCTGATACACCAAAAGCACATTTAAGAGGATTAAGCTTCAACTTGAACTTTCTCATTCTTTCGAAAGCTGTTATCAAGTGAACCAAGTGTTCCTCCATAGACTGGGACTTTACAACAATATCATCAATGTAACACTCTAGGTATCCTCTAATAAGATCATGAAAGATAGTGTTCATTGCCCTCTGATACGTTGCCCCAACATTCTTTAAACCAAATGGCATTTTTACCCATTCGAAGGTGCCATTATTCCCAGGATACCTAAATGCTGTCTTGTGGACATCCTCCTCTGCAATGCAGATTTGGTTGTAACCAGAATGCCCATCCATCATAGACAAGATCCTGTGCCTTGCTGAACTGTCCACCAATTGATCAACTATAGGCATGGGGTATTCATCTTTTGGAGTTTCCAAATTTAAATTTCTAAAATCGATGCATACTTTCATCTTGCCATTCTTTTTAACCATAGGCACAATATTAGACAACCATTCAACATACCTGACTATTCTAATGAAGCCTTAAGAAGCCTAAGAATCTCCTCTTTCACTTTCTGAACCACTTTAGGGCTCATCCGTCTTGGTTTCTGCTTGTGTGGCTTAAAATTAGGCCTCATAGGGAGCCTATATTCCACTAATGACCTATCCAATCCAGGCAGTTCATTATAAGACCACGTAAAACAATTCTTATATTGCTTTAGGACTACCAACAACTGGTTCCTGTCAATAGGACTTAACCAAGCACTGATATAAGTGGGTTGATGTGCAGAACCTTTCCCTAAATTGACTTTTTCCAAGGGGTCTTGTACTTGAGAACTTACTGATGCTTCTCCTTTAACTTCTTCTGCCTTCAAAGAAACTTCTTCATTTTGTTTTGCTCCCACCTTCTCTAGCTCAACATCTTTACTTTCTTTCTCATAGACAAAATCTGTCCATAAGGTTTCTTCTTCTTGTATTTCTTAGACTTTTGTATCGATGTCCAATGTACAGTACTTATCAAGGGCTAAAGGCTTAGCCTTTTGTTGCTCCTGATTACAGCCAACCACCATGGCTTCCTTCTCTTATTCCTATACCTTATGGATTATTGACTTTACGTCCAATGCTAAAAACTTGACTAAGGCTAAGGGTCTGGCTTCTTGGTTCTTATCTTCTTGCCTACAACTAGGCATCATTGTTATCTTTGGTGACGAACTCTTCATCAACACTCTCCTGCACTAAGTGCTTCAGGTGTGCTACTTCCTTATCAGCTGTCACTTCGGTTGTTTTATCAAGCTTCCTCAGTACACTAAGTGGTGTCACTGCTTCAATGTATAACTTGGCCTCTATAAAATTAGCACAAGCGATAAAGGGTTGGGGGTCTGCGTTGATCTCCTCTGTCTCTCCATTGCAAAGTGCTATCATTATTTTCTGATGTAGAGAGAAAAACACACATTTGTTGATGTGGATCCAATCTCTACCAAGCAAAGCATTATACTTGGCAATACTGTCTATAACAAAGAATGCAGTCATGCGATCTTTGGTTCCTGATGATCTTTGGTTCTTACACTCAGGTTGATGGGCAGAATGCCCTGAGCCATCTGCTTATATCCCTAGTGAAACCAGCAATGGTTGTGCTGGTTGGGATTAATCTGGGGTTTCTTTTTCCTAATTTCTTGAAGGAGGACTTTGGAAGCAGGTTCACTGCTGCCCCATTGTCCAGTAACACCCTGTTCATTTGTATCCCATCGAAGTAAGCCTTAATATACAGGGGCTTAACGTGCTGAGTCGTAGATATTGTAGGGTACTCGAAGGGATATGGGAGGTTAATACTCACCTTCTCACTTTCTTCTTTAGTTTCCATTAGTGTGGCCACTTCAGACTCATATTAAATCATGCTGGCCTGTGAATCTTCACTAAAAACTAGAATGGGGTCATCTTCTTGAACTTTTTGGTTTCCCTCTTTAGCCTGGAACTCTTGTGGCAGTATATATACCATGTTTACTGGCACTGGAGGAAATGAGCCAAACTGAACTACTGGCTGTACTTGTTTTCCTTCCAAACTAGCTTGTTCTGTTATTTTGGAAGCATCTTCTATACTGCACTCTGGTAGCTTTATGCTAGCAGGTTCCTTTGAAGTAACCTGTTGGTGATCTACCTCTGTTGGCTTGTCAACCAAAAAGGTTTGTTCAACCATGAAGGCCTCAAACATTCCACCTTCAGCCAATGTTCTCTCTTGGCCTAGCTTAATCCCTTCATCCACTTCATCATCACTTTCCATTAAAGCCTTCTCAAGGCCTGCTAAATTGGATTTTTGTTTGACTCTTAGTTCAGTATGAACTTTAGCCAACTGCTCCATGCTGGCACTCCTCCTGATCTTGGGAATAGGCTTCTGTAGACACCCCATTTTTGACCGCCCTTAAGATTTGGGCACCTCAGGTTGATCACTCGATGATGAAAGTTACGCTGTACAAACGTTCGATTTCTTCAGCAAGAAAAGCTTCGAAATCCCAACCTTACAACCCATTTTGGACTAAACTATTTTAGACCAAAATTATTTTAGACTTTAAAACTCACTTTTTCAAAATATTTTTGAAAATGTTTCTATGATGTTCCGAGACTCGCATTTCATTTAAAATATTGCACTTCTCAGTAAATTGAGCAAGGACAAAGTGAAAATAAATGGAAGAGAGGTGAACTCTTTGAAAAATCTTTAAAATCTCTTATTTATAGGTTTAGAGTTGAAGAAAATTCGAGGAGAGGGAAGAAAGAAGTTGGGCATGAAACCGTTAAAAGAGAACTGGGCAACCTTCACTCAATCAGGCCTATCCTTCTGTACACTTATACTTTAGTTGTAAGGCTACCACCATTGGAAATTGGACTTTCGAGGCTTCATTTTAGACTCAAGAATCTCCGAAAATCGAGTCCGGATAAGGGAGATATGGCCGTTTGAAGTTAGGCATCCATTCGATTAAGATAAAAATGAGCAACCTTTACTAAAATAGGCATATCTCTTTCCACACTTAGAATTTAGATGTGAGGATACCACCATTGGAAAGTAGACTTTTGGGGCTTCAATTTAGACTCAAGAATAACCTAAAACCGAGTTCGGATGAAGGAGATATGCTCATTTGAAATCAGGTCTAGAAGCAGATTTTCTATGGCTGACAGGCCACTATCGGCCACCATTTGTGGCCGGCAATTCACACTTTTGGCTTACCGGCCACTAGTGAAAAAAACAGATTTTTTTGGCCAGCTGTCCCCCAAAAGCTCTAGCTATTCCAGGCATGATATTTTCGACCTGAGAGGCTGTTTTTCTATATATACCAGGCCTTCCTTAATGGTTTAAGGTTGAAAAAAAATTCCAAAAGTTCCAATTCATGAAATTCTCTCTCTATCTCTATCTTGCAACACACACACCTTACCCAAACACTTCCTAAACCAATATTGGAGCTCTCTTTGCTGAGATTATTGAGTTCAAATTTCAGCCCTTGAGAGTGAGAACTTGTTGGTTTGTGAACAAAAGTGTTATTCCTCTTCAAGATGTATAACTACTAGCTCCATTTCACTACTTCTTTTCTATCTTTTCTCGCTGATTTTGAACTATTTTTCAACTATTTTTATGGGCTAAAGCTTGTAGTTTAAGGCTATTAAAGGTAGAGGGGTTAATCACCCTTCTTTGAACCTTGTTCTTTAAGCCTTTACACTTGTGTTTCCCATCTCTTCATCAATTTTTTTTGAGTTTTTTACCATTGATTTTCAGAGGTTTTTAGAGACTAAAAAAGTGGTTTTGAAGTCTCAAAAATGGAGGGGTTAGCCACCCCTCCTTTGGCTTGTTTACTAGCTTAAATTGTTCCATGTTTTAGCTTATTGTTTTAGCTATTTTTTTCTTCATTCCAGCACATTTTTGTACTATTTTCGGGCTTTTTTGGACTGCCTAAACTCAAAAATTTTGGGATGAAACTTGTGGTTTAAGGCCAATAAGGGTGGAGGGGTGGCTTACCATTCCTTTTACCTAGCTTCCAAGGCCTTTACCTTTGTGTTTCCCACATTGTTGTCACCTTTTTTTGAGCTTTTAAATACTGAATTTCAAAGTTATTTCAGTGGCTAAAAATACTTTTTGAAATCCAAAATTAGAGGGGTTAACCTTCCCTCCTTGTGTCTTGTTTACTATCTTACATAGCTCTATGTTTTAACTTATTATTCTAGCTATTTTTGTCTTAATTCCAGCATGTTTTAGGACTTATTTAGCATTGTTTTAGGACTATTTTTAAGTGTTCATTGCATTTGATCCTTATATTGCATGCTTGTAGTGTAATTGTCCTCATAAGTTTGGTGTTTTAGGCCTTAGACACCACCTTATTTGAGTTGATTGCATTTATTTAGTACTTTTCTTACTTGTTCTTACCTTTAATCACCTCTAGAACCTCCCTCATTTCTTGGCTTTTTCTTTGCTTTGAAAGTGGTTTTAAATTATTTGTTTGTTTAAGCATGAAATTGAGGTGTCATACTTAATGGTTTAATCCATTTAGGGGTTCATTACCAACGATATGATGTCTCTTTCATGCCTAAAGCAACACTTGGTTTGAGCCCTCTTTCCATTAGAGGACTAAATTCACTTGTGGACTTAATTAATTACAGAATTGAGAGGTAATTAAAATTGAGTAATAAAATTGGTGAATAAAAAAGGTGCAAGATAATAATTTGGTTTTGGGTTCAATCGGACGTTAATTGAACCCTTGAGTCTTGAGTTGTTTCATACTCATTAGTGATGAAAACGGTTCAAGATTCATTGTCAACTACTTCCCTTGATCTTTCATGATATGGAGGTGGTTTTGAGAGTGTTGTTTTGTTGCATTCATTGAACTTGCACACTTGGTTCATAAGCCATCATGCAATGAAATTGCATCCATTGGTGGTTTATGAATCAAACTTACTACTCCTTTGAGATGTTCAAATGATAAGGAGGGGTAAGTTGTGCAAATAACCCTTGAAAATACCTTGTATTGTGCACTGTTCGCTCTCTGTTGCAATAGAAAGAACCAAGCAACAGTGGCCGGCAGACCACCTCTTGTAGACGGCAGACCATCATTTGTGGCTAGTAGGCCACCATTTCTAGCCTGTCGGCCACTTTTGCAAAACCCAGCAGTGTACTTTTCTAGCAAAATAGAGTTGTTTTTGAGGAGGAAAAACAGTGCAAGTTTTCTACTGCGCAACAGAGGCATCTGGCAGCAAAACAGTGGCTTTTTTGGGTGGAAATCCGTGTGCATGCATGAGCACTCCTTACTCCCTGAGGTTGTTTTAGTCTAATTACTTAGTTTAGATATTTGTTATAATTAGTTAGTTGTAGCTAGTTAATTTTGTAACGTTTTGTAAATAATTAGCTAGGTAGAATAGTTAATTAATTTGTTGTTGTAATAATTAATTAAGTAGCTTAACTAATTTATTCATTTGGGTTTGTAATAGTTAGTTAATTCGTAGTTAATTAGTTTAGCTAGTTAGTTTATTCGGACCCTCCTGTGTGAGGGCGCAATGTTGTAATAACGTGTATGTCTTCCAACCCCTCATTTTTGTCCCTTTTGTTTACTAGCTTATGATGGTTAGTTTAGGGCATCATGTTTTGTTTAGCATCTCTCATGCCTTGCATCCACTTGTATTGCATGCATTGAGGCTCAGCGCATCATTTTAACTTACATTGTTAGTTAAACATTCTTTGAATACATACTTAGACCTCATGCTATTTAATTGATTCATATGCTATATTAGTAGCTGAGCCTATGCGTGTGTTGCGTTAGTCATATTGTATAGTTAGGATCATGCATTATTCTAACCCTATCATCTTTTTGGCTTGGAGTACTAGGTGAACCTTTACTCGCTTTAGCATATTGCGTTGAATGTGATTGTTGCCATATCAAAGCATGTTCACCATGAGGCTAATTGCTTAAGTGATAAACTGTTTGAATGCTTGTGGATGAAGGCTAGTTGCCTGAATTGGAATAATTTGAGTAATGTTCATTATGAGCCCACTTTTTCAAGTGGCACATTCAACAAACTCTTTTCAAAACAAAATGAAATCAAGTGGTCTAATTTTTGCAAGTTAGTCCATACTTGTGTGTGTGCGCATCACATAGTAAAGTTAGTCTAATAATTGGAACAAGAGCATATAATGTAGATAAGAATCATATCATGATTAGCAGAGGCTGATCTTT
The DNA here is from genome assembly GCF_055761805.1 of Camellia sinensis. NCBI lineage: Eukaryota > Viridiplantae > Streptophyta > Magnoliopsida > Ericales > Theaceae > Camellia > Camellia sinensis. The sequence goes on from NC_138964.1 coordinate 84,652,177, forward strand.
GATCGAGCGAGCGGGGGTGCTCAATTCATGACCTTCCCCTCTCGTACCTAAGTTCCCGAGCTGAGACAATCTTGGTAATGACGGACACGTCGCCTTTGGCATGAGTTATGGGTTTTCTAAATTTCTCAAAAATACTTAGCTGGCGACTCTGTATCTGAAAAAACAGTTCATTTTTGGCAATTTGATTCAAAATCAATTTTCCAAAAGATTTTCCAGATTTGGACTCTTTGGTATTTACCTATTTCACATTGCACTTGTGAGATCAAATTCAAAACCACGGGAGCTTATTCGTCTTTCGAAAGGGGCACAAAAAGTCTAGCTACAGCTTCGAACCTACCCCTCCATCTGTCTGGTCTTTTGCTTGTGCCATAGAAGTGCTCTCTTCACTTTCTTTTAGATCCCTCTGATACTGGGTGTATTTTCGTTGGATCTTCCTTCTTTGAAACCTAGAAATTATAGGAACCACATCTGGCTCTCTTGTTTTTGGATTCTTTAATAACACCCAGTTATTTGGATCTACCAAGGGAGGTTTGATCATTTTTCCCTAGTCTCCAAAAACCTTTCTTTGAGTAGGCATTTCCTTAAGTTTATTCTGCATGAAAAACCAATCTAAAACTCATGGGACCTATGAGCCCACTAGTCTGGCTGCTGGATCTGCTGCCCCACTTTTTGAAGTAGTCTTCGAAGCAGTCCTCGGGGGCCAATTATCAGTCCTAGTCCCATGCCTTGTATTGAATCCATGCTTCCTTTCAAGCTGGTTGTCTACTCTGTAATAATTGGGTGGCCTAGTTTTATACAGAGGCCTCTTTCTTTTTGATTGCATCCTAGTGTCTGGTGGGGCTACCAAGGATGAATGCTGTCTAGGGCCAGTTGGGTATGGCCTCTTGTTATGGGTGCTGGTTATTCAGTCCCTCTACACCTCTTTTTAATGATGCTTCCCATCATCTGGAAGCCTTTTAAGCCACTTGTAACACATCCTGTACCTGGGACACATCCTCTACATTATAGCAACTTCGAGAGAGTCATCATCTAACATCTCTTCATTAGAGCCTTCTTTTAGGCCTGCAGAGCTTTGTCCATCAGCTGGTGAACTTCTTTTGTTCTTCCTGAAAGCAGCCTAGCTAGCCATATGCATCTGCACAGTAACTTCCTCCGATTCTTTCAAGGATAGGTTTTGGAAATTTGGCAAGCCAACATTGGCTGCAGCCTCCCTAATCTCTGGAAACGGGTTGGTGTCAGTTCCCATAGCTTTCTCAAACTTGGCTGGAAACTTTAGCCTCTCCTTCTGAATCTGTTCTTGGATCCTGTCTCAGAAAAAAATACAGTTTTTAGTTGAATGAGACCAAGAATTGTGCTATTTACAATATAGTTTTCCTTTAAGTTCTTCAAGGGTAGGAATCTTGACTCCCTTTGGTATCTTTAGAAAATTTGCTGCAAGCAAATGATCAAAAATGTCATCTGATTTTGTTAAGTCAAAAGAGTACGTTCTATGTAGGTCTTTCTTTTTAATCTACTGGTCTATTGTACAGTCTTTCTGAATTAATGCCTCACAAGTCGTAGGTTCTTTTCCTAATATCTCTGCTGCATTAATTTCATAATTGGGGTCCCTATAGTAGGCCTTATATGATGCATTACTTTCATCTTGTCCTTCCGCGAGTAAATTTTCATATCTAGACACCTTATAGGTTAACTCTACTAAGTCTCAAAATTCAGTTAAATCAAACTTCTTTCGAAGCCTAAATTCCAAGCCATTTTAAGCCAATCTTACAAATTCAAACTCTAATAGCATGACCCTGCATTTGTTTCATGCCTTTTTAAATCTGGTAATAAACTGAGTAGTCTTCTCATTAGGTCTTTGGCTCAATCTTGCCAAGTCTGCCATAGAAACTTCAGGTTCTATTTGGAAAAATTGGGCATAAAAAACTTCCTCCATTTGCTGCCATGTTTGGATTAGATCTAGGTGTAAGGTTTATGTACCATACGAAGGCTGCTCCAATTAAAGAGTTTGAAAAGAATCTTAGTTTTATGTAATCATTATTGGTGAATTCACCACACTGGCCTGTAAACCTAGCAATGTGCTCTACCATTGACTGATTCTCATTTCCATAAAAAAGAGCAAAGTCTGGTATTCTAAACCCCATAGGATACTCATGTACCCTATCCACCCACTCTGGGTAAGGTTTTCTGTATACTGGTGTCTGGACCCCCCGAGCCATAGGTTCACACATTTTTCTAATTATATCAGCAATTTGGTCCCTTGGAACCATATTTTGTGCTGGTTGAACCATTACTGGAGGAACAAACACAAGGTTTGGAGGAACTCCATGTGCTTGAGGACCTCTTGGTCCATATATAGGTACATTCAAGGTTGGTTGTCCTTGTTGCACTGGTTGCTGTTGGAGGTATGGCTGACCTCTTGAAATCTGTCCTGGGAAAGGTTCTACGAAAGATGCTACAGAAGGAGGAACGGGTGTTGTTTCTCTTCCAGCTGCAAGAAATCCCTCCAACCCCTCGAGTGTAAATTCAAACACAGGATTAATGAAGCCCCGTGTGCCAGGTATGGCTTCAAACATAGGATTTGGAAACATCCTCATACCATTCCCTTGTGTTGGCCTAGATCCACCAATTTGTATGATTTCGCTGGTGGGCAATGATACATTTTGTTTTGGTGGTGGTCTCGAAGGAGCTTCATACCATGATTGAGGCACAGGTGGTGACCTTTCATGACTATGATTGCTAGTCTGACCATTGGTTTGTCCATTATTTTGCATAGGCTATTTGTCTCAAGCCAATCTATGCTGAAGGGAATTCATGTTTTCTTCAGCCTGTCGTGCGATCACTAGTTGATGGAAGTTTACTCGATCTGATAAGGATGTTGCCTATATTTCCATTGTATGCATTAATTGTTGCCCCATAGCATCTACTAAACCTCCCCATGGATTTATTAGGTGGGTAGAAGGGACATTCGAAGGTCCAGTCTCATGGCCCTATCTAGTGTGTTGGACATGTGTTGTATACTCTAAAGTGTTGGTCTGTTCGACCATTTGTGGAGGATCTGATGGGACAGGTGCATCCATTACATTCTCCTCTGGGTTAGGTATTTCTACCTCTCCTTCCACACCCTCTTTCAGGCGTTCATTTTCTCCTCTTGCTCTATGTCTAACCATTTTTAATATGTCCCACTGGGCGTACCAAAAATATATGTTGGCTTTTTTGGCTTTCAAGAGTTAATAATGTAAATTTAAGCGTGCTAGCAAAGATCAATCAATCCTTACAAAATTTTAATCGTCAATCAATTATCAGACGATTGTGTTGAAGTTCTTTCAGCCTCAATGAAGAGGACTTTTACTAGTGGCTTGTTTTAGGAGAAATTAATAAGAAATAACAAGTACAGAACAATTCAGAAACTGAATTTCATTAAGCGGATGAGAACTTACAATGAAGTTACAATGACCCAACTTCGTAGAGGTTCACAGCAACAATTACTTGAAACTACTCCTAAGAAATAAAGTGCAGTACAGGAATTGAAATGCTGAAATGTAAAGAACTGGAAATGTAAAACTAGAAAGAAATATGAAGTAAATAAACTAGTTTCTGGATCTGAGTTTGGGTCCCTCAATTTGGGACCTTCCATGCTATTTATACTCTTCAAGGGTAACCGTCGAAGTGGCTTCCAACCGTCGAAATGTCCTTCCATGATTATTGATCATGCTCTCTCACAATCAGTCCCACTACGCCATTCTTGCAGTTAGGCTTCTCTCTTGGATTTGAATTTGAATTCGTGAGTAACCGTTGTGCCCTGTCATCTTGCGCCTTCTAGCTATTCTAGTGCTGCGCAGATCCATTATAACCAATATGACCTGCCACGTGTTTGTCTTTGACTGGAGACTTGTATTAACTCCCCGAATTGCCCCTCATGTACCACATGTCAAGTTACGATTAGCTTTTACAAAATATATAGCCAACACCTTCAAATAATGATTGTTCATCATTTATGATTATCCATAAAGGAACATGATAATTTGACATTTATTTTGATTTTCGAAACGTTAAAATAACAACTTTCAAATTGAAAAAACTAAAAAAAAAAAAAGTTATATGCCAAAAAAAAATATTATTTTTTTTTTTGAAAAAATTGAATTATTTTTTTGTGCAAAACTGAAAATTTTGTTTCTGTAATAAAGTAGTATGATGATAGAACATTGACATGCAAAATTGAAAAAAAAAAAATAAATGAAAAAACTGATAATGTTCTCAGTTTTAAAATTCAAAAAAACTGATAATGTTCTCGGTTTTATTAGATAGTTGACTCAAACCAATAAGTAAAAGAGCAAAAATGTTTAATCTCTTATGCTCTGGTTTTTTCATCAGTTAATGAAACAATTATCTGAAACATTACTATACAAAATTGATAATGTTCTTAATTTTAAAAATTGGAAAAAAAAAAACTCACTTTGTTTGGTTTGAGTTTTCTAAAAACACTTTTCAGAAAATTCTACTTTCTTGTTTTTAATAATTTTTTTTGTTTTTATTGAATTTTTTAAAATATTTTAAGAAGTTTTTTATTTTTTATTTTTTATTTTTAGATACACTTCATATAAATACACTTAAAAAGTATAATTTTTACGAAAAAGAATCTTCAAACAATTCGCTAAATACCAAAAATATAAATAATAAAACAATACAAAAATTCAATATATTTTTCATATTTTTTGTGTATTTATTAATCTTTTAAAATATTTTTTCACAAATATTTTACTTTTTAGATGCATCTACATCTAAGTAAGATGTATCTAAAAAAGTAAAAAAAAATGCTTTAAATTTAAAAAATATTCAATAAAAATAAAAAAACACGAAAAACAAAAAATTCAATTTTTAAAAAACTTAATTTAGAAAACTCAAACTAAATACACTAATAATATTTTCAGTTTTATTAAATTAACTTATTGGTTCAGAATTTTTTAAATAAAATCTAAACTACCATAACATTTTTAAATAATTAACTCATAATTTTATAATAATATTAAAAATTATTAATTAATTTAATAATTTATTAATAAAAGAGACATGATATAATTTTTATAACAAAAATGATTGGTGGCCCTAAAAAATTTGCCCCTAATGCCCCTAATTTCTAATTTTGGAAACTGTTTTTTTTTTTCTTTCTTTTTTCTTTTTTTTTTTTTTTTTTTTTTTACCTTAAACGGAATTTCGGGGCATTCGAGCCCCGAAAACGTCGGGCCCTCAATCACTGCGTTATAACCACATGCACTTCATATTTTAAACAAATATAATAATATATTTATTATTTATTAAATAATAAAAAAAGGACAGAAGATCGAAGAACGGGTCCCACAACCCGGACCCCCTTCGTTAGTGCGTCGAAGTTCATTTGCGTCACTGACGCGCCTAGTTGACTGGCGGGGTCTTGATATAAAAAAAAGACAGGCCAATCAAAATTGAGCACACCACAAACAAAGGACACGAGCATCACCACCACTTTCTATTTGTCTTTGGTTGTGACTTTGATGATCCCATCTGTATACTGTGTTAGTTTATTTATAAAGAGTAAATCTAACATAGATAGATAGATTCACAGACCGAGTAGTGGAGGTGGTGGACTGAATCAACTCCTCTCCTCTGCAGGCACTTTAGAACAAAGGAATTAGTCTTCTTCTCTTCACCCCCCTCGGCCTTTGATTTTGGAAATTCCATCATAGATAGATTCACAGACCGAGTAGTGGAGGTCAGGGCCGGCCTGAGATTTATGGGGCCAAGGCAACCTTCTGAAATGGAACCTTTCTTATATTGAAAAAAAAAAAATTTGATGGATAAAACGATAAGTTACAGCAACTTTTTAATCATAAATCCACACAAATTCACAATTACTGATCTCTGCAAATAATATATTTTCAGAATTAGAGCATAACAAAAATTATAGACTTCCACTAAAGCACATAAATTAGGTAATTTTCTAATTTAAAGAACAAATTATATAGGGCAAGAAATTAGGAGGAAAATTTGGGGGAAAATTAGGACAAGAAATTAGGGGGGAAAATTAGGATAAAAACTTCCTCCATTTAAATGTGATATATATACATAGAGAGAGAGAGAGAGAGAAAGAGACTCACGGTTTTGATGTCCAAAATTATTAATGCTCAACATCTGTCAAATATGGAGGAGAGGAGAGGACTGAAGGTTTCATCAGTCCAATGCGAGAGAGATCAGTCCAAGAGAGAGAGAGAGATGTTTTTCTTTCCATGTTTCTTTTCTTTCGGTGACCCACGTTTTTAATTTCAGGGTGGGTATTATAAATTATAATGTGTTTCTTGTTTTTTGACACATGTCAATTGGGCCTCTAATCTATCATGATATATATATATATATATATATATATATATATATTTAGGCCCCATATACAATTGGACTTATAATATTTGAATTTTTTTTTTAATATTTAAAATACAAAATTATATTTTGGAGCCTTATTTTCAGCCCAAATCTAGGGTCCCAAGGCGCAGGCCTCTTTGGCCTGCCCTCAGGGCCGGGCCTGGTGGAGGTGGTAAACTGAATACTTCGGCTGCATGAAGAGGGGAGGCTGGAGAAGGTATTAGATGGTTGTGAATTGGTGGTTGGTGGTGGTGGTGGTGGTGGTGTTTGTGAAGCTTGTGGGGATATTAGGTTTGTGCCATGTGAGATATGTTCAGGGAGTTGCAAGATTTACTATGAAGTTGATTATGATGATGATGATGATCAAGAATTTGGTGATGAGAGTGATTGTGGTTTTCATAGATGTCCTGATTGCGATGAGAATGGGATCACTCGTTGCCCAGTTTGTTGTGATTAATTTCATAAGGTATTAACAAAATTTTTATTTTTTCACTTCTACTTTTGTTTTCTTCAATTGGTGATTTATAAAAAGATGATATGAATAGACATGATACTGAGTAAAATAGTTTTTTTTTTTTCATGAAGGCCTTTGATACGTATAAATTGAATTATTTTTTATAATTGATTGTATGTATTCAAAATTAAAGGGAGATTTCTTACCTAACTGACGGTGAAAATGGTGATTAGTGTGCTGTAGGTAGGTTTTGAAGCTAATTTCTGCCTACGTGGTTTCCGCAACACATGAATTATAGGAAGTAGTTGTCTGTTTGATGTTGGTGCCTCATAAACAAGGGTTGTATTCTTATGATGTGTTGTCTTTTTTCTTTTTTCCTTTTTTTTGATAATGAAGATCGAACTTAGATAAATAAAGAGTTAAGCAGTTACATTTTTAGGATAAAAGGTATCTCTACCGTCTTCAAATACTTAAAAGGACATACAATTAGAACTAGAAGAGAAAACAAGTAGACCCTTATGATTAAATCCTTCGTTGGCAAGCAAGTCCACACATTTGTTTTCCTCGCGATAGGTTTGACTAATAGTCGAGGTTCCGAGCTGGTCCAGGAGGTATCTGCAGTCATAAATGAGATTACTAAGTTGATGACAATGGTTGGAGTTACCAAGAGTGAGATTTTTCATGATGGTTGCATTTGTTTCCACTTCTATTTCTGTGAGATTCAGGTCAAGAGCAAGTTTTAATTCATCTCGCATGGCCCATAGTTCAGGTCAAGAACAAGATAAGAGAGAGTGAGGAAGGAAGATTATCAAGGGCAAAATTATGTTATATGTATGAATAATGTTAGATGTACCAATTAATGTACTAATTAGTATACTGATAGATGATGTGATATAATTTTAGAGGTTTTGGGTATTTATAATTTATATGATATGTGGGGTCAATAATAATAACATAACATTAACTGGTATACTAATGTATACAATAATTAGTGTATACAGCACCATTGTATATGTATTTGTCTACAATCATAATTCACATTAAATAGATCATCATGTTACACTCGTAAATTTTTTAATATACTATCGATTTGAATCACCATATAAGAAATGTAATATAAACTTAAAATCTTTGTTTGAATTCTCTCATATTCTTTTATTTTAAGTTAAGAGCCTTTAATATCAACTATTATCTTTAAACAGACATAATTGATACTTGATGGTTGAAACTTTAACATCAATTCCCCCATGGCAGGAGCATGATAGTTGTTCCTAACTTTGTAAAACAGTTAAGCTCTTATTGTCATGAACTCATAAAAAACAATAACAAAAAACAAACTCATAGTCAAATTGGGTCGGCAAGTGAATTGTCAGTACTAAGATTTAAGACTTGTATTTAGATTTTAAATTTGTATAAAATTTAAAATAAGAAAAGAAAAGAAGGGGTTTGTGAATAAAATAGAAAGTATTCTTTTTCATAAATTCTTTTCTTTTTCTTTCTTTTTTTTCACAAATTCTTAAAAAATTAAAATTTGAACTTTTTTGTTAGTTGATAAAAAAATAATTATAAATATAAAAAATATTACATCAAACAAATCATTAGCAATGTAAACTCCTTTTTATAAAAATTGAATCTCACATAAGAAAAAGGAGTGGAGTAGCTCTCAATCCTTCAAAGTTTTAACCAAACGACCACTTCATTTGAAGGCATTAAAAATATCTCCAACCCCATGTTCAATTACTCATTTGATTATTGAAAAATAATATAAAAAATTACATTGCCTCACCCGAAAGCATTTAGTACATAATTGACATTGATAAAAGTTGGTGTGAACTGAGGAAAGTGGTGTCATTGAGGGACATTGTAGACCCGCGGGCCGCGCCCGCGGGGACCTCGCTACAGCAGTTCGGACTCGCAATTTTTGTTTGTCGCGGTTCTTAATCTGAACTAAAGAGTCCAAATCTGGCAAATCGTTTTGAGAAACAGATTTTTGAAAAAGTAGTGTCAAACATGGACTGCTTTGCCAGATACAGAGTCGCCACCTAAATATTTTTAAAATGGGGAAATTTAGGAAACCCTGACTCGGTGCCGAAGGCCACATATCCGTCATCACCGGAGTTGTCTCGGCTCGGGAGCTTGGGTACGATCGGGGAAGGTCAGCTATGAGCACCCCCTTTCGCCCGGTCCGAAGACCGGCCTCTACTAACCATGATATCCGATTTTGAAAACGTTATGTGTTCTTATTCCATTTATTAACCTAGAATTACTATGTTATGCACGCAGCAAACAAGTATAGACTAGATTGCCTAATTTGGAAAGAAACATTGCATATCCGTTTGTTTTGAAAACGCTTTGAAATTTGCTACTCGCAAGTAGGCTAAAACGCGGATTTCAATGAGTTTTTCCAACTCAAACAATCCAACCTTCACCCACAGGCATTCAAACAGTTTAACACATAAGCATTTAGCCGCATGGCAAGCATACTGTCATGTTAACATTCACGCACATGCGAGATGCTAAAGCATAAATACTTACATTGTACTCCGTGCCAAAACAGTAAACTAGTTAGCAAACATGCATGTCCTAGTTCATGTTAAATTGCCTAATGCAACACATACAGGATGCAATTAGATAGGCTCGGCTAACCTAAGCATGGCATATGAAATGCGATCAACTATCACATATTCAATTTTTGAATTTAAAATACAAATGCAGTTAGCGTGATGTACCGAGCCTAATGCATGCAATACAAATGCATGGATGCACACATGCATAGCATAAGGTATGCTAAATTAAACGTGCCCTAATCTACCATCATAAGCAGGTAAATAAAAGGGAAGAAAGAAGTGGGGTTGGAAGACATACACACCACCCATGCACACTTATTACATATTTGCCCTCACTCGGAGGGACCAAATAAATATTACAAATTAATTAACTACGCAAGCTAATTAATAATTACAAATTGTCTAATCAACTAAGCAAAATAACTTAAGCTAAGAAAACAGGAAAATCGCCTCGGGAAACGTGCCACCATACATAGGCTGCCTCTGTTTTCCCTCCTTCACTCCTCTGGAGGCTGTCAAAACCTCAGGACTGCATCCCTGGACACTGGGGAGTGCCACCGGCTGAGTGGAATTACCACCGACAGTGGTGTGTGGCCATCGGCACAAAATGAAACTGTCGGCAGGTGAATTAATGCCGGTCGGCAACATATACTGCCGGTCGGCAAAGAAAGTCTGCAGAACCTGCAACTCACAGCAACAGAGGGCAAGGCAAAGCATGGCAGCACAATTCAAGGCATATATGCACCAACCATGTCCCTTATCATGATAATGACTCAAAGGGGCATGTGCCTCGATTCTCGGACCACCAATCACGCATTTCCATGCATGATGGCCCAAAGAACCAAGTATGCAACTTTGATTTCAAATGCATGCAAACCAAATCAAACCAAACAAGGCCCAATTCCTATCACTAAGCCAAGGAACAAGGCATGCATGCAAGATGCAATGCAACCTAAGCATGCAAGCTAAGGATGCAACATGGCATGGCAAGGCACTTATGCAAGCACACAAGCAAACATGAGGCAATGCTAGCCAATGGAAAGGTGGTCTTAAACATGATTTGGGCAGCTCTAATAGGGCCCAAAACAGTAGCCAAAATGCCCAAAAATGGAGGCTAAACACACATGCACACATACACATGTTATGGTCCAAACCTTAAGCATTAAGCAAGCAACATTCAAGCACACCCGACAAGAGATTTCATGGACAATTAGCATGCAATATGAGCTCTAAAATCATGCTAAAACATGGTGTCAAACCAAGCAACAAATCAAGCCAAGCATGCAACAAATGGCCTAAGTGCTCAAAACAAAACAATGGAGTATTGAACTACACTTAGCAAAACCAAACATGGCATGAACTTATTGACCAAAAACAAAGTTTTGGGACATTAATACAAGGCCTAAGGACCACTTAGATGGCATCCAAATGACTCAAAAACAAAGGCATGCATAATCACCAAAACATGGAGCATGAGATGACAACCTTACAAGGCATTAAAGGGACATCAAATGCGAGCTCTCAAGCATACAATAAGGTCTGAAATGGCATAGTGGATGGTCCCAAATCACCAAAACAATGCAAGGATGGCGTGCTATACATTCACATACTTAAGACCAACAAGCCGGAATGCAAAGGGGCTATATGATGCATGCCAAATTCGACCCAAACAACCTAGAACAGACCTAGAACAGGGCAAAACATGCACAAAATCTTCACAAGACTAAGCCTAAAACATGCTCCAACAAAGGTTAACAACCTAAGGCACATTGAGGCAATAACATGGCATTACAAGGCAACTATGCTAAGCATGGATGGAGTACCAAAACCAATTTAAAATCATGTTATATTATGGATATATAAGCATGAAAAACAGCCTAAACATGCTCAACACACACTCAAGCATAGGCTCCCTTTAGAGACCAAAACATGCCCTTTTCAAGGACAACAAGGAGAGGGGGTGGCCCTCTCCTTCTTGGGACTTCAAGGCATCACCTTCACCACTGAAATCCCTCAAGATTTCAGTGGTGAAGGGACCCCAACACCAAAATCCCGGAGCTAGCACAAAAGGGCACAAAATGAGGCCTTTTAAGGCCTAAGGGTGTTCAAACTTACCCAAACCACAAAACACTCTTAATAAACAACCAAGAGGGTCTAAAAACAGAACTTTTTTGTGTTATACAATAAGCACGAAAACAGCTCTAAGATAGGTAGAAAATCAATGCAAAAATGGGGAATAAAGGTGTAAGTTTCTTACCCTTGATGACCTCTTCAACAATGATGCTCCAATGGTCTTCCTTGGCTTGAATCCAACACCAAAACTTCAAAATCAGTCCTTTAGAACCTCATCTCCAAGAGGAAGGTGAAACACTAGGTGCTTGTGTGCAATAGTATGGCCTAAAACACACACAAGAGCACAAAAGAGAGGGAAAGAGAGAGGGAATGTGTATCTAACCCTAACCCTAGAACTCAAACCCTAACAATGGCTGTCTAAGCTCTCAAAATATCTTAAGTCTCTAACCTCTCTAGCCAAGAGACCCACCTCTCTCTATATGGCACTTCTTGTCTTGTAAAGCTTACAAGACAAGCTTCATAAGAGGGAGATCCCTCCATACACGTGTATGGAGGGGAGCAAAAGGCAAGACAGCTGTCTTAAAATATCTGCAAAAGCAGATGCACAGTAGTCGGCCGGCCAAAAATGCCATCTTGGCCAAAAGGAGTGCCGGCCGGCACTAAATAGTGCTGACCGGCAACAAATTGTGCCGGCCGGCAATATACATTGCCGGTGGCAGCAAAAACCAGCCGGTGGCCTCTAGCCACTGCCGGTGGTGGGTGGGGATGGTCCACAAGCCCTACCTTGCCCTTCCAAGGCAAAACACAAGTGTTTGGTGCAAAACCAGACACTAAACGGTCGAGTTCGGAGATCCTGAGACAAGGCGCGTAGCCGAGACCTCCGGGAACTCCAAACGAACACAAACATGGATGATCACCGAGTGTTCAAACGGTGACGTCCAAGTCTTGAGGACGGTCAAAAATGGGGTGTCTACAGACATTCAAATGGTACAAGTATTAGCACCCAAAAAGAAGGGTTACTAGTATTGTAAATAAGATTGCAAATGAATCGAATTGTTCATGAACAAATTCTGTTCGGCTTGTTAAAGACTCGTCTCGGTTCGTTTAGAAAACGAGCTAAGCTCGAGCTCAAATTCAAATATTACACTACAAGAAAAATGAGATTTAACGACGTTCATTTAACGACGTTTTTTTAAATGTCATCTTTTTCAATATTTAACCACGTTTGATAAACGTCACATTTTTTTAAAAATAAAACGATACCGTTTTCATAAGAGAGGGCGTTTAAAAGCGCCTCCAAATGTCCAACTCTCCCACGCGCAAATGTCCAACTCTCCCACGCGCGCGCGCGCTCTCTGTCTCTTCAAATGTCTTATTTTGAGTCCAAGGACCCAAAACCAAAACACTGGCTCACTCTCTCACTCACTCTCTGGATCGATCTGGATCTCGATCTTGATCTCAGTCTCACTCTCACTCTCACAACCCTCTCTAAACCCTGATCTCTCTCAACCGATCGAATCAACCTTCTTCAGCCCCGTTTGATCCAATCTTAGAGCGATTGGTGATTTATCTCAGATCCAATCTCAAAGCGGTTGGGGATTCATCTCAAATCCAATCTCTGAGCGATTGGCGATTTCGATTTTGATTTCGAAGTTCTCTCTCTCTCTCTCTCTCTCTCTCGATTTCGAAGCTCCACCGCCTTCACCATCTGCACCGGCGAGGGGAGCGAGCACCACCGTCTACTAAGGTGAGCACCACCTGATTCCCGCATTAGGGCTTTGGCGATGCATTGATTGAAGCCTCGATCATCATCGCTTTTACATTTATTGGTAATTATTCCCAGAATATTTAAAAATAATAATTTATTTTCTATATTTTTAGTGTTGTGTTTGGGTTTACAATCAGTGTTTTGAAGGAGTTTTTAGAAAAAAAAAAAAAAAAAAAAACCTGATAAATCTAGTTGTAGTGATAGACAAATTTTCTTCTAAAAATCTGGTTCATTTTCAGCATTTTCATTATTAAAGTACAATGTTGATTTGGTTGTTGATTTTCGTTTGTGCAGAGAAGGATCGAGAATTGGGGGAAGCCTTAGAGAGAAGGTAGTTGAAGAGTTTATGTTCTATGTGTATTCTCTCTTCTATGTAATTGCCATTCTATATATTTTTTTAATATAAATAAATGCTAGTCTCAATTCATCTGAATTGGTCAACTCTATATAACTTACAATTAGTCAGATTTGTGTTGTATATTTTTTTTGTTCTATGGAGCTCTGTTGGGTTTTGAATTCCAGTTTGGTTTAATCAGTTGACAGTAGTGATGAAGACTGATATAGATGTAGTGTAGGCAATTGAGCTATCTAGAAATCTCATTATTGATTACTGATAAAATAATGATCAATTTGCTTCACAACTTTTGCTTCTAGTTTAGACTGTAATCAAATGCACGTCTTCTGAAAATGTTTGCCAACAAAGTAAGAAGTAAAGAACTAATAGCATATTAGTGAGACTTCCTCATTTAGAAGAGAAAAGTGTTATTTTCTCACATGTTAGTGGCTGAAATAAATTGTTGGAGCAGTTATATGGTGTCCAGGTGTCATATGCCATTATAGTATTGTTATTCTAATTTCTACATGATCATATATAAATAATAATAATAATAAAAAGAAGCATTTATAACAATCACTTTTCTAGAGTTCATATTATGTAAACAAGATTTTATTGAATTACTATGTAAAATGTGACAGCTAAGGCAGTTCATCTTTGATTGTTAAGATATTTAAGCTTTGTGGTTTTGTGGAATCTTGTTGTTCTAGGATGATGGAAATGTGCAGAGGCATACGTGAAGTTCATGTGTTAATTCTTGACTCTGAAGAACATGTCATCAATTAATAAACTGTGTTCTTATGTGCATGCTAGTCTTGTGCTCTAGATTTCATTGTTCAGATAAATAAAATGTGTTCAGAACATTTCTACTTGATTTAATGTCGGGCCCAAATTTCTTCATTACTTTGACAGTGGCACTGGAAGCAGTGGCAGCAATAGAAACAAGTATGATAATCTTTTTCTTTCATTTGTTCTGTTTATTGCGTATCCTATCTTATGCCTTAATTGCAGCTATTCTTAAGACAGAGCAATTTAGTGGTGTAAGGTAATTATACTCCTGTTAATTGTAGTCAGACATTTCTGGAGTGCGTTGCGTTTCTTATCATGTGTTACATCTATTCTTTGTTGGTGCGGAATCATATGAAACACGTGATGCAGAACTTTCAGCATGTGTGTTGCGCTTGATTAATGTGACTGATAGTGGATTACATAGTTAGGTAACCAATTGAAAGAATGCCCATCTGATTTCTTTTAGTTTCTTAGTGCAACATAAAATCTAATCTTTATAGCAAAACATAACTTTTGACTTTTTTGTTCAAGGCGCTTCATGGAAATTAACATACATATGCATGATATTTTTAGGTGAAATAGACACATTTAATTAACATGAATCTGTCATATAAAATTATAAATCTATCTTATTGTGCATGTGCTAACGAGATGAAATCATTATGCGTGTATTAGTCATACTGATGCATTTGTATTCATTTTTTTGGTGCTGGGTTACTGATACATGTGTATTTATGGAACATTGTTACTCTAATGAATTTGTGATTTAATACTGCACCAGCGTGCTTACTTGCTTTTAAGTTCAGGATAACAAAATTCAACGTGAGGGTAAAAGTATTAGCTCTAATTAAATGTACTAGATGCTGGGCATTTAAATCGTAGTGTGGGACTTTTGGGTGGTCTGCTTCTTTGACTAATAGAAAAACATGAAACTGATGGGGGGAAGCACACACTTATAAACTACGATCTAAAGTTTGATTTTGATTTCTCAAAGAGGGTCTTCGAGAGTGACTATTGTGGACTCTCAAGGTCTGAAATTGGTGTAATAAAGGGTTTGGTTTTGGAGTTATGCAGCGAGGTTTAATTGGTTAGAAGGGGCAATGAAAGGGTTTTTTAAATTTATTCAAAGTAAAACCTGCCTTTCTTTGTTTCATCTAGCCCTCGTCTTTTATCATTATGCTATGTATATCATCCTAAATATTCTCTAGCACTTGTCAGAGATATGGCGAAGTAATCAAGCAAAGACTTGATCTTGCTGTTCTGGTCTTCTTTCAACATTTTAGGAAGTAACCAATTTAAAGTTTGACCTTCCATTTGGAAAGTGGGAGAAGAAGCAAGCATCACAAGCTCCATGGTTGGTAAGTTTAAGAATACCCCTGTTAATCGTTACTTCTCACATTTCTTGCAGCAGATGACCTGCAACATTGCACACTCTGCCGTCCTCAGATAGGGACACAATGATTCAATCACTTGGCTATCAACATTGCACACCAGCAGAATTTTTGTTTGATTTCACTCTAATGTTTTGTTTTATGTCTTTTATTTGTAGGAGACAAAAAAGAACAATGGGGTTCCTAGCTTGGTGATTCATCTTAGAGCGATTCCGATTTCGAAGTTCTCTCTCTCTACCGATTTCGAAGCTCCACCGCCGCCACCATCGTCTACTAAGGTAAGCACTCCACTGTCTACAATCTCAGAATCATCATTATTGTGGACTTGTAGTGATATTCATTAATAATGAAACTTGTAAATCTAAATATAGTTTATTTTATTTTTTGGGAGTGAATTCCAGTATTTGTTGATTATAATATTTTTATTTATATAGTTGAATTTCGGTGAACTGAAATTCGTGTTAATTGCATATAGATATTGCTTGTTTTAATTTCTTTGATATTTGGAATTGAACTTAACTAAAGTGCACTGCTGTATATATCTGTTGAATCATGGATTTCGAATTAAATCTTTTGATTTGATTTAAATATCTTGAATATTCTGAGATTTTGGCTTTTTTTTTTTTTTTTTTTTTTTTTTTTTTTTTTTTTGAACTTTCTCAAGTCAGCTAATATTGATTTTGTCTAGTAATAGTGGCTAGAAGGTATGAAACTGTTATATACGGGATGATATAGTATATCACAGCAAGAGGGGGGTTATTCAACAGAATTGCTAGTTTGTTAGATTTCTTTTGTTTGTCTCGTTGTGTAGATCATACTGCCATTGTGCCATGTTAAGCTTCTTTCTTAGTCTATTGACATATTTGTGGAAGAAAAAGGGTAAACCACAAAAAAATAAAAATGCACTTGGTTTATGAATTATGATTGTTTGTCTTAGGTTTCTTCACCAATTCTCATTGTCAAGAGAGCAGGGTCTTATGCTTGGACACACAAAAGCTGGAGAGTTCGAGAAGAGTTTGCACGTATAGTCACATTAGCGATTGGTCTTTTTGCATCTACTGAGCTCCCTCTTCAGCGTGGTATTCTTGCTCATGTATGGTCATTTATTATGTTTTGAGTGTAGAATACATACCTTTGGTTTGTAGTTATTTCACTTATTCTACATTAAAAAGGGTGGGTCAGCTGTTAAAATAAGTTTTTTAAAAAATAGTGGGTCAGCTGTTAAAAGTGAAAAATTTTCTATTCTGATTGAACAGAGGTGTGACTTTAGGACAACTTTCCATTTTAAGTAATTTGTGTATTAATTGAAGTAGAATATTTATGCATTTTTTTTGTACTAGAATATTTTAGCTTATTTTTCTTTTTTCAAAGAAACATTACATTGAGTATGACATGGGATTGTGTACTTTCTAGTAGTTTGAAATACCCAAGGTTAATTTGACCTAATGTGACTATTTAAAATAACATTCAGTAACTTGAACTTCTTATATTTATTTTTGTTATCTATTCACGGCACATCTTTTATTGGCTTTGTTTTTTTTTATTATTATGTTTTATGATTGGCAGAGACCGAGAGGATTGAAGGCCATGGGAAGAAGCATGGAGAGCGATTCAGAATGACGGTGAAGGATGGATGGAGCCTTCCTTTAGATTTTTATTTCTCTTCTTTTTTTTTTATTATTTTTTTATTTTTTTTTCTTTTTTTTCCCCCTCTGATTTGACTGGGGGGTTGGGTGTTTTAGTTCGCTTGCTTCTTATTGTGTGTTAAATGGGGGAGTGGTAAGAGAGAAAAGAGGGTAATGTTATTTTGTGGCTTTGTATACAAAATAGTAATTTTTTTATTGAAAATTGTGAATTCAATTTTTGGATATGTTATTTTGTGGGTAATGGTGATTTGATATTAGTGCTATTTAGGTTTAGTTTTATTATAGGTATTCTTTTAGTTCAATCACATAAAATTAGTATAATTTCACCCAAAAAAAAAAAAGATAACACAGCGTTTCTAAAAATGTCACTATTATATTAACGGTTGGAATTTTTTAAAATTAAAAAAATCTATGATGGCGTTTTAAAAGCGTCACTAAAACTATAGTGACGTCACAGTACTGTTAGGATGGGACATTTGGCGGCGCCGCCTATACTAATATAATGACGTTTTCCAAACATCATAAAGTTATAGCGACGACCGCGTCTTCGACGTTTGGTATTAAACGTCGCAAAAAGAATTGGAGGCGTTTATGTCACTTATAGCGGCGTTTTTTAAACGCCGCTAAATGTGTATTTTCCAGTGTTAGGCTCGTTTAGTAAACGAGCCGAGTTCAAACTCACATAAGCTCGGCTCGTTTATGTTTATTTAAATTATATATAAATATATATAAATAGTAGTACAAATATATTATTTATATATTAAATAATATTTTTAAAAAAATTTATCGAACCGAGCCCAATCGAGCCGAGCTCGAGTTCTATTAATGTTAACGAGCTGAGCCGAGCTCGAGTCCAATTTCTTATTAAGCCGAGTTCGAACTCAACAAACGAACTCGATAAGTAAACAAACGCTCGGCCCAACTCGGTTCTTTTGCAACCTTAATTGTAAGTCAAGGACATATGGCAGAGCCACCTATCTATATTTACCTACTCATTGAGAAATCATCGAGTATTTTTTAAACAACACTCTGTTACCTAATGGGGCATTTGAACTCAGGAAATGACAGAACGCAGAACTTTTTTTCCTAAGTAATGAAACAAATGAGAAATGTGCCATTACTTTAGTTGAGGGATTTAGGAAGAAATTTGAAGGAAAAAAAAAAAGAAAAAAAAAATAGATTAAATGTGTATAAAATATACCTACATTTCACCTAATTTCACACACTTTTTCTCTTTCTTTTTCTAAATCCCTTCCTAATCTCTCAATCAAATACGGCGCTAATGTGCAACAGATTCATGCCACAACTGGGTTCGTTTAGTGTCATCAAACAAACAAAAGCAAAAGAAAAAAAAGAAGTGAATTTGCTATGAACACTAAAAACCACCTCTGTGATCTGAAAATTCCCACGTCTCTCTGTCTCATCTCAACCCTACCCTCAACTGAACAGTGAATCTAAATAATTATTTTAAATTTATATATATATATATATATATATATATCACTATCACATTGTGCAGTCGAACAATATCAGAGAGTTTTCGAGTCAGGTGATAAAAAAGATTCAACAGTGGGTCAGGGAACAACACAGCCGCATAAATGAATAGATGATATATCTAATATAACAACCAGAAACATAAATAATTAATGAATTAATTGCATAGTGTTGTTGGCATAGAACCCTGACCGTTGCAAATTTGAAGTTGAAGTTGGATTGTGGAACTTTTTAACAAAGGTTTGCTAAGCGGTGGTTGTTAGGTGTCAGCGGCTCAATAACTATTTTACATATGTGTGGTTGGCAGACAATAAAAAAACTTTTAAGATTTTTTTAAACTAAAATAATAGTAATAATATTAAGGATAAACTTCACTTTACCTTATGGTTTAGACCAGGTGAGGATTACCTCCGATATTCGGAAATCACCACATAACTCTTATGTGGTTTGTGGAGTAAAACGCACCGTTTACTTTTCTATCAAAGTTAATTGCCTGTGTTGTTCAAACACCCATAAAGAGAGTAAACTACATTTTTAGACCAAAATACCCCTTGAACATCTTTAAATTTGCAAAGGTATGCCATCCTTCTCTATCTACTATTTCTCTTTATATTTCTTAATTCCAACCCATTGTACCGCACCAACTTCCTCTCCCCTCACCAATCTTCCCTCTCTTTATATTTCTCTTCCATTCACATGGTTATACCGACGTCCTTTTCTACAACTCTATGGCCACTTTAAGTTAATAAGAAAAACAATAAAACTTGGAAGAAAAATGCTGGGTTTGCATAAATTAAAATTTTTTGAAGTTAAAAATTAATATTCAATGACCAACGGAATCTATCTTTTGAAGGGACCTTATGTTCTGAATATATATTTACATTATATATGCATATATGAATGAAATTTGGGTTGTCGAGTGGTGATGGAAGAGATAAAGAGTCTTTTAAGATGAAAAAATATATATTCACAATTTTTTTCTTTTTTTTTTTTTCTTTTTTTTTGAGGAATAGCTACTGCGAATGATTTGTGCCAATATAATGGACAGCTACTGTGAATGATTTTTGAAATTTAGTATTTGGATTATAAATTGATTCGTAGAATATTGAATGATTGGATAACATATGTGCATTTACTATTGATGGTGAGAATAAGTGACTGGTTTTTTGGTGTGGAGATGTGTGTGCTGCTTGGATTTCTTATACAAGTTGGAATGAAATTTGTTAGAGTTGGTAGCATGGAAGGAAGAAGAAAGAAAATAAGTGTGTGTGTGTGTGTATATGTATGTATGTATATATGTATATTTTCACGTTTAATTTAAAAGAGAGAAGATGAAGAAGACAGGGGCATAAAGGTAAATTTACACATTCTGTTAATAGAAGTTAGTGTACGTTTTGGTCCACAAACCACATGAGAGTTATGTAGAGATTTTCGAATGTCAAGGAAGTAATCTGCACCCGGCCCAAACCACAAAGGGGTAAAGTGAAATTTACCCTAATATTAAATCACAAATGACAAAAAGCTATCACCGCTTCTCTTTAATTTGAAATCAACTTGCTCTATTAGTGAAAATGCATGTTTCAAGTCAATTGGTAGATAGATATTGTGGGGATATATTCTCTGAGTATCAACACGTGGCCAAGGTGACGCCAATGTGTCAGCCGAGATGCCACGTGTCCTGGTCATGACGTCGAGGTTATCTCGGCTAGGCCAAGATTATCTCCGAAGATATCGAAATCCGAGATAATGGATAAGGCACAAGAGTCCTAGAATGAGGAAGGACTGCAGCATGGATAAGGATAACACTCTTAGGGAGTTTATCTTTATCTCTTGGAGAGTCTAGGATAAGCACTGAGCAGAAGTCTATTGAAGCTAGGCTTCTATGGGGACCGGGATTGAATTAACTATAAAAGAGAGGCACCCCCGATGGGTCTAAGATACGCAATTTATATTCTGAACAATAAGATTAACACTATTGATTATCTTTGGGAGATATACTGACTTGATCGTCGGAGTGCCCCCGAGTGACGAACTACCGCCGGAATCTTCTCTTTCTGTTGCAGGTCAGTCAGGTGCCATCTATTCTGCCAGTGCTCTCCAGCTGAATACTGAGTTTGGCAGTGTGGTCAGAAATTTACTCACACAATTTGGCGCCGTCCGTGGGAAAGAAAAAAGAATAGATGGCCAGTGACGGATAGAAGGATAAGGTTGGGGACGAAGTCCCTGCTGGAAATGGTAAACACATTGACCCAAACATGGAGGAAGATGGTTGCAATGAGGAGACTCAGAACCAGAATCACGGCAAGAAAGATGTCGGCCAGAATGGCGACGTGCCAAAGAAACCAGATCGAAGCGAATACTACAATGAGGACGACCTCCAGGTATAGAAGGATAGATGCCTGCAGAGGGACGAAGAGGTGAAAGAGATGGCAAACAAGTTGGCAGACCTGCAATCGGTCGTCAATTTTATGATGCAAAATAACGTCATGCAGCTACCATTCCCGCTACAGGACACGTCGATTCCAGCGGCCAATGCCCAGAAGGGAGGGCAAAAACCAATCCCAATAGCCCCTCAGCACACCAAAAGTGAAAAACACTCTCACCGGCCTTCCAGGGAGGTCGGGCTAGGAGAGTCGAGGAGAGAAGAGTCACGAAGGACACATCGCACTAAAGAAGCAGACCCCAGAGAACATCGGCATGTTCAAAGGCAGGAGCTGTGCTTCAACACAACTCATGGAGAAAGGTCGAAAAGGGCCCACAACAAAGTTAAGAGTAGTATGCCGAAAAGACTAAAGTCGGGAGATAGCCGAGCTCCTGGGCGGAGCAAGGAAGACTTGAGAGATTACCTCAAGAGGAAACAACATAATGCCGATGTCAAGGTAACTTCACCTGTTAAGCCGAGAACACCATTCTCGGTGGAATTGGACAAATTTGAGGCTCCAAAGAGATTCAGTATGCCGAGGTTCCAAATATACGATGGTAAGTCGAACCCCAACTTTCACGTTGGATTATACCTGAACTCAATGGCATTGTACAGTGGGAATGAGTCGTTGCTCTGCAAAGTGTTCCCCTCATCCTTCGGGGAGATTACATCGGATGGGTTTCACAAACTGCCAAAGGGAAGTGTCACACCCCAAACTCGCCCCTAAAAGTTCGGGCATGACCTATGCAGAAACGGATACTTAACCTGATATACATAACGTATGGGGCCTGAACGGAAGCATTTGACAATATAAATTAACATAAATAAAAGAACTATATCCATTGAGCGACCACTATCATGCCAGGATCACAAACAGAACATAAGGCAAACAAACATACAGTGGCATGCATTTGAGAATTTAGCTATGGACATATACATATACAGACCCAGCCCTTATAATTGGGCGTAACAAAAACAATAAGAAGTAAAAGGATTATATACACTACAACCTTAGACAAACAATCAGGGTATAAAACCAAAAGCTTAGCAAAACTCCATAAAATGGCTGCCTTTACTTAAGTGCCTGGACACTCTGGGGTTGACAAAAGAGGAACGGATGCCACGGGTGTAGACTGACCTCCAGATGGAGTGCCTACAGAACAAATGTAACATAAAGTGAGCCAAGCTCAATGAATAGTAATACTTAAATAAAATGATGCTTAACTTCAAACATAATATAGCAATGCATATGAAAATGCAGAGTTCACATAGTTAGTCTGATTCTGTACTAATTTTAGAACGGCCTTAGGCCTAGTCTTAAACATAATGGCTTTAAGCCCTTGAACGGAGTGGCAATAAGCCTTTGAACACATTGGCATTAAGCCCTTAAACGTGTTGGCATCGAGCCCTTGAACTTGTTGGCATTAAGCCCTTGAACATATTGGCATTAAGCCCTTAAATGTGCGTGTATGAATTCAAGAGGTGGCTTGTACGGATTCTAGAGGTGACTCGCATTGCAGCACTTAGTTCCGCACAGCACTTTGTTTCATAATAACAAATCATACAAAATGGCCATAGGCCTCAAAACTTTCACATGTGTATGGACTCAAGAGGTGGCTCGTACGGATTCTAGAGATAACTCGCACTGCAGCACTTAGTTCCGTACAGCACTTTGCTCCATACCAGAAATACAGAATGGCCTCTGGCCTAATAGATCATCCAGAATGGCCACAAGCCCAGATTGGCTTTAAGCCTAGTTTATATATGTATGGACTCAAGAGGTGTCTCACACGGATTCTAGAGGTGGCCCACAATGTTGCACTTAGTTTCGAGTAATATTTTGTTCCATACCAGTAATCAATAGGTCTTACAAACCAAACCACTTATATCATGCTATATAATAAGTGGAAACAAATTCATATATATTCTTTATGCTTGAATCATAAGCAGAAATTAGAGTTCATACTTGACTATACATGGTACTTCCCATAGCGCTAACAAATCAATGTAGAGCATTCTTGTTAGTTCCATAAAGGAATCTCCGGTACTAGGAACTTGTAACACACTTGTACCACGATATTATGACCCCCGGGCAACGGCCTTGTGCTAAGGATGCCTTGAATACCTTTACATAGATGGACAACCACTCATTGATTCAGAACGTAACATGTCAGAAAATAGAGCATTTCTTGTTATCTCATGTCATTACAAGAACACTTAACAAAGACAGAACAGTTTACATCATAATGTGAGTTACATGACAATCTCATTGATATTTAATTCTGTCATCAAGTTGAGTCATTCGTAAGTCAATCCGATGTTTATCATAATGCTCATCAGGTATTAA
This sequence comes from Camellia sinensis, assembly GCF_055761805.1. NCBI lineage: Eukaryota > Viridiplantae > Streptophyta > Magnoliopsida > Ericales > Theaceae > Camellia > Camellia sinensis. The sequence goes on from NC_138964.1 coordinate 84,675,852, forward strand.
CGTATAAAACAATCCGTGGTCTTATCTAATTATTCATTCTGGGTAGATATCTATGCCATAAAACATGTGTTGAACCAAATAAAACTGTAGCAGTTCATGATAGGTCATTCAGAACATCATGTTCCCGTTCAAAATATCAAGTTCCCATTAAGTGAGATTTACATTCATAATTCCTTCCCGTCAACTAACTGCCTAGCATTGATATTCGTATGTAATTCTTGTGCGGTGTTCATAGACAATTTACATGTTATAATACATTAATGATAACCATTAATAGTAACCGGAATACCGAGTAGGTTCAGAGTCATACCGATGTATGCCAACTTCTTTTAACGTTCACATAACTTCACACCGCTTTCCAATCACATAATGTTAACGTAACGTAACTACTTGTGAAGAGCAAAGCGTTAATAATAAGAATTATTCACTGTAAAGAAATGTGCGATTACAATACTACTACTCACAGTGTTGCAACAGAGTGCTTGTCCCTCTTGGAGTGTGCCCTGTACACATACATAACTTAGTCATTAGTTCTTTTTCTTTTTTAATTCATTTCCTGCTTCATTTTACTTCGAACGAATTTACAGGCATCTTAGGGACATCAAACACATATTTCAAAAATACCAGAGGAATAAGCACGCGAAACGAAGTGAATAAATTTTTGCAGCTTGGGCCACACGTGTGGCTGTGAGCCCCGCACGTGCGGCAGTACTTCTCGCACGTGTGGCAGTGAGCCCCGCACGTGCGGCGATCTGGACAGAATGCAGTTTGAAATTCAGACAAAATCCCATTTTTTGGTGAGTATTCTTAAGGCTCAAATAGGTCCTTTAATTGATGAAGTATGGTTCAAAAATCATGTGCATAGACATCATAACACATAACAATCTCAACATAACTTGGGTCTTTGATCTTCACTACTACACTATAATTCATTTTCTTTAACATCTAAACACACACATAGATCCATTACACACATAATTGGATGCAAATATGTAGAACTAAGAATAGGATGCAATTTCCTTTACATGGTTCCAATTAACACCGTTAATTAAATGATGAAAACACCTATTCAAACCCCAACTTATGTGAATACCCAAGAAATTCTTACCCATACTCAAGAGAGGAGTTAATTAAAGTATAATCAACATACCTTGAGCTTTTAAATCCCTCAAACCTTCTCAATCTCTTCCTTGGAAGACTTCTCTTCTTTCTCCCCCATCCTCCTCTCAGGAGATATTTTAGTTTTTAGGTTCAAAGTCAAATGACTTAAGCATACATATATATTATGTCAAATGGCTAAAGCATTCATTATATATATAAGAATTGAATAGGACAAAACTGATTCAGTTTAATCATTCCAAATTGAAATTTCACAAAAATGCTTATCATGGCTTAAAAATCATGCTAATCTCAAATATAAAATTAATTTCGAATTATTGATCTCCTAAGGCTTTCAATTCCTGATTCAAACATTTTAATTGTGACAGATATGTTTTCTTATTAAACAGATATAAATCTATAATCATAAAGTTTACTTAATTACACCTAATTCTACATGGAGTTTCACAATAAGCATATAAAGGCACAAATTCAGGGACTGGAAGTATACCAGAATCATAAACAAGGGTCGGGTTATTACAGGAAGTGTGAAGATCTGGGAAGGCCTGGCCGAGATGTTTGTGACCAGATTCGTAACAAACAAGCTACAGCCATTAAGGGTGGATGCATTGATGGCTCTAAGAATTAGTAAGGATGAAGGCCTCAGGGCCTACGAAAAAAGGTACTACGAGGTGTTCAACCGAATACCCGAGTGCAACCAAGAGGTGGCGGTCGTATCTTTCAAGAACGACCTAAAAGACGACTGTCCACTACGAAAGTCTTTAGCAAAGACATTGCCAAAAAACATAGAAGAGCTTATGGCCAGAATCGAAAAGTATGCCAGAGTCAAGGAAGACACGTCAGGAGCCAAGGAGACAAAGCAAGAGAAAGGTAACGGCTCGCCAAAACGAGGCTGAGGTAACAACGGGTCCAACAAAGAGATAGGACTGAGGGCTACACAGACAGTCACAACTGTGTTCCGAATCCCAATTCATAAAGTCCTAGACAAAATCCGATCCCAGCCCTATTTCAGAGCACCAGCTAGGGTGCCAGGAGAATTTATGGGAAGAAGCCTTGGTAAGCATTGTGCTTACCATAACGAAGATGGGCATATGACTCAGGGTTGCAGAGCCCTGAAAGCACACCTGGAAGACCTGGTAAGGCAAGGCCATTTAAGGGACCTTATAGACGAGGCCAGGATAAGAGAAGAACAGGCAAGGTTGCCTCAGGCATCAGCAGCTCCACCCTCTCCAGCACAACAACCGCAAGGGGGCGGACCTCGGGTAATTAATGTAATTCACACAAAGGTCAACAAAAACGAAATACGGGGGGAGACCCAGAGGGTAAAACACTTGCAGCACATGTACCAGGTCGGAAAAAAATGACATCGGGCCGAGGTGTACCAAGGACCAATAGTGTCCTTTACTGAAGCCGACCTTGAGATGGTCTAACATCCCCACAATGATGCCTTGGTAGTATCCCTCCAAGTCGGGGAGTGCCAAGTGAAGCGCATCCTAATCAACCAAGGCAGCTCTTGTGACATCATGTACGTCAGGTGTTACAAGGAGCTTGGCCTTCACCCAGACAATTTGGAACAATCCAATGGCCTAATGGTCGGGTTCAATGGAACGCCGACATGGCCACTGGGAACAACGAGCTTGGAGGTGCAGGCTGGCACTAGGAAGATACAGACAGAGTTCACCGTAATCGACACACCCTCCCCTTATAATGCAATTCTGGAGAGGCCATGGCTGCATGTAATGAGGGCTGTTCCCTCAACATTGCACCAACTACTGCGGTTCCCAACAGAGCATGGGATAGAAGAAGTCAGAGGAGATCAGCTACAGGCAAAGAATTGCTCCATGGCAGCAATGAAATCTACCTGCAGCATATGAAAACCAGAGAAGGCAGAAATCGAAGACGAAGACGTGGAAGTCCTAGAAGATGTTGGCAAGGAGCCAGCCGAGAAGAGTGAAGAAGCACTGAAGAAAATCCTCGACCAGGAGGGAGATGAAGAATGCTTCTTCCTTCTCTGCTCGGGCTTAGCCGAAGAAGAGAAAAAAGAGTTTGAGGCTTTCCTGAGAGCAAACATTGAAGTGTTTGCCTAGATGCCTTACGAAATGCCTGGCATTGACCCCAAGGTCACTTGCCATAAACTGAACGTTGACAGGTCGGCCAAACCTGTAATCTAACGAGCAAGAAGACCGATGTTGATGCACATTAAGGCAGTGGAAGAAGAAGTAGATAGACTTCTGGAGGCCAGGGCCATTCGAGAGGTAAACTACCCGACATGGCTATTGAACACAGTAGTGATGAAGAAAAAGAATGGTAAATGGAGGGTCTGCATAGACTTTACCAGCCTAAACAAGGCCTGTCCCAAAGACAGTTTTCCTTTACCCAAGATTGACCAGCTAGTGGATGCCACTTCAGGGCATGGAAGGATGAGCTTTCTAGATGCCTACAAGGGGTACCACCAGACAGCCATGTCCCCCCAGATGAAGAGAAGACCGCGTTTATCACCCTAAAAGGGTTGTATTGCTACAGAGTGATGCCCTTTAGGTTGAAAAATGTAGGAGCAACTTACCAAAGATTGGTAACCAAGATGTTCAGACACCTAATTTGCCAAACGGTGGAAGTTTACATTAACAACATGGTCGTGAAGACCAAGGAACCTGAAGGTCATCTGGCTGACCTAAAAGTAGTCTTTGAAATCCTTAAAACATATCGGCTCCGACTTAATGCATCGAAGTGTGCATTTGGAGTTGGATCTGGTAAGTTCTTGGGATACCTAGTGACCAGAAGGGGCATTGAGGCCAGCCCAGATCAGATCAAGGCCATCCTGGAATTGAAGAGCCCGACGTCGGCAAAACAGGTGCAAATGTTGATTGGAAGGGCCGCAGCCCTGAACAGGTTCATAAGCAGAAGCTTAGACAAGTGCAAACCTTTCTTTAACTTAGTGAAGAAAGCCACAGACTTCTTATGGACCGAGGAGTGCAAAGCCGCCTTGGCCAACTTGAAGAAGTATCTGACCACAGCTCCAGTTCTTTCAAATCCAAAACCTGGAGAGGAGCTGTTCCTGTACCTGGCAATTTCAGAACATGCGGTAAGTGCAGTGGTAATCCGAGAAGAAAAAGGGGAACAAAGGGTTGTTTACTATGTAAGCAGAACCCTGGCTGACGCAGAAACCAGGTATTTATCCCAAGAAAAGTTGGCGCTGGCATTAGTAATGGCTTCAAAGAAGCTGAACCATTACTTCCAAACCCACAAAATTGTGGTGTTAACAGAACACCCATTGAAGTCCCTGTTGCAGCAGGGAGACCTGACAGGGAGAATAGCCAGATGGGCAGTGGCCTTGGGCCAGTATGACCTGGAGTTTAGACCCAGAACAGCAATCAAAGGCCAGGTTTTGGCCGACTTTGTGGCTGAGTTCATTCCTGAATCCATCATACATCGGGCTCTGTTGAGCCGACGTGAACGATGTCCAAACCAGCAAAGAGGAGCCCAGTTGAAGGCAACAAAACAAAGGAAGGAAGAAAAACTCAGACCCTGCAGCATTTACATTGGTGATTCCTTCCGACTGTTTGTTGATGGGAGTTCAAACTGACAAGGAGCGGGGGCAGGAGTAGTTCTGGTATCTCCAGATGGACAGATATTAGAACAATCCATTCGTTTGGGATTTAAGGCCTCAAACAATGAAGCAGAGTATGAAACATTTATTGCAGGACTAAAGCTGGCAGTAACAGCAGAAGCAGATAGGGTATTAGTCTTCTGTGATTCACAGCTCATAGTCAACCAAACAACAGGCGAGTTCGCAGCCTGAGATGAAAGGATGTCGGCCTACGCAAAAGAAGTCAACAGGCTGGTAGCCTTGTTTCAGAATTGCCAACTACATCAGGTAAGCCAAGATGATAACAGTCACGCCGATGCACTGGCCAACCTGGCTAGTGCAATACAACCTGGAAAAGCAAGAAATTATAGCTGACTACTTGTCGGGCCCCAGCATCGAACCACTGACCACAAAGCGTGAAGCAATGTGTGTGGATATGGGACCAAGCTGGATGGATACAATTGTAGCATTCTTAAAGGAAGGAAAGCTGTCAGATGACCACAAAGAGGCACACAAGATCAGATTGAAGTTGGCAAGATTCAGTCTGACAGCGGAAGGACATCTCTACAAAAGATCTTTCACTGGACCCCTTTTGAGGTGTATACATCCTTCACAAGTTGAAGATTTTTTATATGAAATACATGAAGAAATTTATGGAAGCCATGCTGGGGGCAGATCACTAGCTCATAGGACCATCACCCAGGGATATTGGTGGCCCTACATGCAAAAGGATGCAGAGGCCTATGTTAAGAGGTGTGAAAAGTGCCAAAGGTTTGCGCCACTGATACACCAACCAGCAGCTGACCTGAACCCAGTATCCAGTCCTTGGCCGTTTGCCTAATGGGGCATGGATCTCGTTGGGCAACTGCCCTAAGCAACTGGATAAAGGAAGTACCCGTTGGTAGCAACAGATTACTTCACCACATGGATAGAAGCTAAGCCCCTAGCCAAAATCTGAGATGTGAACGTGAAGAACTTCATATGGAGGAACATCATCACCAGATTTGGGATTCTAAGTGCAATAGTTGCCGACAATGGAACACAATTTGACAGTAAGCTAATCAAGAGCTTCTGTGCAAAATTCAAGATCAAAAATTATTTTTCAACCCCAAGCTTTCCTCAAAGCAATGGACAAGCAGAAGCATCCAACAAAGTTATTCTGGATGGAATAAAAAAGAGGCTGCAGGCAACGAAAGGAAAGTGGGTGGATGAACTACCAAGTGTACTCTGGGCATATCGGACTACGCCGAAAAGATCAATTGGGGAATCCCCATTTGCCATGGCTTATGGCACAGAAGCAGTCATTCCTCTGGAGGTCGGCATCCCAGGGATCAGAACCCAAGGAGTAAAGAATGGGACCAATGATGTATTATTAGCCCGAGATCTGGATCTACTAGAAGAGAGAAAGGAGAGAGCTGCAATTCAGCTGGCAGCATACCAGTAGCAGCTTGCCAGGGCTTATAATAAGAGGGTTAACCCAAGGGAGTTCCAAGTCGGCGACCTGGTCTTGACAAAAGTCGTCGGCAACAAAAAGATCCCAGAGAGGGTAAGCTTGGCCCAAATTGGGAGGGACCCTATAAAATCACTTCGGTATTGGGCAATGGGGCATATCGGCTTGAAGATAATAAGGGCAAAGAGTTGCCAAGACCTTGGAATACTTGTAATCTGAAAATTTTTTATCATTAGATTTTTCTTGTTTTTTTTCCCGAAGTAATGAATAAAATTTTAGCAGAATTCTTCTACATTTATGATTGATAAGATACTTGCCGATATTTCTAGACTACATGCGTAATGAGAACCCAAGTGGAACTTAAGTTCACATTAGGGGGCAGAGAGTTGGAAAATGGTCCTAACACTTGTTGAAATTTGTAAAAAATTTACAAGTTGAAGTTAGCCGAGATAATGTTTAACACTTGTTGAAATTTGTGAAAAATTTACAAGTTGAAGTTAAACTATGGATACGTCTAACACTTGTTGAAATTTGTGAAAAATTTACAAGTTGAAGTTAGCTGAGATAATGTTTAACACTTGTTGAAATTTGTGAAAAATTTACAAAGTGAAGTTAAATTATGGATACGTCTAACACTTGTTGAAATTTGTAAAAAATTTACAAGTTGAAGTTAGCTGAGATAATGTTAACACTTGTTGAAATTTGCAAAAAATATACAAGTTGAAGTTAAACTATGGATACGTCTAACACTTGTTGAAATTTGTGAAAAATTTACAAGTTGAAGTTAGTCGAGATAATGTTTAACAGTTGTTGAAATTTGTGAAAAATTTACAAATTGAAGTTAAACTATGGATACGTCTAACACTTATTGAAATCTGTGAAAAATTTACAAGTTGAAGTTAGCCGAGATAATGTTTAACACTTGTTGAAATTTGTAAAAGAATTTACAAGTTGAAGTTAGCCGAGATTATGTTTAACAGTTGTTGAAATTTGTAAAAAATTTACAAGGTGAAGTTAAAATACGGTTATATTTAACACTTGTTGAAACTTGAGAAAAGTTTACAAGATTATACCAAGAAAGGTACTTATGTACTTGTCGAGGTACACCATTGGCTTGTATAACCGAGATATGTCATCCCGAGAAGGTGGCACAAGACTAAGGTGTGCATTGAAGAAATGCAAAATATTCTAAAGTATGGAATCATACAAAAGGAGCAAAGGAAAGACAAATATGCAAGCAAAACAAAGAAGTTGTATTAACATTCAAAAGGAGTCATGTCGGCCAAAGCTTACAATTGTCCCAAAAGAAGAAAAACAAAAGTACAAAGTATAAAGGAAAGGGACATCGAAATTAAGACTCTTTAGTAACAATAGATGATTGGGTTTGAAGTTCAAAAGACTGCTGGGAAGACATCTCGGCAGCTTTCTCAACCGCAAGCTCGGCACCTATTTCCTGTAGGGTTTGATTAAGGATCTTGTCGGTAATAGGCACGTCCGATATCGCCTTTTGAGGTGCAGCATTTATGGGAACCTCCTCACCCTCCTCATCTTGAGTCAAGTCCAGGACTTGCTCATTTTGAGAAACGGACTTGGCCCCAGCAGCGTCTTTTGGCTTCCTCACCAAAACCACCTTCTCAGATTCAGAGTTGTCGTCGGAATAGCTTGGAGTCGGGGGGAATGGCAGAGGAAGGACGTCGGTATTCCTAAGGGGGGAGTCATCGGGGATTTTGAGCTTTTTAAGTAAAGTCATCCAACCAAGGGTGAAACCCTTGTTGCATGCCTGCTTTACTTGTTTCTCGTAATCCGTCGTAACGTCGGCCACCCCCTCATTGTATCCTTTCTCATCAGCGGCCTTGACTTTGGCCTCTTTTGTGGCAAGGGCTTCTTGAAATTCCTTCTGGGCCTGGGTCATCTTTTCCTTAGTCTCTCTCTTTTCGGCCTCGAGAACCTTCTTGATGGCCTCAGCGGATTTTGCTTTTTCCTCGGCATCATCCTTAACTTTGATAGTAGCCTCGGCTTGATCCTCTAAGGTCTTCATTTTTTATTGTAAGTTTTTATTAGTCTTCTGCAGACTAGCAACCTCCCTCTTCTTGTCGACTAGCTCCTTCCGATTCTCAAAAGCTTGCATTGAGAAAGAATGAGCATACTGGATGGCCTAAAAGTGAACAGAACAGAAATTATTAGAAAATTTTCTAAGTACAAGAAAAAAGAAAGAAAGATACCAAGTATGAAGACTTACTTGAACAGAGTGCTGGAGCATCAGGGAAAAATTTTCATACTCGCTCATATCGGCGTTCCGGTTGAGATCATCGGGAAGAAGCAGAGCGGTACTAAGGGCGATGCCAACATTAACATCGTCGGCGCTATCGCCAGCTCTGACTGGCCTATCCTCCAATGTGATCTGGGGGGCCCAGGGGAAATCATGCTTCAAAGACCCCGAAGTGGTTGTAGAGGATGACCTCGGCCTCTTTGATCTAGCAGATTCGGATGGTTAGGTTTCGGCAGGCCTCTTTTCAGCAGCAGAATTGGACTTATCACTCTCAGCCAATTTGGAGATTGGCAAGGTGTCCTCAGTATCAATCTGAGTCACCATTGCCTTTGGCTGAGCCTTCTTCAGGCATTTTTTCGACTTTGGTTGAGGCTGGGTTTGTGCCGGTTGATCACCAACTTCGTCAGGAATATTGGCCAAAAGATCTTTTGGCGGCCTATCTCGGCAGCAAAAATGGTTCGTCGCCGGCGTTGGCGTTGGGATATTGGGATCAGATAAGGAGCCGAAGTTGACGGCTACTCTGTTGGATCAGAAGTCGATCCCTGATCAGGCCAAGATGTGGAGGCAGCTTGAGGAGTTGTGGCAGAAGGAGGAGACAGACTCTTCTTCTTCTTCTTTGGAACGTCGGAAAGAACTGATTTATAGGTCGGAATAAAGTTGAGTAGTAGGGGAGCTTTGCGCTTGTGGACTGGAAGGTCCAGTAGCTTTTTCAGACCTTTGCTGGGGGAAAAAAGACTTTCGGAAGCCTTTTTCTGGTTTTGGAAGAGCTGCAAGAAAAAACAGACATTAGAATAAACCAAGTAATTGAAGACTTTAAAAACAAGTATGAGCACAGGGCTTTTACCATTACCCTCTACAAAAACTGTTCGAGGAAGAGGGTAGAGGTGGAGGTCCTCGTCTTAAGCGAACTCTCAGTTTCCCGAGGAAATGAAGTAATCATCCCCAGCTCCCTTGTTAGAGTTTGGGAGGTCGGCAATAATTTTGTACTTCGTGGACCTCAGTTCAAGGTAGTAAACATAGCCTGTATCTTTTTTGAGGCCACACATGGTATAGCAATATTGGATGTCGGCTAAGGTAACCCTAGCATTTTCTTGTTTGGCTAAGGCAATTATACCATTTATGATCCGGTAGGAATTGATGGCAAGCTGCATTGGGTTCAACTTATAACAATGGATTATCTCACGAAAAAGGATATCGAGTGGGAGCCGAAGTCCGCACTCGATGAAAGCTACAACTGGGAGGGACATAGAATCAGCAGTGGGCATGATAAAGTCATCCTCCCCAGCCAACCTCAGATTTACGTTGGCAGGGATGGAAAACTCTCGCCTAAAGTATTCTAGCTTGGTCGGGGTGTCTACCATATGCCTCCACATACCCATAATATCGGCTTAAGTGAAAGGTGTGAGACTTCGGAAGGGAATGTTTTTTTTTGAATGACCTCGGCTAAAATTGACGACTGAATACATTTCAGTTTTTCCTAAGAATTTATGGGCTCTATAAACAAATCCTAAACCTAGATCTACAGGAACAAAGATTGAAGGTAGGAATATGGAAAAGACATAGAAAACATAAAACAAGAATGTGTTTCAGAATCAAGAACAAGGATGAACTACCAAGAACACTGTGACAAAGTGTGTGCAAGGATACAAGGCCAAGAACAATGGCAAAAGTGAACAAATGTGTGTGCAGGTTGTGAATACTCAAGAAAAGATTGGGCAAAAACAGAATCGCGGGGCAACCATACTCAGATACATGAACAGATTAAACTAATCAAGGTCATAAGCAAGTTCGCAAAAATGACAGAGATTCAAGATACCATCAAAAACTGAAACGAGAAGTTAAATCGGGAGGAAACAATAACTCACTGAAGAGAGGAAGCCGGTGTTGAGATCGCCAAAATCAGACGAACGGCGGTAGCAGGAAAAGAGCCTCGCCGGAAGAGGTGAAACAGCGGTGGCAGCAGAGCTTCAGAGCTTAAAACAATGGAGGATTAGAGAAAGTAAGAGAGAGAAAGAATTTGAACAAAGACGGTGTAAAGTGAAAAAACGCAAGGAGAAAGAAGTTTTGTTAAAACTCGAAACGGCGGCAAAAAGGTAATTAATGCGCCTAAAACAACATATGCGTCAGGCGGCGCACGCAGGCGTGAGACGAGTTACAAATGCGTATCAAGTACGATCCAGTAAGGGGAAGACGCGTGGCTAAAACGGTTGAGTTATTGTGTACGACAGCTCATACGCGTGAAGGAGCTCTTGAAATTCATGTTCTTTAAAAAAGACATGTCGGCCTATATGATGATCTCGGCTAAAGAAATTTTAAGCCAACGTACTGGAAGGAAGTTTTGGTATAGGTTCCATCACTTCAGATTGCCAAGGTAATAGAACCTAGGGGGCAGTTGTGGGGATATATTCTCTAAGTATCAACACATGGCTAAGGTGACGCCGACTTGTCAGCCGAGGTGCCACGTGTCCTGGTCATGGCGCCGAGGTTATCTCGGCTAGGCCGAGGTTATCTCCGAAGATATCGAAATCCGAGATAAGCGGAGAAGGCACAAGAGTCCTAGAATAAGGAAGGACTACAGCATGGATAAGGATAACACTCTTAGGGAGTTTATCTTTATCTCTTAGAGAGTCCAGGATAAGCACTGAGCAGAAGTCCATTGAAGCTTGGCTTCTATAGGGACTAGGATTGAATTAACTATAAAAAATAGGCATCCCCGATGGGTCTAAGGTACGCAATTTATATTCTGAACAGTAAGATTAGCACTATTGATTATCTTTGGAAGATATACTGACTTGATCGTCGGAGTGCCCCCGAGTGGACGAACCACTGCCGGAATCTTCTCTTTCTGTTGCAGGTCAGTCAAGTGCCATCTATTCTGCCAGTGCTCTCCAGCTAAATACTGAGTTTGGCAGTGTGGTCAGAAATTCACTCACACAGATATATAGTGAGATATAAAGTTAGTAATTCTAGTAATGCAAAGAATCAATCATAGAAAATATATATGGTCATACCCGTTAGACAGTGGAACCAAAGATGAAACTAGAATTCTGGTGTTGAGAGAGCCTAGCAAATGAAAAAAAATTCCACGGACCATTAAATGAACAAAGAAAATTGAAATTTGTCGAGATTTCAATGAAACTCTCCTATAATGTAAGGGTTTATAAGAATTTTGGAGGCCAAGACCGTAGCTGGTTCCTCTCCCTCAACCCATGAGAGAGACCTGTCATGGAAGAGTATGCACAACCTAACCCTCCAAACATATGCTTGGACCATTTACAACATAATGGAAGAAAGAGTACCACCCTGCATCTAGACTTCAAGCTGGGATATCTTACATCGGTGCTTAATCCCTTATGTTGTGATTGGTTGGGAGATTTGGTGAGAGATTTGGAAATGGAAAGAGAAAAATTATGTGAAACTAGGTGAAATGTAGGTATATTTTATTCTCATTTCATTACCTTTTCTCTTTTCTTTTCCAAATCCCTTCCTAAATCTTCCAACCAAACACAGCGTTAGTGGTTCGACTGTATTACATACAATTTGATATTGAAACTCATATTTTTGTGATTAACAATGGTTGTTCTTTTCAGAGTGAACTAGGGCATTAATTTACCTACTGAACTATCACCCGTTTGTCATATACAGACTATTATGTCCTGTTGTCTTGTCCTGAAAAATTCAGGTCAAGAGGCACAAGCCCTCATTTCACACTAAACTCTTCCTCTTGAACCAAAATAGGCCCCACTTTGCCAACTATAGGATTGTACATCACCAACCCATGAACCACTTTATACACTTTGGGGGTTACCAAAGCATGGCAGACCATAGTGGCCCCCTACCCATTGACAAGCTGTATGGGAGGCTACAGACACGAGGATCCACAATTGCTCACTCAAATCGAGTTTGAGTTATGTTGTGTAGAATCATGGTTTCAATTAAGGTTATCAAAATCGTGATCCTACAATCTTAAATTATCAAAACAATCTAAATCATTGTAAAATTGATATTATAGTAGGATTATAAGTATGATCGTATAAGTAGGTAAGATGATAGTTACGATCTTTGGGCAGGTGATTTTTCATCTTACTTTTAATATGCATTATTCTTATTGGTAATTTTACCTTATTTTTTTCTTTTTCTTATTATAAAAAGTAGAAACTTACGATTCTGCATTTGATCTACGAGACCCTCTCATTGATCCTACGTAGGATCTCGATTTTAACCATGGTTCCAATCGTACAATATAGTAAATAATAGAACAATTGCACACATAAAAACAATAACATAAATATATGTGGTTCGGTGGTTTGTGCCTACTTCTACAGCGAAGAGGGAGAACAAATTCATTATGCTCAATCAGGCTTACAAAAAGAATCTAAACCTTTCAATGCAGCTCTCTTTTCTAGAACACTCTCTAAAACCCTACCAAAAAATTATAATATATATCACCTAATCTCCTGGCCTCGGCCTCAATAAAAGCTCTCTTATGATACTCTTTTAGTGCACAATAAATGCAAGACGCCTCACCACAAATCATAACATAACCCGACCCCATAAAGGGCATTTTCATAAGGAACCAGAGGTCACAATAACAACAGGACAAATATACCGCCTACTACCCACCAGGCCACCACCCTTGTGATATAACAATTCTAAAGTTATGAATGCAGCAAAAGGATTGCTTCTTCTAGTGCTGCAAATGAACCCAAATGATCATATCAAATTAAGCACAATTAGTAACTCATTATCAAACAAAAATACTCTGTTGATATACAACAAAACTCTCCTGATTTATATGTAAATCTATCTAATATGAACAATTTAAAGAAGTCAATAATCATTACCAGAAAACGGGTTTTCTTGACCAAAAAAGTTCACTTTTTAACACCATGACTACCCAAATCAGCTGCAACACTGGCTGCACGAGTGAGGACACCTGAAACCCAAAAAGCTCCCTTGACAAAGTAACTGCTGTTGACTACAGCATTTGCAGCTACTACCGCTGTTCTCCCTATATATGACGCAACTGTCATGGTGGTCTCTGAAATGTGGTATTTTCCATCCATGGATTTAACAGCCTCCATGCCTGAATAAATCTTTTCAGTGAGCCCAATTCTGTTGCTAAGCTCCACAACTTTGGAGGCTGCAGTGGATGAGACTTGATAGGACTAATCCAAAGCTTTGGCTTTGGTTAATGCATCTTTTCCAAATACATATCCCTTTGCTACCATGGTTTTGACTACTTCTTGTGCCACAGTTATGGCTTTCGCAGGAGTGGAAACAAACTGATTGACTTGAGTGGCCTACTAAGATAAAGTGGCACAGAAATGTAACAATGCAACCCACAAAAGAAAAAAAAAAGTGAACAAAGGAGTTTATGAACTTGATTGATTTTATGCGAGAACTGACTCAATAACTATGTTGCATGGACTCTTCTACTTCCTCCAATATATCTGTGTCCACCAAATATGATGAGTAAGTGAATGATATAGGTGTCCGACACCCGTACCCATTTTAGACACTTGAAGAAGAAGACACTCACATTTGCAAGTAAAGAAAATTTTCTAGCTCGTTACACGAATGGGAGTTAGAAATTTCATGTTCTCTCTAAATCCTATTTAATTCAAAGTACATTTCTAAATAATTTACATTTTATCTAAGAATATTATACAATATGTAATATATATATATATATATATAAGTGTTTAAGATGTGTCCCAGTACCCATACCCAACTTTTGGATGCATATTCTATTCTCCTAAGATATAGGCTTAGGAAGATTTGATATTTAGACATGCATGTGCACGCAATACTCGTATGCTCCATGTAACATAACTCAATAATGAAAAAAAAGAGGAAAATTTTAGTCAAAACCCCTCCATTGGACCCTTATTTGGTGAAAATGACGCCAATTTATTTTTCTTCATAAATCCCCTATGAAAAAAACATGTAATTGAGCAAGGATAAAATAAATATCTTTATTATTATTATTTTTTTCCTTTTTTTCTTGGACAATATTGCCTGAGTAACATGTTACTGTGAACCAGAGTAACATGTTACTGTGTTACTGTGAGACAAAGTAACATATTACTATCAAATAGAGTAATTGTCAAACAGAGTAACATGTTATTGTTAAATAAAGTAACATATTATTGTTACCGTTTACATCAATTTCAACGGGAATATTTTTTTTTTTTAAAGAATTTCATAGTCAACATGGTTCTTATTTGATAGATCTTGATGAGAGAATTCTAAAAATATTAATTTTATGAAAAACCGACATCTACATCAAAAGTTATATTATTTTAAAATTTAATATTTTGATACTAGTGATATTTGTTGGACTTTTCAAGAAATTTTTTTTGTACTTATCCTTAATGCATTAAAATTTTATTATGAGGGGGTTCTGACCAATTCTCCCAAAAAATAACCTCTTTTTACTTAGTGATATAAGAGTTATGCTAGCTACTTCTACAAGCTACTATTTGCGGAATAATTTCCAAACTTCATAATATCTAGTGATTCCCAAATATTGAATGTTTATTCACAAGATGGCCAAAGGATACTTGCTTTACCTCTTTAATGGAACTCTTTTAAGCAAGACTAGACAATTCATGACAACTCATGACTTTACCTGCCAATAGGGAAAAGAGAAGGTTCATCCCGTTGAGCTTTTTTCATCTCCAAGCTTCCATTATGGGTTATTCCAAGGATCTGATTCATCAATATATGTCCCCCAGCATGATATGCATACATGTTGATCTGCAATTTTAACTCCCTGAACAGGACGAATCATCAAATCAAAATTCAAATATCACACTAGATATCTAGATTATAGGAACATCACTTCATAAGCAGATCCAAACACAACATGAAACAGATTCTTCATTAATGCTATATATTTAGCAGATCCAATAAGCTAATACCATAAGTTCTACAATCACCGTTTTATCTAAGGAACAGAAGGACAAAACAAAGAGCAGATCAATAACTTGTAATATTGAAACTGCTGAGGTAGAAAAACATCTTGAAAACCAATTCCTTCTAAAGTTACCCTTACTTTCCCTATCCAGGGGAGGGGAGTGTAAATAGAAACTTACACTGAGCAAGACAGCAGTTTCTAGAGCATAAGCATCTTTAAATGTCACATAGGCAGTGCAAGAATACTCGCCAGATCTGATTTTAGCAAAATAGAAATTCTCCAATCAGAAATTGACACAACCAAATAGTTGAGCATATAGATAAACAAGGAAAGCCAGTAGGGCATCCTGTTCTCTAATAAAAATACCTCTTTTTTTTCGGTGGTAAATATGAAATGCTTAATTTTATGACCAAGGAGATAAAAGAAAAGATTATAATTTACAATTAATGACAAACACCAGCTGATATACGCTTTCTTAAAATCTTCTCAATTAATTAAACTATACAATAGATCAAAACAAGACACATTTTGCGGTTAAAAGTGCACTTAGTTGTCGGGTGGCAGTTTAATTTTTCAACATTCTATATATCATTTTTTGGAGAAATTCAACATCTTTAATGCATCAATTATAGCTTTTCCCATCTATAATCACAAATGAAAGCAGAATGCTTAAATGGCCTTGTATTAAAGCATGAACTTTGCCTGAAAAGGCACAAATTTTGAAATGAATCTGTGCCAAAACCCACCTTTTATCAAGCAACTAGAATTTGTGCAACATCCGCTTTCAAAGCTGACAGCCAAAAGTACATAAAGCAAAGATCCAAATTTTGACTTTTCACAAGGAACCATTTCCCAAAAAATTTGAAGAATAAAATGGAAAGCAGATTAAGGTTAAGTTTGACATATCTAAAATAATTCATCTTTTTATTTTTTTATCTTTTTTTCATTACATCACCTCTCTATTTTTCTGTATATTTTTTTTGTAAAAAGACAAAAAGTACACTTATTTAGGTCATCCCAAACAACCTCTAAATTATGACAAGAACTACGTAGCAAATTCAAATCCAGTAACCAGAAACCAATTTGTTGAAAACTAGCTGATGATTTCCACATGTTCAACTACACCACAGTGAGCAAAAAAAATCATAAACGTCCTTCTCCGTTGCTCTAGGAGATAGACATGTTACTTCTGCAGTATAGCCACCGGGGTACATTGTTTGGAAGTTCAACCAAGAAAAAGTTGCCCAACTGTTGAACCTGTTTGATGAAATATAGAAAATGTCAAAAAATCATACACACAAAGGTATTAAAATCATTTAAGAATCATACTTCACCATTAGATACTTCGTTCTATGAATAAGACTATAAAATTTAATTTCTTGCTCGAATAAGATCAGTTTTGAAGGAAACAGAAGAGGTAACATGTATGTCAAAAAGAGATAGCGAACATCATCATCTTTGTGCAAGCCCATGATTCTAAGATCCATATCCCAAGTGGTCTTAATCTATCAAATTCCATTTCAATGACAAATTGAAACAATCAAAATAACCTGACATAACACACAAACATTAGATGCATCATGTATCTTCCACCATTAACATAGTAATTTTTTTCTCAATTAGCTTTAGATTAGAAGTTCAATCCCTCTAAATTTCCTTCAGTACGATGTTTTCATGATGCGATAGTGGAAAACTCGCACACTAATTATATATCTCTCTCTCTCTAGATTAGAAGTTCAATATCTCTCTCTCTCTCTCTCTCTGGGTATATATGTATGTATATGTGTGCGTAAGTGGCTTCTATATAAATGTTGTTTTTAATTATTATTATTATTATTAGTATTTTCATTTTTAAAAGGCATCAAGCCACATTTTGCGGTGCCACAGTTTTTGGTTCATACTTTTTCTCATTGAATATGTAACAATTGTTTCAACTACAATGGTAGACACCTCATTTTTGATCGCCCTTAACACTTGAGTGTTACTGATTATTTACTTGGTGATAAAAGGTGTGCAGTGCAGAGGTTCGATTTCTTCGACAAGGAGAGAGTCAAATCCCAACCTTACACCCTCATTTTGGGCCAAAAAATATTTTAACCAAAAAGATTTTAGGCCTTAAAACCCACTCTTTCAAAACGTTTTTAAAAAAGTTTCTACGATGTTTCGAGACTCACATTTCGTTAAATGTTACGCTTTTCGGTAAACCGAGTAAGAACAAAGTGGAAATAAATGAAAAAGAGGTGAACACTTTGCAAAAATATTCAAAACATCTTGCTTAAAGGTTTGGATTTGAAGAAAAGAGAAGAGGAGAGAAGAAACCAAGTTGGAGAAGAAGTTCGGCATGAATCCGGGCATGATCGAAACTGAGCAGTTTTCACTCAAATGAGCATATATTTTTGCACAGTTGGAATTTTGATGTGAAGCTTCCACCATTGGAAAGAAGACTTCCAGAACTTCAATTTAGGCTCAAGAATGACCGGCAAAAGAGTCCAGATGAAGGAGTTATGTCCATTTGAAGTTGAGTCCAAAAAAGCAGATTTTTTTGGCCAACCAGAGGTGGAGGATGCTGGCCATAAATGGGATTTTCTGGCCATGTGCGGGCCATGAATGGCCTATGCCGACCCCCTGCCATCCAATGGTGACTCATCTCGGCCAACAATGATGAAGTGCCGGCCATCAGTGATCCAGTGCCGGCCATTGATGAAAAAATCAAATTTTCTGCAGATATTTGTTGTCCAACTGTTACAGCTATCCCTTTTGGGATATTTTCGGCCAGAGCTTGCATTTTTTCTATATTTGGAGGCTATATCTCTCATTTTGAAGGGTTGGAAGAATTTGGGGAGCCTCTCTCTCAAAAATCTTCTCTCTCTAGATTGCTCTCTCTCTAGAATTTTCTCTCCCTCTTGTAATTTTGTGCATAAGAGCCTATATACACCATACTTTTGCATACACTTCCTTAATCAAAGTTGATTATCTTTGGGCTGAGGTAGCTTGGGACTTGTTTTAAGCTCCAAAAGGTGGTTTTAGCTTGGATTTTTGCCTCAATTGTGTATTGTGCTTCAAGAGGTATAACTCTCTCATTTTTAGCTTATTTTGCATGCTTGCTTTGCCATATTTTTCAACTACTTTGAGGCTGTTTTTGGGGTGATTTTGAACTGAAAAAAACTCTGTTTTTCAGTCCTAAAAATGGTAGTTTGAGCCTATTTTGTGTTAGGGGGTTGTCCCCTCTTTTGCTCTTTAGCTTGTTAAGCCTTTTGCACCATTTCTCATCACCTTCAAATCAAACTTTTTGGCCCTTTTTACTGCTGAAAATCAGAGGTTTTTCAGTGAGAAAAACCATGTTTTGAGGTCCAAGATAGGAGAGGTTGGCCTTCCCTCCTTGTATCTTGTTTGCTTGTGTTGATGGCCTAACATGTGAGCATGTATTTCTCCCTTTTTGTAGCTTATTTCAGCCATGATTTAGGCTCTGTTTTAACCTCTTTTAACTCTGATTTTGGCTGGTTGGTTCACTTGTTGCTTGCATCTTGCACTTGTAGTGTAATCATGCTTACTAGCCTAATATGCCTAATGAATAAGCTTATCATTTTAGCTTGTGTTAGCTTGACTCCAGCACATTTTTGCTAATGTTTTGACATGCTTTAACTCTATGTTGAGTGGTCTTGGTCATATGAACCATGTTTTGTATAGCTGTAGTGCAAGTACCTTAACTAACTTTGAGTTTTAGGGCCTCTAGCATACTTTGCTTGTGATGTTTGCATGATATAATATCATTTAGCATGTAATTTCAGAGCATGTCATTGTTACACTCTCACATATTCCACTCTTTCATTGCTTTTGAGAGTTGTGCTTTGTGTCTTGTTTGTGAGCCAACATGTGAGCATGTTTTTCTTGCCTTTTGTGCCTAAGTTTAAGCATATCTAGGCCACTGTTTTGGCATGATTTAGCTTTGTCTGGAGCTGGTTTAGCCATTTGAGTTTGATATTGCATGCCTCTAGTGTAATGCTTGTCACTAGTTTCAATGCCTTTGGCCCTTAACATGTTGTGCATGCGTTGCTTGCATGGTTTAGTGTCTTTAGCATCCTATTTTAGCACTAAAATGTTTGCCATATCACTTCATTCTTCACTTGTTACTTTGCTTTGAAAGTGGTCTTGAGCCCCTTGTTGGCTTGAGCATGAAATTGAGGCACTCATGCCTAATGGTTTTAACCCTCTCTTGAGGATTTCTACTAACCAACAGCATGAGACTGTTGACACCCCATTTTTGACCAACCTTAAGACTCAGATGTCATCGATTGAGCGCTCGGTGATTGCACATGTTGTGCTCGTTCTGAGGTTACGGAGTCTCGGCTGAGAGCATTGCCTTCGGACTTCGGGACTCTTTTGTGCTTTGCCTCGATTTGCAAACCAGGTTCTGTTTTCTCTTACCGAAGGGAGGGAGAGGTCTCATAGACCATCTCTCAGTGGTCGTAGGCTACTTTTCGTGGTCGTAGACCACTGTTCCCGTTTGGAGACTAGTTTTTTATTTTTGGAGCCGTCGGCCGTGCGCCTCGGTTCGGGACCGCTTAACTTTCTCCGTTTGCTCTGGTTTTTGGCACACACCTTGTTTCCTCTCTCTAGAGGGACACTGTGGCCCGGGAGACCACCTTCATGGTCGCACGCCACTTTCGATGCTTAACAGTCAGTTTTCGGGGCACCTGGCTCCGCGTTTTGGCCTCCGAACCCTCGTTTTGCATTCGTCTTGGTTTATTTTTGGCATGGACCTTGTTTTCATTATTTGGAAGGTAGTACAAGGGTGGGAGACCACCTTTTCTCCTTGGAGATCACTTTTCCCCCGCCGGCCAGTTTTCTTGTCAGGTAACTGGTCTCCCTCATTTTTGGGCCACAATTGTTGGTCTCCCACCACACCACTAGCTTGCATTCAGCTGGGAGACCACCAAATGGGGCTGCCGACCACCTTTTGTTGAGTTGACCCTTTTGAACTGGCTGGCCAACCACCTAAACTGGCTGGCCGACCACCTGAACTGGTCGGCCATTTCCTCCTGTTTTGTCTCTGTGAGTTGTTGTCAACTGTGCCAGCTGGAAGGCACAAACTGCGTCCTCCATACACGTGTATGAAGGATCTTTGGCCTTGGTTTTTAGCTTCTTGGAGAAGCTTTGGCCTCCTTTATCTATAAGAGAAGCTTTCTTCTTCCTTAGGGGGGGGTTCAGAAATTAAAGTATATCTCCCTCTCTATATATCTCTACACTTAGGCTTAGAAAGTGCTTGGTTCTTGCACCTTTGCACACTACCTCTTAGCCTAACACCTCCAACACCAACCTAAGCTTCTTGGAGGGTCTTGAGAGGTCATAAGGAGCTGCATTTTTGGTCCATAAGCTGCTGGAGTTGCTGAGCTACAAGGGTAACATCCTATTCCCTCTTTTGAGCTTTATTTTGCTCCATCTTTTAGCCATACTTGAAAGCATTTTTAAGCTTTGGTTTAAACTAAAAAAAGTCTTATTTTGAGGTCCTTAACATGTTTTTTTAAGATCATTTTCCTGTTGGGGGTCATCTACCCCCTTGCATGCTTCATTTCACCTTATTTTGAGCCATGTATTAAGGCCTTTGTTTTGAGCTTTGTTTGCCCTTTTGACCACTGAAATCCAGCAGATTTTCAGTGGTTATTATGTGTTTTTGAGACCCAAAATCAGAGAGGGGTGACTCTCTCTCTCCTTGTTTTGATTTCTAGCATATTTGGCCTAACAAAGGAGCCCTTATTTGCATGCTTCCAAGCCATGTTTCAGGACATTTTTGGTGTGTTTTAGGACCTGCCTAGGCCCTGTCCAGAGTTGGTTTTGTCACCTTGGGTGTGTCCCTTGCATGTGTAGAATAACCCCTCTTATAGCCTATCAAAGGAGCATGTCATTCTTGCATGCATTGATCATGTTTCAATGGGTTTTGGGGCTTCATTTGACATGCCATGATTCTGTTTTTGACTAGTTTGGTGGCCTCTCATGTGCTTCATATGGTTGTAGTGTAAATCATGGTTCACTAGCTTGTATTGCATGATGTTTTGGCCCTCTTTCCTAACATATTTTGGCCATGATCCAAACTAATTTTATTCATATTTTGGGCTGCCATAGCTCTGTTTGAAGTGTTTTGGATCATGCATGCATTTTTGTACATGGTCATAGTTCAATTAAGCTTACTAGCTTTGCATATCGGGTCCACTAGCATGCGTTGTTTGGGTCCTTGATATGTTTTAGCATCATTCCTACCATGATTTCAGAGCCTATACTTGTGCCATGTTCCCATGTTTTCCACTCTTTAAATGCATTTGAGAGTTGTGCTTGTATGCCTCATTTATGGGCCATTGCATAAGCTTCATTTCCATGCCTTTCGAGTCATCATTTTAGTCCATTTTCCTACTATTTTGGGCCTGCATAGGGACTGTTTGGGGCTGGTTTGGTCATTTGTGCATTGCTTTGCATACCTCTAAGGTAATGTACTTCACTAGTTTCGGTATCCGGGCAATCTAGTATGCATTGTGTGAGGTGTTTACATGATTCGGGACCATCTTGCATGTCATTTCAGAGCTGAAAAATGTGTGATTGTATGCCATATTTCATCCATTTCCATGCTTTGGTAGAGTTGCATTTGGTGCCTTAGGTTTGGTCCCTTGCATTTGTACATATTTGCATGTGTTTTCGTTGCCTAATTTCATCATGTTTGGCCACTGATTTGAGTGTGGCTGAGGCCCATTCATTTTAGTTTAAGTCCATCTTGCATTGTGTATGCCATGTCCATGTTGTCGCATGCTTGATCGTCGCATTGTGTATGCCTTGATTATGCCTTTGTATATGTCCATCGTCATATGTACGTTGTGTATGCCATATAGCGTCATGTGCATTGAGTATGCCATTCGTAGTTCATAGCATTGCGTATGCTAGTTGCACCTTTGCATGTCATTCCTTGCATATTTGCATGTCTTAGTTGCATTTTGTTTAGGATTGCATGCTAGTTGTTGCATTGTGTTTGCATGCCATGCCATTCTAGTTGTTGCATAGTGTTTGGAGTAGGGTTTAGTCCAAACACGGGAAACGAGGGACGTTTCGTACTCAAAGTGACGAAACGTGCTTCGATTCCCGGTTGTCGACACTCTTGATTACCCATGATGGAGTTTAGGCCTTATTGTGTTCATTTGTGCATCCATTTCACATTGAGTCATGCAGTTCAACTCCTCGGCCATCATGCATCGAGATGCGTGATTGGTGGCACGAGGATCGAGGACTACACACCCTAGAGCTTATGCAATGACGGGGAGAGTGGTCGTGCACACATATGTTGAAAATACTTTGCCATGCCCCTTTCTTGCTCTCTGTTGCAGCAGACCGAAAGCCAGCAGCAAAAACTGGTCGGTAGTATCCCTACAGCATGGTGGAGTTTCAGCTTTCTGGAGTTTTGTGCAGTGTTCTAGGACCAGTTGCAAACAGAGGCAAATCAGGGCATCGCGATGGATTTTCCGGCAAGGCGACTTGAGCATGCATGCATTCCTTATCATTCAAGACCGAGCTGAGGCAGTCCATTTCATATGTTTTGTATGCTAGCTTATTTATTTTAGTTAATTTGTTAATTAATTAGGGTTGTGTAATAATTAGCTGTAATTCGTTATTCATTCGGTTGTGTATTATTTATTCGGACCCTCCAAGGAGGGCAATGTTGTAATAAGTGTGCGTGTGTGTGATGTATGTCTTCCAACCCCACGTCTTTCTCCCTTTTATTTACGAGCTTATGATGGTTAGTTTTAGGGCATGTTTAAATTAGCATCCTTATACTCGTATGTTTGCATCTATTCATCTGTTTTGCATGCACCGGGCTCGGCACATCATACTAACTGCATTGTATTTCAATTCGGAGTTGAATACGTGTATTAGTTGTTGCATTTCGTATGCCATTTTAAAATTGCAGAGCCTATCTTAGTTGCATTTTGTATGTGTTGCATTAGCCATCTTAAACATGAACTAGGATCATGCATTGATTACTAACTAGTTTCTATTTTGGCTTGGAGTACTCGGTGAGTGTTTATGCTTTAGCATCCTTGCATGCGTGTGAGTGACTGCCATAATAGCATGCTTACTATGAGGCTATTTGCTTATGTGATATACCTGCCTGAATGCCTGTGGGTAGAGGTTGGGTTATTTGAATTGGAATAATGCATTGAATGAGAGTTTTAAGCCCGCTTGAGAGTGGCAAAATCATGTTTTCTAAGCCCACCCGAGGGTGGCAAAATCCACGTCTTAGCCTACTTGCGAGTAGCACCTTCAAACCGTTTTTCAAAACAAACATGAGATGTTTTGTTCCAATTCAGGTGACCCAGTCTATACTTGTATGCTGTGCGCATCACATAGTAATTCTAGGTTAATAACTGGAATAAGAGCACATAATTCTTTCAAAACTCGATATCATGCTTAATAGTGGCCGATCTTTGATCGGGCGAGCGGGGGTGCTCATGAAATGACCGTCCCTAATCGTACCCAAGTTCCCGAGCCGAGGCAACTTTGGTGATGACGGACACATGGCCTTAGACACGAGTCAGGGTTTCCTAAATTTCCCCAAAATAAAATATTTAGGTGGCGACTCTGTATCTGGCAAAGCAATCCATGTTTGGCATTTCTTTCTAAAAATTAGTTTTTCAAAATGATTTGTCGAATTTGGACTTTTTGGTGATTTATTGATCTTGCATTGCACTTTGCGAGATTAGATTTAGAGCCGTGACATCGAGTCCAAACTGTAGTAAGCCCAATGAACAAAACGGGATTTTTCCGGGACGTTCGGGGACATCTACAGAGACCTCTTTCATGCTCAAGGTGTTTGTGGCTTAGACCCTCTTTCTAATTAGAGGACTTTCACATTGGACTTAACTAACTAAAGAATGGCTTGGTAATGCTAAAATGTGTAAACAAAATTGAATCAAGTAAAACATGACCAAGATAAGCATGTTATGTTTGCATTGCATTGTGTTCAATCGGACATTATATTGAACACAAGGTAGATTGATCCATTTCATACTCAAATTGATGAAATGAACCAATCTCCTTCGTCTCCATCACCCTTGATCATGCATGATAGGGTGGTAGTACTTTGAATCTTGTTTTGTGCATTTATTGAATGTGTACAAGTTGGATCCTTAGCCATTATGCATCAAAAATGCTTGATTGGTGGTTTTGGATCCAATAGCCCCTCTCTTTTGATGTTTTGAGATGATAGGAGAGGGTGCAGTACAAACATGTCGTAGAGAAACCCTCCTTTTTCCACTGTGTGTGCTCTGTTACAGAATGGTGATGCAGCACACCAGTGGCCGGCAGTGCCCCACTGATGGCCGGCACTGCTTCATCTTTGGTCAGCCGAACACTCTTTTTGCCGGCAGATGGCCGGCAGCAAGCTTCCATGGCCGGCAGGCCACTGGGGTAGTCCCCAGCAGTCATTTGGTAAGGTTCAGCAGAAAGTTCTTGGAGACACGTCTTGCGACTTAGTCTATACTTGTATGTTGTGCGCATCACATAGTAAATGTTAGCAAAATAACCGGAATAAGAACACATATGTTTATACAACAACATATCATGTTTAGTAGAGGCTGATCCTTTGATCGAGCGAGCGGGGGTGCTCATTTCAGGACCTTCCCCTCTCGTACCCAAGTTTCCGACCCGAAGCAACTTTGGGATGACGGACACGTGGCCTTTGGCACAAGTTCGGGTTTCCTAAATTTCCCAAAAACAAAATATTTAGGTGGCGACCCTGTAATTTGACAAAGCAGTCCATGTTTGACGTTTTTTGATTAAAATCGATTTTTCAAAATGATTTGTCGGATTTGGACTCTTTGGTGTTTATCAGTCTCATATTGCACTTTGTGAGATTAGATTTGGAATCGTGACAGGAGTACGAACTGTAGGAGACCAATTCGAAGCCCTGTAGACACCCCATATTTGACCGTCCTTAAGACTTGGACGTCATCGTTTGAACACTCGATGATCATCCATGCTCGTGTTCGTTTTGAGTTCCCGAAGGTCTCGGCTGCGCGCCTTGCCTTAGGATCTCTCAACTTGACTATTTTGTGCTTGGTTGTGAACCAAGGACTTGCGGTTTTTGCACCTCAGGGTAGGAAGTGGCTTGTTGGCCATCCCTTTAACCCACCGGCCATGGCTTGAGGCCACCGGCCTTGTTTTCTTACTATCGGCTAAGAGTGTTGGCCGATCGGCACTTTAGTTGGTCGGCCAGCCATTGTTTTGGTCGATCGGCCACTTTTTCTGGCTGAGGCCTTTTCTTTGCCTTTTTCAGGCATTGTGGATGCCAATTATGCCAGCTGGTGAGCACAGACTCTGCCCTCCATACACGTGTATGGGGGAATTTGAACCAACACTTAGCTTCTCTTGGAAGCTTTGAATTGGACTTCCTATAAGAGGAGAGCCTCCCCTCCCTTTCCAAAGGTTCAACCAACTGATATAGAAGATATATATCACTCTCTCTCTATATCTCCTCTCTCTTTATAGTTGTGTGTGTAATAGTGTTCTAAAGGGTGTTTTTGTTCATATTTTTGCACTCAAGCACCTAGTGGTACACTATCCCTTAGTTACTGAGGTGCTAAGGAATTGATTTCAGAGTATTTGAGTTGGTTTTGATCAGAAGGAGGTGGTGGAGTTGGTGTTCTTGAAGTGTTCTTCAAGGGTGAGAAACTACTCTTTTATTCCCCATTTTTGCTTAAGCTTTTAGCAATACTTGCATACTGTTTTAAGCTTAGTGTCTAATTGAAAAAATTTCTGTTTTTGTATGCTAAATATGTTTGTTTAAGGTTACTTTTGGGTTGGGGGTTGTCTACCCCCTCTTAGGCCTTGTTTGGCCTTATTTTGTGACCTTCTTTTTGAGCTTTGAAACCTTTTTGTTTTGACCTTTTCACCACTGAAATCTAGAGGATTTTCAGTGGTGGAGAAGTGGTTTTGAAGTCTTGAATAGGGGAGGGACACCCCTCTCCCTTTGTGTCTCATTTGCTTGCATTATTGGCTCACCATAGTAGCATGTTTGCTTAGCATGTTTTGGCCCCATTTCAGCAAGTATTTGGTGTTATCTTGGCATGATATACCTCTGTTTTAAGTTGGTTTGTTGATCTCTTGCATGTACCATGTACTTACGTTGTAATCCCTTCTATTACCTTAACATGTATCTTGCTTTTGGACCATCATGCTTGCATATTTCAGCTCAACTCCAAGGAACTTTTAGTCATGTTTCACCATGTCTAAGCTCTGTTTGGTGTTGATTTGATCATATATGCATTGCTTTGTATAGCCTTAGTTCATCCTAGCTTATTAAGCTTTGTGCACCAAGTTGCTAGCATGCATTGTTTTGACTATTCTCGTGATTTGGCATCATTTGAAATCACATTTCAGCCCATGTAGTGTAGCCACACACTTATGTTTGCCATCTTTTCAATGCTTTGAAGAGTTGTTGTTTTGTGCCTTAAGATTGGGTCATTGTGTATATCTCCATGATTAGGTCTTTGGAATGCCATCTCATTGGGTTTTGGGGTTTATTTTGACATATTATAACTCTGTTTTTCATTGCATAATCCATGCCATGTTTGGTTGTGATAGGCGTAGTATAATGCTCCCTTTGTAGCCTTGCATGCCCCTTGTTTGTGCCTATCTTTTTAGCATATTTTGGCCTCATTTCATGCATGTTCTAGCCTTGTTTTGGCCTGCTGTAAGACTGTCATAGGTCACTTTGGCCCTTTGGGCTTGGTTGATATGGCCATGGTGAGAGCCCCATGACTAGCTTTGGGCATTGAGCCCATTAGCATGCTATGCTTCACTTGTGTATATGATTTGGCATCATTTTTCACATGATTTCAGAGCCCATTGCATTGTCATGTTCTCATGTTTATCCCACTTTGCTTATGGTTGAGGATTGTGCATCATTGCCTAGCTTAAGGATCCTTGTATGTGT
This sequence comes from Camellia sinensis, assembly GCF_055761805.1. NCBI lineage: Eukaryota > Viridiplantae > Streptophyta > Magnoliopsida > Ericales > Theaceae > Camellia > Camellia sinensis. Next base: position 84,703,169 of record NC_138964.1, read on the forward strand.
TTGCATGTCTCCCTTTTTTTGGTACCTTAATTTGGGTGTTTTGGCTATTGTTTTTGGTACGGCTGAGGTCCATCCATCTTTAGTGTAAGTCCATGGATCATGCATTTGTGTATTGTTGTATGCCTATCCCATTACACGTTGTTGCATCCTTATGGTTGGTGTCATTGTTGCATGCCTATCACTTTGTGTATTTCCATATCTAGGTCGCATCGTAGTATTGCATATTTGTTGCATTACCATGCTGTTTGCACGTTAGGTTGCATCACATTGCACTTGGCATGCTCATATTACATTGCCTTACATTCCCATGTTGCATTGTACTTGGTTGCGTGTATTGCATTGTGTTTGGTTTGGGATGTCAAACCAAACACGAGGATCAATGGATGTTTCGTACTCGAAGTGACGAAACGTGCCTCAATCCTCAGTCGCCGACACTCTTGATCCAACATGATAGAGTTCTAGGCATTCATGCATTTTGTTGCATTCATTCCACATTAATTCGCACACTTAGCTCCTTTGGCCATCACGCATTAAAATGCGTGATTGGTGGTCCAAGGGTCGAGAGCCATACTCCCTTGAGTTTATAGCATGATAGGGAGGGTGGTTGTGCACACATTATCTTGTAAATGCCTTGCCATGCACTGTCTGTCCTCTGCTGCAGCAAAAACATAATTCTGCAGGAAGATATGGCCGGTCGGCCATCTTTAGTGCCGGCCGGCTACCAAAATCCGGCCAAGAGCCTTACAAATGGTCGATAACCATTTTCCAATGGCCGGTGGTCCTATCTCTTGGCCGGTGACATCCCACAGTGCTTGGGGAGTGGTTCAAAAACATCCTTGGGACTTGTGCAGTTTTCAGATGAGCAAAACAGTGCAAACAGAGGCAACATATGGCATGGCAACAGGTTTCTGAGCGAGGCGATCGAGCATACATCATTTAATCATACCGAGGTGGAGCTGCGGCAGCCTCCTTTTGTAATTAATTTGTTAATTAATTAAGGGTTTGTAATAATTAATTAGCTAGGATAATTGATTAATCATTTGGTTTGTATTATTTATTCGGACCCTCCGTCGAGAGGGCGAATTTGTAATAAGTGTGCATGCGTGTGTGAATGTCTTCCAACCCCACGTCTTTGTCCATTTTACTTACCTGTTTTTGATGGTTAGTTTTAGGTCATGTTTCAATTAGCATACTTATGTTAGCATATTTGCATACATTCATTCGTATTGCACGCACCGATCTCGGCGCATCATACTAATTGCATAGTATTTCAATTCCAACTTGAAAACGTGTATCGAGTTGTCGCATTTCACATGCCATTCTTAGATTAGCCGAGCCTATTCTAGTTGCATTTTGCATGTGTTGCATTAGCCATCTTAACATGAACTAGGATCATGCATGATTTCTAACTAGTTTCTTGTTTTGGCTCGGAGTACTAGGTAAGTGCTTATGCTTTAGCATCTTGCATGAGTGTGAGTGTTACCATGATAGCATGCTTGCCATAAGGCTAACGGCTTATGTGATATAACTGCCTGAATGCCTGTGGATGAAGGTTAGATTACTTGAATTGGAACAATTCATCAAAACATGTGTTTTAAGCCCACTTGAGAGTGGCAAAATCATATTTTTCTAAGCCCACTCAAGGGTGGCAAATCCACGTCTTAGCCTACTTGCGAGTAGCACCTTCAAACCATTTTCACAAACAAACATGAGATGTTTTGTTCCGACTTAGGCGATCTAGTCTACACTTGTGTGTTGTGCGCATCACATAGTAATTCTAGGCTAATAACCGGAATAAGAACGCATGTGTTTTCAAAAATAAGAGATCATGTTTAGTAGTGGCCGATCTTTGATCGGGTGAGCGGGGGTGCTCATAGATGACCTTTCCCAATCATACCCAAGTTCCTGAGCCGAGGCAACTTTGGTGATGACGGACACGTGGCCTTAGGCAACGAGTCAGGGTTTCCTAAATTTTCTAAAATAAAATATTTAGGTGGCGACTCTGTATTTGGCAAAACAGTCCATGTTTGGCACTTCTTTCTTAAAAATCAGTTTTTCAAAACGATTTGTCGGATTTGGACTCTTTGGTGATTTATCGATCTCGCATTGCACTTTGCGGGATTAGATTCAGAACCGTGACATTTGAGTCCGAACTGTAGTAGCATGAAGCCCTTAGGGCGCGTCTACAAGCCCTCCGAAAGGGGGCGACGAAGAAAGTCAGGTGCTACAGTTTCTGGCGACTCTGCTGGGGATTTAGAGAACTTGACTCAAACATCATGATATATTGTTTTGTTTACACTTATGTGTTTCTTTGCATTGCATTTGCATTGGTGCGCTTAAGTCACAGTTTTTGCCATCTGTTATTCCTAAACGGTTTGCCGGAGGCTTTCTTGGAAAAGCGTGCCATAAGGCTAACCGGTTGCGGGCTCTGCCACGATGGGAACACAAACCTTGGATCTGAACTACCGCTGTACCGTTTGATCTCCTTTCACTTCTCGGTGTTAGGAGCAAGAGGTATATTAGGTGGTCTTGCTGAGGCACCCTTTTTGACCAATTGACCTAGTTGCATATCGAAAGCCTTAGAGACTGTTCCAAACTAAGACATGTTGCTTACCCAAATGCAGGAGTGTATGAAACCGCATGCGTGCATAGTGAAACCCTAGTTCCTGACAAAAATAGGACAGGTAAACCCTACCCCACCATAGGGGTGTTTTGGCTCTTACTTGCTTAAATATGTGCTATTAGGGTGTGTTTCTACAAGAATGTATGTATCAGTTGCAAGTCTGAGTATCAGTTTGAGGATACCAGTTTTCAGGCAGAATTTTGGGGCAGAGTTCAGTAAAGAGTACAGCCATTCAGTTATGCTCATATCTATTCTAGTGAAATCAGATTGAGATGCTGTCTGTTTTCTCTTTTGTAAAGGAGTCCTGGAACCATAGCTTCAAAAGGCTCCAATATCCCCCGGGTACTCTGGACTTGTATCGATAGACTTTGTCAGGTCGGAATTGGTTCAGAAGCAACCTGTGCTTACCTTACTCCCTCCGGTTACAAGACGAATGAGGTTCAGGTAGAATTCACCGGTACAGTTTCTACAGCAATCACCCCACAGTTCATCCGGGTCTAGTTTGGTCTGGGAACAGTTATCTGCATTCAGCACGAGGTCAATCACCTATTCCCATGGCTCAGTATCCCCCAGCCAGTGTGGAAGAACAGATACAGCACCTGCAACAGACAATCGAGGCACTGCAGCAGGATACAGTCCATCAGGCTGAAGTCACAGCTCGTCAGGGCGAAGTGATAACCCGACTACAACAACAACAGCAATTGCCGGCTGCGGCTACTACATCTTATGCACCTTCCATGGGTAACCCAATACCCGGAGCCACTGCCCATACTGTTAATGTCCAAGAGGCTCAAGGTAATTTGGCGGGGCCAATCCTAAAGCAAGTCTCTAAAGCTCCTATCTATCAAGCCGAAGCTCCGTTTGGATTCGAGGTTGACCCAACTACACTTAAGGTCAATAAACTGGAGAAGTTATTCAAACGAGCACAAAGAGTGAACTCCATCCCGGATTTAGAGGACGGGTATACTAAATCTGCAATTACCTTACCGGAGCGGTTCAAAATGCCGCATATCGACCTCTTCGACAGCTCTGGAGACCCAATGGTGCACCTTCACTTGTTTTCTAATATCCTGAGGCCAATGGGTCTGACCCCAGCCCAGAAGTTGTCTCTCTTCGGCCGAACCATGTCTGGGGTAGCCGCAATCTGGTATGTGAAATTGGAGGACTCTGTGAAATAGAACTGGGAAGAGCTGGCTGAGGCCTTTGTTGCTTAATACTCCTACAACAGACAGATCGAGGTCACAACTCGTGATCTCGAAGTCACCCGCCAAGAACCAAAGGAGAGTTTATCAGAGTTCGTGACGAGATGGAGAGCAAAGGCCTCGATGGTGACTACAAGGCCTTCCGACAAAGATCAGATCAGGATGATTGTTCAGAATCTGCATGGCAAGTTGCTGCAGAGGATGATTGTTCTACCTCTGTTTACCTTTCCAGACCTTCATGAAATGGGGGTTCAAATTGAGGATGCCCTCAGACAAGGGATCTTTGCGAAAGATAATGAGCCTTTGAAGAGGAATGTTGCTCGCAGTTCCAATGCTACTACTGATGGTAGCACAGCTGCGAAGTGCTCAGAAGTATACATTATCACCATTTCCCTCAATGGCCAAAAACCAACCACTTCAACTCGGCCCCAAGCCCGAAATTTGCATCCTCTTTACATGAGTCTTTCTCAAGCTTTGAAAATGCAGCGAGAAGAAGGGTACCCAGGGCTCCTAGAACCTCAACCCCTTCCAAATCCTCTTCTACCAAGATATGACCCAGCTAAATACTGTGCCTATCATCAACAACACGGTGATGATACGAACCGTTACATACACCTCCATCATAAGATTCAGGATCTTATTGACGAAGAGACCATAGCTCCACCAAAAGGACCTCGGGCTAGTACTAACTCGTCACCTCCAAATCTCAACCTCACCCATACGCTACCACCTACCTTCAACCCTAGTATATACATCACCCCGGCCCATCTACCCAAGCCTGAGGTGTTTATCCCAGAAAGCATGGACTTATGCATGATGGATGCACTTGAGCCCCAATCATCTCAAACCCGTTAACCCACTACTTCTGAGCTGTTAAGAATGATCGAAGATCTTCAGAGAACTGTGGCAGATCTGGCCTTTGGGATTTGGGCTCTGTCATCGACCACATCACAAGCCAGAAGTTTCAATCCAAAAGGCTCCTTGATCTTAGGGCAAGCGGGAATTGAGAAGGGCCAACCTGAAGTCATTCCAGATTTAGGTAGTGTCATGTCAACAACAATTGAGCTCCGCTCTGATATAACGACCCAATCCCTTGGTAAAGTGGAGGCCAGTGATAAGAACAAGGTAAGGGCAGGCATTGGTCCCTATGAACATCTTCAGTGGGCTGTTGAGGCCTTGAAGGCTGAAGGGCTAAATAGATAGCAAGTGCTTACAGTTGTTGCAAAGACTGTGGATGACACTTTTGTTGCTTAGGATGAGAGCATTCTGAATCAAGGGGCAAACAATGGAAAGGGATGTCGTACCAGAAACACCCCTCCCAACTTCAGTCCTACATCTGTCGGAGATCAGCAAACCCATTGCCGACCCTTTCGCCAGTATATCCAACACCACCTCACAAACGATGAAGCACCCACTCTGAGGCCAAAAGGTTTTCAATCCCCTCTACATGACTTTGTCCAAAGCTCTCCAAGTCCTCGTTGGACAAGGCCATCTCAAACCCCTTGAGCTTCGGCCTCTCCCAAATTCCCTTCCTCCTTCACACAACCCAGCCAAGTACTATGCCTTCCATCAATAAGTCGGCCACGACACTAACATGTGTTTTTGCTTTCACCATGAAATACAAGATTTGATTGACAACAAGGTCATTGTCGCGCCAGGTCCTGCAAAGTCTATCGACACTGGATCGATGAATGTGGGGGATAATATGATTATGTGATCGAGGGATGAACCACCTGCGGATGGCGCTCAATTTACTCCAAATGTGATGGATGGCACGCACTGTTTTGAGCAATGTGCAAATGTTGGTTATTTTACTTTCTGACTTGGGTATTGAGTCAGTTTTGTTGTATTGTATTGAGTCAGTCTTTTTATACTAAGTCAGTCAAGTCTGTCTTGTTGTATCAAGTCTGTCCTGTCGTGTTAGAGTCGGGTGATTTCGGGGGTGTTACCTCGGACATCACTATCATGTTTTGTGTTTGTCTTTTACACTCTTTGTTTTGAGTCCGTTTTTGCCATAAAGCCAGATGCGCCAGAAGACCTGAATGAAACAGCAATGCTTTTCACCTACTTTTCTGTGCCTTGAAATCATTGCATTGACCTAAGTTTTTCAAAACTTTTCTAACTTTGTGATGAAAACAAAGAGGGAGGAATTCCTCGGGATTTGCAAAAATTTGATCAATTGAGATAAAGAGAGGCATGGTAAGCCCTTAATGAATGAGATCATGTTTGTTAATGTGAGTACTGGGAAAGATTCTGGCTTGATCCAGATTGGTTCTACATTGTCTTCGACCTGAGTGACTAGTCGCTTTCTTAAAAGATTTCAAAAAATGTTTTGCATGATCCTGCAAAGACTTGTGTGGAATCGCTCTTGCGATTGTGTAGCATAGGATCATTCTCAGCCTCGAGACTCATCCCCTTTTGCTTTCAAACCTCAAACTTGGATTCAATATGTTCAATGGTCAACCATAATGTGAGGCTTGCATGGCCAGATTTGAAGCACCCCTCGAACTAGGGGCAAGAAGGTCAGATCAAGAAGGTCAGATGTGATCGAAGGAAGCTTGCAAAGCTAGATCAGAAGTACCCTTGAACTAGGGGCAAAAATGTCAAATGTGCTCAAAGAATCAAAACATTGGTCATTCCACAAGTCAATGAAGACTGGCAAGAAAGCCAAATTCCAGAATCTGAAAGAAGAAAGTTTTTGCTGAAAGATAATCGAGTTCCTATCCACAACACTAGGGGCAATTCAGGCCCGATTGGATGGACTCCTACATCATCGCGAACAACAACCATTCTTTTGGATTCAGATGGCTTCAAGATTTCAAACCGATCAACATGGACCAAGTTAAACTTTTTTACCCTTGAGAGGCTCGCGGGGCCGAAAACCCGGAAGGGCGACCCAGGCAAAAGTTAGAGCAAGAAAAAAAGAAGAAAAGAACAAAAAAGAAAAAAATGGAAAGGAAGAGAAGAAAAGAAAAGAAAAGATGAAAAGAAAAGAAAAATAGAGATCACAAGGTTGAAAACTTGCAAGGGCGACCTTGGCAAAAGTTAGAGCGTAAAAGGAGAGTGTTAACACCAGAGTGAACCTCAACCCGGAACTACGTACGGCCTGATTCCCATCTTTAGGATACGTAGACAACTTCGTCTTGAAGTTCGGCCCCAATCATTTTCAGCCTGCTTGGCTCATCCATGTTGATTGGCTTATCCTTGTTCAAACTCGGCTATCCTATCCATGTACAAATTGGCTCAGCTTCATTCAAAATCGAACTGTCCTATTCTGTTAGAAAGATTCAGCTGCAAGACAATTCAAGTTCAGATCTAAAGTTGTGCATCTCAAGAGTAAATTCTATGTCGGTCAAGCAGTGGCCATTTGCAAAAATAGTTTTTGAGAGTTTTTAATGAGATTGACTAATTCTCTCGAAAATTATTCCATTTTTCCAAAACTGGACCATTTCTTGGACCCAAGAAAGGAAAATTTTTAGTACTCATAACCTGACTTGCATGATTTCAAATCAGAAAATTGAACAAGTGTGTTAATCTAACTCTCATGTTGGTAAAAATTTGTTTTAGTAGAAAGCCAAAACAAAAAATGGTCAAAATGATGAACTAAGGGGCACATGTGAGTTAGATTTTCTGTCTTTTTCCATTGTCAACATACTTGCCAGAAAAAGGTACAACTGCAGCTAACAGCAAAGGGCCGAAAGCTCTCTCATCCTCCAAGCAGCGAGGTATCAAGCCAAGTGCGAAGCACGAATTGAAAATGGAGCTGAATATTCGTTTCCCTCATCTGGGACGACCGCGCTCAAATTGGTGTTTGACCCAGAATAGGGACGTAGAAAACGCAATATGTGAGGCCAATCAATTGTATACCTGGCCGATGAGATGTATGGTAATTCATCTCGATCAAGCTAAGCCAAGGGCATCGTCAACTGATGTCAGTTGCAGATCTGCTGCACATCCAACCGCATCACAACCCCTCTGTGGGAGAAACTCACTAGTTATGAGCGAAAGAAGAAAAATCTGGTAGAATACTAGGGGCAAGAGCCCACAACTTCCTGCTTATCCATCAACTACCCAGGAGAGAGATAAAAAAATAAGAGAGATTAAAGAATAAAGAGATGTGCATTGAGAGAAAAAGTGAGAAAAGGGCTTTTTAAGAAAACTGGAGATTGAATGCTAGAGTGATGTGAGAATCACAAATAAGAAATGGTGGGAAACAATACCCGGATAAACAGGCTCCTTGTGAACTAAGAGGTCTCTCGCCATTGGAACACATCTGAGTGTTGTGTGTGTGTTTTTATTTGTCTCGATTCTTGTTTCGAGTCGTTTCGAGTGTCAATATATGTGTTTAGGTTGTTTTATCTTTGGTTTTCTTTGTTGAGTCGTTTTGACTGTGGTCAGTCGTAGGCTCAATACTCGATCGAGAATTCATTTCTCAATTTCAAAAATAAATCATTTTGTGCTCAGAGTGCTATGTCATTCTCCACATTTGTGCAAAACAGGATTTGTTCTTTCATACAACTGCAGGGTTCAACCCAGGTCATGTGAGAACAGTAGAACAAGGACCTATCTGAAGCTACATGGGTTTTAAACTGCAAAGCAAAGAAAAGAGAGGAAAATCGGAGCATCTGAGTGTGTTTCGACTTCAGAAAGTTTCGAGATTGCTCTCCGGATGTACCTCTCCAGGCCTTGTCAATACTCTGAAGTGTGAATGTGCCTCTACTTTAAGCTCAAGCTTGCTTCAAAGCCAGAATGGCGATCAGAAGTGTTTCCCTGCCAGAGGCATCTTGGCTATGTTTGCAATAAGTTCCTAGGAGACCAACTGTAACGGTGGAAACTAGAGTTCGAATGGCGATGCCTAGAACACAAAGGTTTGGGATTTCCGAGACTAAAGTCTGGTTTAAATACCTAGGGGTGTATCCTCAGCTTAAAATCTGTATGACAGCCCCATAGATTGAGATAGCATGTGTGTGCCTTAATTCTGGATGCTGAACCAACCTAGTCTGTCACCCCGTTGGAGAATAGGAAAAGTAGTGAATATGATCAGGAAGAAAAGCGGCATCTGTGGCTTCCACATGCAGATGTCACTCCTTGTCAGTATTTCAGGACCTTTTGTACTGTGATTTGAAGGTAAGAGTTCGAAGAGCACAAGGGGAGATCCCCGCCAGAGTAGAGCGATTCATCGCCACTCGCCCCATGAGGTGCTTTTTTAAAGCGTCGCTTTGTTTGTTTATTGCATTCCCTAAACATCATGCTTTACATTGCTTGTAGCATGTATCATCTCATCACACTTATTGTATTTATTTGCATCTTGTGTTATCTTGTATCATTTATCCTTTCACGCTGAGCAGCGTTTAGGATCGTTGCCCCCCCGGGGCTTTCTCAGGACGCGTGGAGCACGCTCCTGATTGCTTTTCTTCGAACCTCTTCTTACGATTTCAGCGTGGTTAGAGTGTTCTTTTCCTCACACGATTTCAACGTGTTTGGCATTTATCTCAAGTCGCATCGAGTGCGCCCCTAATTGTTGTTTTCTGACCTCTTCTCACAATTTCAGCATGGTTAAAGTGTTCTTTTCCTCACACGATTTCAACGTGTTTGGAATTTATCTCGGGTTGCGTGAAATGCGCCCCTGAGTGGTTTTCGTAGGACCTCTCTCACGATTTCAGCGTGGTTTGAGTGTTCCTTTCCTCACGCGATTTCAGCGTGTTTGGAATTTATCTCAGGTTGCGTCGAGTGCGCCCCTGATTGTTGCTTTCGGACCTCTTCTCACGATTTCAGCGTGGTTAGAGTGTTCTTTTCCTCACACGATTTCAACGCGTTTGGAATTTATCTCAGGTTGCGTCGAGTGCGACCCTGAGAGGTTGTTTTCGGACCTCTTCTCACATTTCAGCATGGTTAGAGTGTTCTTTTCCTCACACGATTTCAGCGTGTTTGAAATTTATCTCAGGTTGCGTCGAGTGCACCCCTGATTGTTGTTTTCGGACCTCTTCTCACGATTTCAGCGTGGTTAGAGTGTTCTTTTCCTTACACGATTTCAGGGCGTTTGGAATTTATCTCAGGTTGCGTCGAGTGCGACCCTAAGAGGTTGAAGCAAAAGCTGTTATTCCTTTTAATAAAAAAACATAACTCATATTAATTAAGTTATTCTTTATTTTCAAATTACTTAATAAAAGTGAATTAATATGTTTTATCAATAAATTTTTTTATTATATGATTGGTTTGAAACACAATGCAATCCTTTATTCTTGAAGTTATAATTTAATTAGTTTGAATTAAATTGATGACCATCTAAAATAATTATAAAATTCATCTATAACTCTATGCATTTTGTGTTAATTTAATCCTTAATTTTTTAATTTTATTAATTCCATTCCTCAACAACACTGAAATGTTATATTCATCTTCATGTTTAAGGATTAAAGTGGCAAAATTTAAACTTCCAGGTACCAATGTGACATGAAGCTTATAGTTCAAGAATCATATGTATATTATTCAATTAACAATTTAAATGATCCATATAAATTGAAATTTTTGATTAAATAGTAATAAAATAATAGGCATATTCATATCTATTATATATAATTATATATATTAATAATAAAATTCAAATTGTTTGGATTGCAAGAGCCCCTACCTAATCTTAATCAAATTTATTTTGAGTTTACAAAATTTAGTTCAAGGTCTATGGTATTACAATTAGCATTTTTAAGTTCATAATAATAAAACAACGGTGGTGCCACATATACCAATTAATATACATACTAGTATAACTAGTGTTATGATATTATTATTGACCACATCTATTATACAAGTTACAAATATCCAAAACCATACAAATGATGTCACATCATCTGTTATATACTAGTGTGTACATTAATTAGTATATATAGCATTGTTCATAAAACAAATATCTAAACAACACAGTACATGTTGCCAAGAAGTGTTGGAAATGCTAATTAATTTTTTCTATAAACATGTCATCAAGGCCTTGCATGTTCATCAAATCCAAGCTAAGAAACTGCAATTTACAACCGTGAATTGGAGAAACTAAAACCATCAATGCTATAATGTCAGGAGTTAATAAACGGGTGCTGGCTATTCTGGTTGGTGCATCAAGAAAATGCATCCAACCTAAGGCTTAAAACTCATAGTCAAGAAAGAGAAACATAGTATAGCATTCTCTGTTGAACTAGCACTTGATTATCTCTGAAGTTAGAATAAGTGGGATCAAGATACTTCTTGCGTTTGTTTCTTCTCATCAACTTCGACATTCCATGACTTCCATGCCGCAACATAATGAGCAAAAAGGTCACTTAAAGCTGCCACACCAACAAAACCTATCTTCTATCATTTAATTGTGACATGAGATGTAAATCCAAATGAAAGCACAGCAATTTATACATGATTCAAGGTCCAAAAACATTATATGAAGAAGGATATCAAGCCCCAAAACATTGTACCATAGAAATAATTTGAAATATTAACTTCCAAATCCTTATTGGTGCTTGGGCAGAGGAACACGCATGCAGATTTCAAAAACATCATCACAAACATATATACTGTTTTCTTGAATTTTAAGGTTGTGGATCACCAAGTAAAGATCATTGAATATTTGATAGCCAACAACATTGTCAATGATCAACTCACTACTTGAAGTAATTTTCATAACAAAATAGAAAAGTTGAACAAGAAAAATCTGATATGTTCATACTTTATCATCCCCATGAAATGCCGCAACAATTTGCAGTACTGCACAGTACTGCACTATATGCTAGGTATGTATGACCCAGAAAAGTTATAAGGGGTACTCATAATGTAGTATTAAAAGGTACCTTGGTTGTGATACTGAGGACGATAAGAAGCCAAGTCTTCCAAGTCTTTAACTCGTCTTTCATTTTTGTTTCATGAATCTCCCACTTTGGGCACACTGGCCGGAGTGAAAGGGCCAAATACAGAACCCTTGGATGAATATCTTCCTTGCTGCTCCAATGAGCTCATGTCATGTTTATCTTTCGAATTGTTGTGTTTCATAAGCATTGGCATATCTGCCTTCTCGTTTGAGTTGCAATCAATTAAAGATTCGGACTTAGATTTTTTAGAAAGAGTGTTTGTGATCTCAACTCCAAATACTCTTCTTTTAGAATCGTTAAATTTCAAAGAAGTAGGTCCATTCTTGGAACTTCCATTTATCCCCAACCATCTAAATGCCGGTTTCCTGCTCTCTGGGTGCTGAGTCTGAAAACACATAGATCCAATGAGAAAAGGATTGAGGATTTTTTTTCCCCTTATACTTATTTGCACTTACTAATCAATAAAATTTTGAAATGTAATTTACCTTTTCAATGAGATTCATGGATGAAAAGACATTTGCAATATCATAAAGGCGCCTTACTTTTGCTACAGAATTATCTTACATAGATAAAGCCAAAGTAACAAAATTGTTTCTCCTATCATCACTATATATAATTTATAAATATCAAAGCATAAAGATGACAAAAGTTCAATTACTTCTCATAGTTGTTGGATCGTGGATGTCACCAAGCAATGTTGTTGCTGCATTATCTAAAGAGATCAAATCCTCCTAAAAGAAAGAACTGAATCAGATAAAATAAATGCAAGAAAGTAAACTAGTTTGTTAATGGATAAATAATGTACATATATGTAGCTTAGGTGGGAACAAATGAAAAGCTTGACAAAATTCTTTGTAAGAAGACCCAGAGATATCTCCTTCCTGTTGTCTATACAAACAAAAACTAAATCCTAGTATGCTTGTGTAAATGGAAATGATAACCTTAGTTTACTCTATGATCCCTCAAATTTGAGTAATAAAAGACATAGATAAGATTAATGATATTTTCTAAGCAGCAAGTAATCTAATTTATAGAAACAAACGAAGAACACAAAAGAACGAGAATTTACCAACTTTATTTGATATAGAAGGCTTGTCTTTCCTATCAGTTTTAGAATTTGAAGGCCCTCCACAATGGTTTACACTTGAAACCTATTGACAGAAGCTCATATTTACCATTAGAGAACAACAAGAGATGCATAAAAATCCATTTGATTGCTAAGAAGATGTACAGAGAGAGTGATTCAATACTAATTCTTATCATCCCAAAAGGAAACAACATAAATAAAAGCATTCAGAACATTTGATTTTCGTACAATTTCCTCATGCTTTCTTGGCAGCCAAACAAAGGATAAATAAAAAATATATTATATAAGACCCTTGCTAACATACATTGGCAGGATGGAAGACACCTGAGGTGGAGTTCTCTCTCAATGCTTCTTCCTAGTAAGCAAATCAAAATAATAAAAATTAAAAAAATCAGAAATTTTCACTCCCAATTTATTGGTTTCTGATACAAAACTACAAAACCCAAAATTTTGACTACCTTAAGCTCATCTAAAGCCCGTGGGATTGCATGAAAACCTTTCCAAAAATACTGATTCTTCGCTTTTCTTGATAATACCTTGGAAAATTAACGAACCCAGATGTGTTAAGAAAATTCAGCTCTATAAGAAAAGGAATCCGAATCAGGGTAGAAAGAAGTGCACAAGATCATACACCAACACTTTCTAATATGTTAACAATATCGTAAATTCGCCTCCGCTCAACACCTGCAAATTCAATTAGATTCAATAAACACTATGCAAAACCAAAACTTCAAAATAACATTAAAAAAATAAAAAGAAGTTAATTTCACTTCTATTCCCTAAACTGTCACCATTTCCTCTATTTCACCTCTAAATTATTAATTTTGTCTCTAAAATTTCTGATTTCTAATCATGTTATTCAATTAAAGACAAGTATACAGAAAAAGTACCAATTAAAGCCTTATTTGACGGGCAAAAAGATAGTTTTAAAATTTAAACAATTTAAATCATACGACCAAACACTCATTAAATTGATTGTGTAGTTTGGTCAAAATAATAAGAAAATTTAATGTATTTTTTTTTTGGTATATTCAAATATATACTACAGGAAAAAAGGGATTATGTGGCGTTTTTTTAACGACATATTTTTGAACGTCACTTTTTTTAATATTTAACGACGTTTTATGAAAGTCGCAGATTTATTTAGCAAAACGGCACCGTTTTATAATAAAGAAACGCCTCCAAATGTGTTGTACCTCACGCGCTTGGTCTCCCCTCTTTTCAAACCTGCATTTTGAATCTGAGACTCACCTAAGACCCATATTTCGAGCGCTCTCTCTCTCTCTCTCTCTCTCTCTCTCTCTCTCTCTCAGAGCGATTTCGAAGCCCCCACCGCTTGTTCATTCTCAGAGCGAGATAGTGAGCACCAACGAAGGTGAGCTCCATTGTCTCTCTTTCTCTCTCTCTCTCTCAACCCTCACCAGAGCGATTCAGAGATTCATCTCAGTGATTTCATCGCAGAGATTCAGAGGGATTTCATCTCAGTGATTTCATCGCAGAGATTCAGATCCGTCTCCACCATCGTCTACTAAGGTGAGCTCTGTCGTCTCTCTCTCTCTCTCTCTCTCTCTCTCTCTGTTTCAGTGATTGATGAGCTGTATGTGCTCTGTTTCAGCAATTGTTTTTCACTGTTGAGTTGTATATGCTTTGTTTCATTGTCTTTTCTTTGTTTGGTTGCTGAGAAAACTAGGAAAAAAATATGCTCTGTTTCATCGCAGAGATTCTTTCTTTTCGTTGTCTTTTCTTTGTTTTTCACTGATGAGTTGTGAATGAGTGATGGCTGCTTCTTCTTCTTCTTCTTCTTCAGTGCTACCGTCGTTGCCGCCGCCGCCTGAGTATCCAGATTTGTATGGGAAGCGGAGGGAGCTTGCTAAGGTTCAGATATTGGAGAGAGAGAGATTACTTTTCTTGAGATTAGCTTTTAATTCAAATTTATTTATTCATTAATTTTTTATTTTGAATTTTGCTTTTTTGTTTTGTTTTTTTTTTTTTTTTGTGGCTGTTTTGTTGTTAAATTCATGTAAATATTGTTTTTACTCTTGATTGGGGTTGGATGGTGAATTGGAAATATGAGAAATTTTACCCTGAAAAACTAAAAATAATTAAAAGAAGATGAAAATAATTGAATTAGTGAGAGGGAAAAAAATTTTGGTGGAAAGTGGAAATCCAATTAGAATTACGATTTGGTTGTTATATTAAAATGAAGAAATTGTTTTTGAATTAATGATATCAATTTGGGGATATTCTTGCTTGATACAACAGTTTCAAAAACCTCATCTTCAACCTGCTTCCCAGTGCTGTAAAGAGTACGTGATTGGTCTTGCAATTGCGTTGTATAGCATGCAATTGATCTTTTTTTCCCCCCTTCTTTTTATGCTAGACAAATTCATCCATGCAATTTAAATATCTTGATTTTTTTTTTTTTTTGAAAAGGTTATATTTTGTCTTAGGAATTATTGATGTTCGATTACCAAACCTAAACTTGATTGGACTTCACAATTTCGTAGGGGGATTTCGTGGTGGCAAATTCAGATCCTTTCAGAAGTCCAAAGAAATCTGAATTCTGAATCTTATGTATGATGTTGCATTGCTTATTGAAACTTTAGGAAAATAAAATTCATGGAAGCAAACTTGCCTTTTAATGAGGCACGTCAAAAAGAAAATGAAAAGCTTCAGTTAGAACTACAACGTTCACAAGCCAATTTGGATGTAGGTGAGTGTGAAGTAATTCAACACCTGCTTGATGTCAGAGACGCTGTTGCCGTAAATTCTGTATCTGAGAAGAGTTCACCCATGAGAATTTCCAAAAAGGTGGTGCAGAATTATTCAGATGTTAATAGTGAAAAGGAGCATTCATATGATGAAAGCTACACTAAGCAAAGTGAGACTCACTCAACTTCAAGGTTTGTTTTCTCTCCTTTTTTTGTTTTTGTTTTTGTTTGTTTGTTGTTGTTGTTGTTGTTGTTGTTGTAGAAGAGAGTGAAATCAATGCAGTTTGTATTGGTGTCAAATGGCCTATATTGCCTCATTAATTTGAAACCTGTGCTTATCAGAAAACAGTTAATGTATTTACTCTGTCATGTAATTCATTGAATCATTAACAAATTTTAACTAGTAGATTGCTTGAATTCTTAACTCAGTTGCCTAATATGAGAATTTTCTTTAAATTCTTTGCAGAAACACTTCCTCAGTATCATCCGGACGTGATCTGCTGTCTACTAGAGGTTCAAATTGGGATGATGAATGGCATTCAAATTTGCTCGGCTGTTGTTCTGAACTTATTTTGTGTATGTTATATGATTATATCACAGCACTTGTTATTCAACTACATGATGCCAGAACAACAACCTATTTTGTGTATATTCTAAATGAACACGTGTTGATTGGCTTATCAGATATAAATTTAAAGTCAGTTTCGTTTTCTATGTTCTACCTTTCTAGAGCAGAGAGGTAGTATTGTGGAGTAACTTCTATTTGCCTTCCTTTTTCCTCTACATAGACTGATAATTAGGACATAAGATGTAAAGGGGATTTCTACTTATTTGTGTTTTCTTTTCCTTTTTGAGTCAATTCTTTATTGGTCTGGTACCCTTTGCAAATTACAAATTATAAGATGCAAAGATTCTTTAGTGGTCAGATTCAATATGTGTGCAGAGGTAGTTAATTGTGTTAGATGTGTCTTTTCAGCTGAACTTTTTTAATTAGCTCATTGCTGAGGCCTTGAAAGTATATAACTCATTGATTTTTTCCTTGTGCTGATTACATGACAACTTGCTCGGGAAGTTTACAAGAACATTAGGAGATAAGCTTCTTGTCTGAGAATTCAGAGAGATTTTCGCATGCATCTTGCTAGGAAAGCTTATAAAGAATTGTGCTCTTTTGCTGTTTCTATTCAGGCTGGCATGCGTGGAATAGTTGCACGTGATGAGCTTTGCTTCAAAAGGCAGATTGCTTTTTATGGAAAGCTTTCATTGCTGTATTCTCTTAGACTACTTGACTACATGAATTGTGCATTTGTATGTATTAGTAGAAACTCCAACAATTTCTTTTACACTAGCTTCTGTTCAACTAAGTACTTTAAAATAACCATATTATAACCTTTTATAATAATGTTTTTCTTTTGGAGAGCAGTTCGAAAACTCTCTTAGAATCTCCAACTACTTCATGGGTTTAAAATTAGCACAATTTCAAAAAAAAAAATGAAAAAGGATATCACGGCGCTTTTCAAAACGCCACTTAAATCCTAAATCTAACGGTCAGATTTTTTAAAAAGATATGACGGCGTTTTAAAAACGTCGCTAAATATCATAGTACTATTATGTAGGACATTTGGTGGCGTTTTTAAAAACGCCGCTTACACTAATGTAACGACGTTTTAAAGCGTCATAAAGCTATAGCGACGGCTGCTATTTTGACGTTTGATACTAAACGTCACAAAAAGAATTAGCGATGTTTTCACCTATGGCGGAAATACTATTTTCCAGCAGTGTATTGAAATAATATTTTTCCCATTAAATTAGACTGCAATGATTATTGATTTGTATAGTAGACCATATAAACAGAAATTAAAATTGTGGGAACTAATAGACGAAATAGAAACAATGATGATAGTTTAAAGTGAAATTAACCCACCAAAAAATCTATTGAGATTATAAGACTAGTTCCAGACCTAATTGATTTGCAGCATCATCCAATCCAATCCAAACGAGTCCACGCCATCTTGATTATAAAAGTTAAGAAAACTAAACAAAAATCATTATGTTACAAAACTACCCAGATTCACCAAGAAATATATAGATATAGATTTAGAGAGAGAGAGCGAGAGAGAGAGAGAGAGAGAGAGAGAAATGGAGAGGGATTCCTTGGAGCACAAGAGGCCGAGAGATTTCTCTTTGCGGCTGTAGTAGTATTGGAGCTCAAGATAATTTCAATCAGTGTGTTTGGTTTTGATTTTTTGAATTTAATTTTTTAAAAATTAAATTTTATTTTTTTTGTTTTTTTTATTTTTAGTAAATATTTTTAAAATTTTAAGTAATTTTTTACTTTTTTTAGATGCATCTTACATATATCTAAATAGTAAAATATTTTAAAAAATTAATAAATACACACAAATATAAAAAATGTACTGAATTTTTGTATTTTTTGTGAATTTTTTAAATATTTTTTTGAAAAAATTAGTTTAAGGTCCCTTTCCCATTTTTAGTAATGGAAGAGAACCACAATATTATTGTATGATGTCTAAGGTCCCTCAACCCCCACACCCCTATATTACAGAGAAATTTGACTCTCTCAAATCAAATTTCATTTCTCTCTCTCTACTTCAATACCATTTAAACCTTAGTTCTCACCAATCTTCTTCTTCTCTTTCTACAAAAATGACAAACAACGGTCGACTACTCGCTGAGATTGTGATTTTGAAAGGTATGATTTAATATATTGCAAAAAAGGGTCTGATCCATTCGCTGATATGAATGTTTTTTATGATTTCATCAAGAAATCGTTGCACATTGATGTTAGCAAGACCCAATTGTTTGAAAAAGTGAGGAGGTTGAAGAAGAAGTATGAGAACAATGCTAGCAAAAGTAAACTGGGCGAGAATCGGACTTTTTCGAAGGCTCATGAGCAAAAAACATATGAATTGTTGAAAAAGATATGGTTTGGTGGAGCTAATTCTGTAGGTGTTGATAGTGCAAAAGTTAATGGGAAAGCAAGAAAGAATTAGAGTCAAAGAGCTATTGTAGCTTCACCAAGGGATTGATAGTAGAAAGGAAGAAACAAAGATGCAGGTTGAGCCAAGTGTAAGGGTGTCTCTCTCATAATTTAACTTGGTTTTTAATTTCTTCGTCTGCGAATTGTGTATTTTTCTACAACTTGTGTTTAGCTCATATTCACTGTAATTTATGTAACTGAATGGGAATTGGTTCTTACTCTGTTTTGTTTCTGTGAAATTTTTCTCCTAGATTTGGTCATATTGAATCTGAATTAAGCTTGTTTATGTTTGAACTTTTGCTAAATTTGTTTTCTTGTCAGGTTGTTCTTCTTTACTCTTTTGTGAATTGTTTATTCCAAGGCATATTTTGGGAAGTGATTTTGTTTTGGAATTTCTCTATATTCCCAGAATTTCTCTGGAGAAAGAAGATGATGAACAAAGAAGATGATAATGAATGCTTTAGGAATTTTCTCTGAACAAAGAAGATGATGAAGGCTTTAGGAATTTTTCTAAGAAGTCCAGAATTTCTCTAGAAAAGAAGATGATGAAGGCTTTAGAAATTTCTTTGGGAAGTCTATAATTTCACTAGACTTCTCAGAATTTCTCTGGACAAAGAAGATGATGAAGGCTTTAAGAATTTCTTTGGGAAGTCTATAATTTCTCTAGACTTCTCAGAATTTCTCTAGACAAAGAAGATGATGAAGGCTTTAGGAATTTCTCCGGATAAAGATAAAGGCTTAAGTTAGAAATTTCTTTGGAAAGTTTAGAATTTCTCTGAAGAGTGAAGTTCAGAGAAATTTTCAGAATTTCTCTGGATCAATTTTTTTTTGGTCGAATTTTCTCTGGATCGATGTTAAGAGACTTTAGACATTATAAAAATATTAAGTGTCCTTTATACTATAAAATCTTAATACCAGGAATCTTAAAAAAAAAAATCTATTTTTTTTATAAATATTATACTTTTTAAGTGTATTTATGTTAAGTGTGTCTAAAAATTACAAAAATTGATGGAAATATTAAAAAAAATCAATAAAAAATAAAAAAAATATGAAAAATGAAAAAGTAGAATTTTCTGAAAATGAAAACCGGTGAATGTTGTTTAAAAAATTAATTTGAAGAAAAAAAAAATCTAAAGACAAGTTGTTTTTAAATTGGGAAAATTGTTTCACATAAAAGTAAGGAGTAATGAAGTTTTGAACTTTTATTTTGTTTCTAAAAATACAAAAAACGAAATCAATACCAAATAAACATTTCTCTCTTACAATGAGATCAAATATGTTTTCAGATTGAACAAGGGAGTTATGTGCGAGGTAATTTTAGGGAATGCCGTTTGAAAAAAAAAAAAAAAAAAAAAAAAAAAAATTGAGTTGATTTGCTAATTAAATTTGAAAGTATGTCCACATTAAAAAAAACAAAAATGCTTTAGACCACTAATTAGTGGTGGCTCTAATGATATGGCAGTGGGTCCCACTCACTGCCACATGTGTTTTGTGCCTTGTTTTTTTTTTTTTTCCTTTTTTTTCAATTGCCACCTCACTAGTGGTGGTATTAGTGATGGTAAATTAGTGGTCTATAGTATTGCTCAAGTGGGTTCAGGCTACCCAACAAAAAAAGCATCAAAATGTTACTTTTATGGGTAAATTTAAACCCCTCAAAAAAAGGATGAAGAAATCCAAGAGGTTGCTGTTTGATTTGAAACAATATTTTTGGCAGCTCCATCACTGGTAGAGAAACCATAGAAAGCTTTATAGCCACTTCATTTTGCTTCACCACCGCCAAAACAACATAAACAACTTTTTTTTCAATTCAAGCAAACAACCTGAAATTCAAGATGCCTCAAAGTAACCACAAGAGAAATAGTGAAATCTCATTTCTAAATTTAATAAATCAATCATCACATTAACCCATACAAACACAAGTATCTGAAAGCAAAAGCAGAATGAAAATTGTGCTGAGAAAAATAGCAAACTAGTTCTTGACACTGCCAAATGACAGGAACAACAATAGAAACAAAAACAAAACTGAAATCTATAAGTAGTATTAATCGACTGTGGTCACCTGTTGCCACTCCCCGTCAACTGCTTCTTTCCACAACGTGACGTTGTTGTCCCCAGCAGCCACAGCCAACAAGTTTCCTGTCAAGGACCACGAGACCCTCCAAACAGGGGTCGTAAAGTCCTTCAAAACTTTACCTTCCCATTCATTGCCTTCTTTTGCCAGAGTCCATATGACAACTGTACCATCCTGCGAAGAACTTGCAATAGTAGCCTTTGGAAGGCCCAAGTTGGGTGCCCAAGCCACATCCCTCACCCAATCAGCGTGCATCTGCAACGCAGGGAAGCAGTCCATCTTCCAATTTCCATTATATAGCTTCCACACCTTTACAGTATTATCACAGCCACCAGAAGCCAGCTTCTGAACAGGATCGAGTATGCCACATCCAACTAGAGCACCAGGAGCCATAGAAGGGGCCCATGAAACTGAGGTCACTCCAAGAGGGTGGGCTTGGTCTATCCTGGTGGTATCCCAACCACCATCAGATCTGGCAGTGAAGACTGAGATATTCCCATCAGAAGATCCACAAGCTAAGCAGAGGCCAAGTTCATGCGGTGCCCAAGCAATTGAATTGACAGATGATTTATGGTCGGTGAAAACATGAGCCTGTGTCCACTCATTTCGATTACCTTCCTTCCAAATTATTACTCTACCATCATAAGAGCAGGAAGCAAGGATTGATCCAAATTTGGGATGAGCCCAAGCAACCTGCCAAACTGGGCCTTGATGTCCAGTCAGTGTTGCAAGGTGCTGTGAAGTAGAGTTGTTGCTTACACCAATTATTTTGATAGTGGTATCGGATGAACCGGTTGCTACACGCTTTCCAAAGTAATCCATGGATACATCATGAACTGTGTCATTGTGACCTGTGTCAATCTTCTGGGCTGGCATCTTTCCTTGATTTTTTATCACAGTGATTCCGCTTACAACCTTCCTTTACTTACTAGTTTGCCGTTTATATAGTACCTTCCAAGCTACAATTTGTGATCAGAGTCAAATTAGATCATTAAACAAATGGCCACTAATTGTTGAAACACAACAGTAATTTGGTGAAATCATTCTTCAAAACACAAGCAACTCTAAATAATAAGTAAAATACACTCTTACAATGCAAGAAAATTATTTTTCAATAAATAAAAAAACAAATCCTAACAATATAGAAATATGGAATTTGGACATGTAAGAATCTTATATTGCATGTTGAGAATCAACATGATTCAACCAGTTATTGGTTCCCACAGAAGAAATCACTCGGTAAACAATTAATCCCTTGTCTGACAAACACCAGTCTCTTAAAAAAACACATCCTTCTGAAGGCATGTAACTAGCTTTTGCATTCACCTCCTAAGCTTATATTCCAGTATTAATCATCTACTTTAATGCCAGAAGTTGGAAGACCTAACTGGTTTGAAGGTTGTGTTGAATCTACGCTATGTGATCATGTGATTATTGAATCTAGGTCGTTCCCCTCAAGTGGCGCGTTGCGCCCGTCTCCGGGTGTTTCAAAAAGTGAGTAAGGGGCGCCGCATCGACGCCTGGGTGAGGTGGAAAATGGGCAAAGGTTCTTGCATTTTTCTGAACGAGCGCGGGTAAAGAAGCTAGTTCAAGACTGTTAGTCTAGGGTAGCTACTTGGAATATAGGAACATTAAGACGATAGAATTGGTAGATGTTATGATTAGGAGGAAAGTTAGCATAGCATGCGTACAAGAAACTAAGTGGACGAGTGAAAAAATTGGGAAAATTGAGAATACCGGTTTTAAACTGTATTATAGTGGTAAGGATAGACGCAGGAATGGGGTAGGAATCATAGTTGTCAAGGGTCTTATGGAAAATGTAGTGGCGGTCATTAGAGAAAGAAAATGTTGGTCTGACCTATTCTCTACAGATAGCACCAAAGGCTCGACCCTATACTATCACAATTTCCTGTTAATTAGTTCTTGATACATAGATACATACACACCAAAATGGGGACCACTATTCTCAATTGGTACTTTATCGTATTTTTCGACCATGCTACTTTGCTTCCGACCCTAATGGCCAACATTGGCCAATTCGATGAGGTGTGGCAAAGGCGAACAGAGGAAGCAAAAGAGACCGCCCTTCATTCCTATGAATCAGATCCTTCAATAGTCACTGATAGCTTAAACAAAGAAGTTCACTGGTAGGTGTTTTATTTTGACATCAAGGCTAATATATATCATTGACATATTATAATCAATATATAGATAGTTGATATTTATGCATATATATATTTTGTGCTGGACTTTAAAGAGCATCAAATTGACAAGCAATGCCACTATGTCAAGCGACATCCATTTGACAAGCAACAGCACTAGAAGGTACCTAAAGGGAAAACGATACGGTGGTCCATGCTTGGCTACCAACCCAATTGATAGGTGTTGGAGATGCCAACCAAATTGGCATCTTAACCGAAAGAGACTAGCAGATTGTGTCCTTGGCTTTGGTTACAAGACAACCGGTGGTAAGGCTGGAGAATTTTATGTTGTGACAAATAATTCAGACGATTCTAGTAGACCAAAACCCGGAAGCCTCCGCCATGCTGTGCTCCAAAAGGAGCCATTGTGGATCATATTCGCACGCAACATGAATATTAGGCTAACTAAGGAGTTGATCATGCAGGGTGATAAGACTATTGATGGCCGTGGGGCTCATGTAAACATTATTGGTGGGGCTGGTATCACCATCCAGTTTATAAAGAATGTGATCGTTCATAATCTTCATATACGAAATATTGTTTCTGCCAATGGTGGCAATGTCACAGATGCCGTTGACCATATTGGCTTTAGGACGAGGAGTGATGGGGATGGCATTTCATTCTATGGATCTTCCAATGTTTGGATTGATCATGTCTCTATGTCTAACTGTGTGGAAGGCCTCATTGATGCCATTGAGGGATCCACTGCTATCACCATTTCAAATAGCCATTTCACAGTCATAATGAGGTAACAAAATTGATTTGTATTAGTTGGATGCGTTTTCATCTTCTAAGCTAAGTGATATAATGAACTAATAAAAATTCAAATTATCGCAAATGTAATAATGTATAAGATGACAATGGATTTAACGATGATAAGGAAAATGCTTGGAATGGCGCAGATAATAATGTATAACATGACTGGGAGAGGCTTACCTAAGAGTTGCCGGAGACAGAGACAGAGACAGAGCGGCGCTGGTTCTGGTCGATTGGGGAGAGAGAGAGAGACAGACAGACAGACAAAGATGGAAGAACAAGAACAAGAACGAGAAAGAAGATGAGAGCTGCGCACAAAACAAATTAGGATTAGGGTTTGGTTTGTTTAGGCAAAACAAAAATAGCTAAGAGAGAGACAGAGAGAGAGAGAGAGACAGAGACAGAGACAGAGACAGAGACAGAGACAGAGAAGGATGTAACCTGAGAGTTGCCGGAGACGGATCGGCGCTGGTTGTAGTTTGTGATTGTGAGAGATTAGGGTTTTTTTTTTAACAATTTGTTTTTTAAGGTAATTACACTAATACTCATCAATTATTAATAAATATCACTTTAATCCTTTATCTCTTACATATTGACTCTTCAACTATAAAAATGTATATCACTTTCACTTTCACCATGCTACTTTCAAAATGGGGATATTTGTACCATTTTTGAAATTGAGGTAGTCAAAATGTAGGCATTGATATTCATTAATAGAAAGAATTTTGGGATAATAATTTTTTTTTAAATGAATAATTTGCCTAGTCACATAAAATGCGACATTCTTTGAATTATTTTGGAAAGTTGATTAAAAATTAATTTTTTGATTTATTTTTTTTTAAAAAAATGTGTAAAAAATATGAAAGATAATGTGACTTAAAATGAATTAAAAACTAGAAAATGATTTTTAACCATCTTAAAATATGCCTTTATCCAAATAACAGATTCACCATTGAAGCAAAAGCTGTTATTCCTTTTAATAAAAAAACATAACTCATATTAATTAAGTTATTCTTTATTTTCAAATTACTTAATAAAAGTGAATTAATATGTTTTATCAATAAATTTTTTTATTATATGATTGGTTTGAAACACAATGCAATCCTTTATTATTGAAGTTATAATTTAATTAGTTTGAATTAAATTGATGACCATCTAAAATAATTATAAAATGCATCTATAATTCTATGCATTTTGTGTTAATTTAATCCTTAATTTTTTAATTTTATTAATTTCATTCCTCAACAACACTGAAATGTTATATTCATCTTCATGTTTAAGGATTAAAGTGGCAAAATTTGAACTTCTAGGTACCAATGTGACATGAAGCTTATAGTTTAAGAATCATATGTGTATTATTCAATTAACAATTTAAATGGTCCATATAAATTGAAATTTTCGATTAAATAGTAATAAAATAATATGCATATTCATATCTATTATATATAATTATATATATTAATAATAAAATTCAAATTGTTTGGATTGCAAGAGCCCCTACCTAATCTTAATCAAATTTATTTTGAGTTTACTAAGTTTAGTTCAAGGTCTATAGTATTACAATTAGCATTTTTAAGTTCATAATAATAAAACAACGGTGATGCTACATACACCAATTAATATACATGCTAGTATACCAACTAGTGTTATGATATTATTATTGATCACATCTATTATGCAAGTTACTATTGGAACAATCTTCTGTGTGAATAAAAAACTTGAAATAAATTCAAACAAAACAAATAAATAACATACCAGGTTTATTTATCGAACCCAAATAAAATTAAGACCAAGTCGAGTGTGTGACATTCTGTCCTTAAGACAGATTCGCCCCGCTAAGGTACTTACGGTTGAGTGGCGTCTATCTCACAGGATACAATGATCTTTACAAATTTATAGAAGCACTTCAAATAAATTTGTTCGACGAACTAGAACCTGTGTTCTATACTCTCTCTGTAATTTCCTAAAACTAGAATGAAGGAAAATCTCCTAAATAAAAGTTGGACAGCAATAAATAATGCAGACTAAATCTCAGACTGTTTTTTCGAACCCATGGACTGCTAAAAAACAAATAGTATTTATAGGCAAACAATAGGACCCGAACAGGTAGAATTTGCAAATGAATAGGTACAAAAGAAAACTGAATCACACCGTTTGTATCTAGAACATATTTTCAAAAAGTTTGAAAATAGGACCGTTGACCGTTGGTGAAACAATTTAACCTGTTGGAACTGTAGGTTCATTTATTATTTATATTATTTCAAATATATATATATATATTAAACTAATTAAATATATATATATATTAAACTATTGAAATAGTTAAATAAATAAATAAATGAAGAGGTACAAACTTTAAGAAACTTTTAAGGAATCTAAATTTTGAATTTAGAATTAAATTAAATTCTCACAATTACAAATTTTAGGAAACCACTTAGGAACCCAAAATTTGAATTTAGAATTAAATTAAATTCCCATGATAATTTTTATTGAAAAAATTCAAAAGAATTTTATCTAAATAAAAATTAAAGTTAGATCTGAAAACGACGTCAACTTCCCATTCACTTATAAATGGTTTTGACGTTCTGTCTTCACCGTGTGACTTGCCACGCGGCAAGGAACACGTCACCTCTTCGGACCCACACCAAAAGACGTTTGAGGCCCACTCAACTTGGGCTCAAAAATATGCCTATATAAAACCATTTTCCAACAATCCCCCACATGAATGGAATTTGACGGAGAGAAAATGCAACAACATGATCTAATTACAGAAAGTACAGAAATTGGAAATATTCTGCAAAGGATAGGTAGCTTTTGGCTTTGAACCTTCCCTTGTGAGATACTATTGGATTTACTAGCTAACCAGTGAACATGATGTCTTAAACTGTTCAGCCGTTTGTGTAAACCAAGACAATACAACTCACACAGTATATCTCCAGACATAGATTAGTTCTCACTATTGTGTTCATTTTGGCCCTGAACAACCTAATCTTTCATGAGTGCTCTAAAGACTTGTAGCCCTTCACAAATCTTATAGAACCGGCCCAGTTCACACTCACATAGGTGATTCTTATGAAAAGTATCCTGCCATACTCCACTAGGTTTACCTAGATATAAGAATCATTAAAAGTATTACTTAACTTAAACCGCTGCAGACATCACTATTTCATCAAAGAAATGGGTAGGAGATAAACTCCCCAGTGATCCTTCTGAGTCATTCACAACTCGGTTGTCCCTTTGAACCTAGATCTTGGGATCTCCAGTCAACTAGGTTGGGTTGCCGTTGTGGTAACTCTTATTTAATAGGCTTAAGTCCCATTCCCCTCGATGATTTCTCAACTAACTCTCTTGCTAACCTTTTGGTTAGTGAATCCGCTATGTTGTCTTTAGACTTAACATATTATATGGACATAATTCCATTAGAGAGTAGTTGTCTTACGGTATTATGTCGACGACGAATGTGTCGAGACTTACCGTTGTACATATGACTCTGTGCTTTATCAATTACTGATTGCCTATCACAATGTATGCATATAGCAGGCACCAGTTTTGGCCATATTGGAATATCTTCAAGGAAGTGGCGAAGCCATTCTGCCTCTTCCCCTACTTTGTCTAAAGCTATGAATTCAGATTCCATAGTAGACCTAGCAATACAAGTCTATTTGGAAGATTTCCAAGATACAGTCGCCCCACCAAGAGTAAAGACATACCCACTAGTGGACTTTGAGTCTCTAGTATTTGATATCCAATTTGCATCACAGTATCCTTCAAGTACTGCTGGATATCTAGTATAATTAAGCCCAATATTACGAGTAAATCGGAGATACCTTAAAACCCTTATAATTGCTTTCCAGTGTTCTACTCTCGGATTACTCGTATATCTACTTAATTTACTTACTGCATAAGCTATATCTGGGCGAGTGCAGTTCATCAAGTACATTAAGCTTCCAATAATTTGGGCATACTCTAATTGAGAAATACTTTCCTGTACATTCTTAGAAAGATACAAATTAACATCTACAGGAGTTCTAGCAAGATGATCATCATCTTTGCTGAATTTGTCAAGTATTTTCTCAATGTAATGAGATTGTGACAAAGTATATCCTTCTGATGTTTTGGTAATTTTCATACCAAGTATTACATCAGCAATGCCCATGTCCTTCATGTCAAAATGTTTATTCAACATTTTCTTGCTAGTTTTAATCATGTCGTTATTACTACCTATAATGAGCATATCATCTACATAAAGACATACAATGGCATAACCTTTGTCCGTGTTTTTAATATAAAAACATTTGTCACACTCATTAATTTTAAATCCATTTGACATCATTGCCTTGTCAAATTTCTCATGCCATTGCTTTGGCGCTTGTTTTAAACCATATAATGATTTAACCAATTTACACACTTTCTTTTCTTTCCCTGGAACAAAAAACCCTTCTGGTTGTTTCATGTAAATTTCTTCATTTAACTCACCATTTAAGAAAGCGGTTTTAACATCCATTTGATGAATTTCTAGATTGTATAGAGATGCAATGACAATTAGCATTCTAATGGATGTTATTCTAGTAACCGGTGAGTATGTGTCAAAGTAATCTAGACTTTCTTTCTGTTTAAAACCTTTGACTACAAGTCTTGCCTTGTATTTGTCTATTGATCCATCCGCTTTCAATTTTCTTTTGAAAATCCACTTGTACCCAAGAGGTTTACAACCTGGTGGCAAATCCACCAATTCCCAAGTGTGATTTTGCAAGATGGATTCAACTTCACTGTTGACAGCTTCTTTCCATAAAGGAGCTTCAGGACTGGACATAGCCTCCTTAAAAGTTAAAGGCTCATTTTCTAACAAATATGTTAGAAAATCTGGACCAAAAGATTTTGAGATTCTAGCACGTTTACTATGCCTAGGTTCTTCTTCCTCATTTTGGTCTAACTCTTGTTCTTGATCATATTCTTGATCCTGCCTAATAATAACATTATGACATCTTTTATTACTACTAGTCTCTTGTCCAATCTTATTTGGAAATACATGTTCAAAGAATGATGCATTCCTTGACTCAATAATAGTATTTACATGCATTTCAGAATGTTCTGATTTATGAATCAAAAACCGATATGCACTACTATTCTTGGCATAACCAATGAAAATGCAATCAATGGTCTTAGGACCTATCTTAGTCTTTTTAGGACTAGGAATAGCCACTTTAGCCAAACACCCCCACACTTTTAAGTATTTGTAGGATGGTACTCTTCCATGCCACAATTCATAAGGTGTTTGATTTATTTTCTTTCGGGGTACTTTATTTAAAATATAATTAGCAGAAAGTATTGCTTCCCCCCACAAGTTCTGAGGTAATCCAGAACTAATTAACATGGCATTCATCATTTCTTTTAAAGTCCTATTTTTCCTTTCAGCAATTCCATTTTGTTGAGGTGAGTAAGGAGCGGTGGTTTGATGAATTATTCCATGTTCTTTACAAAACTCACCAAAGGGTGATTCATATTCACCACCTCTATCACTTCTAAGTTTCTTGATTTTCTTACCAAGTTGATTTTCAACTTCATTCTTATATTGAATGAAAGTTTCCAAAGCTTCATCCTTGGTTCGAATTAAATAAACATAACTATATCTAGTATAATCATCTATAAAAGTGATAAAATACTTTTTCCCACCTCTAGTTTGAATTGATTTAAAATCACAAATGTCACTATGAATTAATTCAAGTGGTTCCGTACTTCTTTCAATTGAATGAAAAGGAGTTTTAGATAATTTTGCCTCAACGCAAACCGCACATTTATGATTTGAATCAATGTTAAATTTAGGTAAACATTCCATATTAATTAATCTACACAAAGATCCATAATTAACATGTCCTAATCTACCATGCCATAAATTTGAAGACTCAAGCAAGTAAGAAGAAGATGTAGTATTATTAATAATTGAGGGTACAACGGTCATTACATTTAATTTGAAAAGGCCATCAGACATTTAACATTTTCCTACATACATCCCGTTTTTGGTAAGTACAAACTTGTCACTTTCAAAAACTAGCCTAAACCCATTCTTACTCAACAAAGATCCGGAAACTAAATTCTTGCGAATGTCCGGTACATGCAGCACATTGTTGAGAGCGAATTCATTTCCAGATGTCATCTTGAGTATAATCTTTCCTTGTCCTTCAACTTTGGAAGTTGAGGAGTTGCCCATAAAAAGTTGTTCACCATTGTCCACTGAAGAATAAGATGTGAACATCTTTTTGTCGGCACAAATATGGACCATTCTTTAGGATTTCCGACAAGATTTGCCTCGGAAACAACTGCAGAAAGATTTATGACATCTACACCATTGGAAATTATATCCATTTCGGTTATATCGGCTTTAGTAACCTTCTTACTTGTTCTTCCTTTGCATTTGCAAAAATCAGTTCTTAAGAACTTCTCTGCCTTTTCATTATTATTCACTGGCACAGTCCCAACATAAGGAGAGGTTGGCGTAATGGCAAACACCATACCAGTACTGGTTTGAACATTAGTTTGACTAGTTTTAGTAGTCATAAATTCTAAATTATAAAATAAAATTATAATTAGAATTTTATACTACACAGAAAATTTAATCCAAAAAACACAGAATTTTAAATTTTGTAAAAATAAAAGAAACAAGAATTGTAACTTTTATTTCCAATTAATTTGAAAATAAAATAAAATTTTATTTAAACAAATTAAACCAAACTATAGATATAAAATCTGTTAAAATAAAAGAAACAAAACAAAATGTAACTTTTATTTTCAATTAATTTGAAATAAAATAAAATAAAAAATTTATTTAACCAAATTAATTCCACACAGAAAACTAATCCAAATTCACAGAATTAAATTCTGTAAAAATAAAAAAAACACGAATATAACTTTTATTTTTCAATTAATTTAGAAATAAAATAAAATTTTATTTAACCAAATTAATCCCACGCAGGAAATTAAATTCTGTAAAATAAAAGAAATAAGAAAATAACTTTTATTTTTCAATTAATTTGGAAATAGAATAAAATTTTATTTAACCAAATTAATTCCACACAGAAAATTAAATTCTGTAAAATAAAAGAAATAAAAACTATAACTTTTATTTTTCAATTAATTTGGAAATAAAATAAAATTTTATTTAACCAAAATAATTCCACACAGAAAATTAAATTCTGTACAATAAAAGAAATAAGAAAATAACTTTTATTTTTTCAATTAATTTGGAAATCAAATAAAATTTTATTTAACCAAATTAATTCCACACAGAAAATAAATTTCTGTAACACTTCAATAATTAAAATACTAAAACAGAATTTTAATCAATGAAAACTCAGAAAATAATTTCTAAAACCCAAAATTAATTTTTGAAAAAATTTCACAAAAATATATTCTGAATTGTTAATGACACCAGTATCGTACTACTAGTTGTTGTCAAAGAAAAAAGACAGTATATTACTACTATCTGTCAAATAGCATATAAACACTATTTGTTTTTCCAACCAGAATATTATTTTGTAAATCCACATAAAATAATTTTCTTCCGAAATTATTTACGAAGAATTAAAAAAAAAAAACAAACGAAAAATTCTGTAAACAGAATAATTCAAATCTGTCTTAAGATTGTTGAAACAATCTTCTGTGTAAATAAAAAACTTGAAATAAATTCAAACAAAACAAATAAATAATATACCAGGTTTATTTATCGAACCCAAATAAAATTAAGACCAAGTCGAGTGTGTGACACTCTGTCCTTAAGACAGATTCGCCCCGCTAAGGTACTTACGGTTGAGTGGTGTCTATCTCCCAGGATACAATGATCTTCACAAATTTATAGAAGCACTTCAAATAAATTTGTTCGACGAACTAGAACCTGTGTTCTATACTCTCTCTGTAATTTCCTAAAACTAGAATGAAGGAAAATCTCCTAAATAAAAGTTGGACAGCAATAAATAATGCAGACTAAATCTCAGACTGTTTTTCCGAACCCATGGACTGCTAAAAAACAAATAGTATTTATAGGCAAACAATAGGACCCGAACAGGTAGAATTTGCAAATGAATAGGTACAAAAGAAAACTGAATCACACCGTTTGTATCTAGAACATATTTTCAAAAAGTTTGAAAATAGGACCGTCGACCGTTGGTGAAACAATTTAACCTGTTGGAACTGTAGGTTCATTTATTATTTATATTATTTCAAATATATATATATATATATTAAACTAATTAAATATATATATATATATATATATTAAACTATTGAAATAGTTAAATAAATAAATAAATGAAAAGGTACAAACTTTAGGAAACTTTTAAGGAATCTAAATTTTGAATTTAGAATTAAATTAAATTCTCACAATTACAAATTTTAGGAAACCACTTAGGAACCCAAAATTTGAATTTAGAATTAAATTAAATTCCCATGATAATTTTTATTAAAAAAATTCAAAAGAATTTTATCTAAATAAAAATTAAAGTTAGATCTGAAAACGACGTCAACTTCCCATTCACTCATAAATGGTTTTAACGTTCCGTCTTCACCGTGTGACTTGCCACGCGGCAAGGAACACGTCACCTCTTCGGACCCCACCCCAAAAGACGTTTGAGGCCCACTCAACTTGGGCTAAAAAATATGCCTATATAAAACCATTTTCCAACAGTTACAAATATCCAAAACCATACAAATGATGTCACATCATTTGTTATATACTAGTGTGTACATTAATTAGTATATATAACATTATTCATAAAACAAATATCTAAACAACACAGTACAAGTTGCCAAGAAGTGTTGGAAATGTTAATAAGTTTTTTCTATAAACATGTCATCAAGGCCTTGCATGTTCATCAAATCCAAGCTAAGAAACTGCAATTTACAACTGTGAATTGGAGAAACTAAAACCGTCAATGCTATAATGTCAGGAGTTAATAGACGGGTGCTGGCTATTCTGGTTGGTGCATCAAGAAAATGCATCCAACATAAGGCTTAAAACTCTTAGTCAAGAAAGAGAAACATAGTATAGCATTCTCTGTTGAACTTGCACTTGATTATCTCTGAAGTTAGAATAAGTGGGATCAAGATACTTCTTGCGTTTGTTTCTTCTCATCAACTTCGACATTCCATGACTTCCATGCCGCAACATAATGAGCAAAAAGGTCACTTAAAGCTGCCACACCAACAAAACCTATCTTCTATCATTTAACTGTGACATGAGATGTAAATCCAAATGAAAGCATAGCAATTTATATACATGATTCATGGTCCAAAAACATTATATGAAGAAGGATATCAAGCCCCAAAACATTGTACCATAGAAATAATTTGAAACATTAACTTCCAAATCCTCATTGGTGAACACGCATGCAGATTTCAAAAAGATCATCACAAACATATATACCTTTTTCCTGAATTTTAAGGTTGTGGATCACCAAGTAAAGATCATTGAATATTTGACAGCCAACAACATTGTTAATGATCAACTCACTACTTGAAGTAATTTTCATAACAAAATAGAAAAGTTGAATATACTTTATCATCCCCATGACATGCCGTAACAATTTGCAGTACTGCACAGTACTGCATTATATGCGAGGTATGTATGACCCAGAAAAGTTATAAGGGGTACTCATAATGTAGTATTAAAAGGTACCTTGGTTGTGATACTGAGGACGATAAGAAGCCAAGTTAACTCGTCTTTCATTTTTGTTTCCTGAATCTCCCACTTTGGGCACACTGGCCGGAGTGAAAGGGCCAAATACAGAACCCTTGGATGAATATCTTCCTTGCTGCTCCAATGAGCTCCTGTCATGTTTATCTTTCGAATTGTTGTGTTTCATAAGCATTGGCATATCTGCTTTCTCGTTTGAGTTGCAATCAATTGAAGATTCGGACTTAGATTTTTTAGAAAGAGTGTTGTGATCTCAGCTCCAAACACTTTTCTTTTAGAATCGTTAAATTTCAAAGAAGTAGGTCCATTCTTGGAACTTTCATTTATCCCCAACCATCTAAATGCCAGTTTCCTGCTCTCTGGGTGCTGAGTTTGAAAATCAAATAGATCCAATGAGAAAAGGATTGAGGATTTTTTTTCCCCTTATACTTATTTGCACTTACTAATCAATAAAATTTTGAAATGTAATTTACCTTTTCAATGAGACATTTGCAATATCATAAAGGCGCCTTACTTTTGCTGCAGAATTATCTTACATAGATAAAGCCAAAGTAACAAAATTGTTTCTCCTATCTCCACTATATATAATTTATAAATATCAAAGCATAAAGATGACAAAAGTTCAATTACTTCTCATAGTTGTTGGATCGTGAATGTCACCAAGCAATGCTGTTGCTGCATTATCTAAAGAGATCAAATCCTCCTAAAAGAAAGAATTGAATCAGATAAAATAAATGCAAGAAAGTAAACTAGTTTGTTAATGGATAAATAATGTACATATATGTAGCTTAGGTGGGAACAAATGAAAAGCTTGACAAAATTCATCGTAAGAAGACCCAGAGATATCTCCTTCCTGTTGTCTGTACAAACAAAAACTAAATCCTAGTATGCTTGTGTAAATGGAAATGATAACCTTAGTTTACTCTATGATCCCTCAAATTTGAGTAATAAAAGACATAGATAAGATTAATGATATTTTCTAAGCAGAAAGTAATCTAATTTATAGAAACAAACGAAGAACACAAGAGAAAGAGAATTTACCAACTTTATTTGATACAGAAGGCTTGTCTTTCCTATCAGTTTTAGAATTTGAA
The DNA here is from genome assembly GCF_055761805.1 of Camellia sinensis. Lineage (NCBI taxonomy): Eukaryota > Viridiplantae > Streptophyta > Magnoliopsida > Ericales > Theaceae > Camellia > Camellia sinensis. The sequence continues at coordinate 84,737,444 of NC_138964.1, forward strand.
GGCCCTCCACAATGGTTTACACTTGAAACCTATTGACAGAAGCTCATATTTACCATTAGATTGCTAAGAAGATGTACAGAGAGAGTGATTCAATACTAATTCTTATCATCCCAAAAGGAAACAACATAAATAAAAGCATTCAGAACATTTGATTTTCGTACAATTTCCTCATGCTTTCTTGGCAGCCAAACAAAGGATAAATAAAAAATATATTATATAAGACCCTTGCTAACATACATTGGCAGAATGGAAGACACCTGAGGTGCAGAAGTTCTCTCTCAATGCTTTTTCCTAGTATGCAAATCAAAATAATAAAAATTAAAAAAATCAGAAATTTTCGCTCCCAATTTATTGGTTTCTGATACAAAACTACAAAACCCAAAATTTTGACTACCTTAAGCTTATCTAAAGCCCGTGGGATTGCACTAAAACCTTTCCAAAAATACTGATTCTTCGCTTTTCTTGATAATACCTTGGAAAATTAACGAACCCAGATGTGTTAAGAAAATTCAGCTCTATAAGAAAAGGAATCTGAATCAGGAGAGAAAGAAGTGCACAAGATCATACACCAACACTTTCTAATATGTTGACAATATCGTAAACTCGCCTCCGCTCAACACCTGCAAATTCAATTAGATTCAATAAACACTATGCAAAACCAAAACTTCAAAATAACATTAAAAAAAATAAAAATAAGTTAATTTCACTTCTATTCCCTAAACTATCACCATTTCCTCTATTTCACCTCTATATTATTAATTTTGTCTCTAAAATTTCTGATTTCTATTCATGTTATTCAATTGAAGACAAGTATATAGAAAAAGTACCAATTAAAGCTTTATTTGATGGGCAAAAAGATAGTTTTAAAATTTAAACAATTTAAATCGTACGACCAAACACTCATTAAATTGATTGTGTAGTTTGGTCAAAATAATAAGAAAATTTAATGTATTTTTTTTGTTGGTATATTCAAATATATACTACAGGAAAAAAGGAATTAGGTGGCGTTTTTTTAATGACGTATTTTTAAACGTCATTTTTTTTAATATTTAACGACGTTTTATGAAAGTCGCAGATTTATTTAGCAAAACGACACCGTTTTATAATAAAGAAACGCCTCCAAATGTGTTGTACCTCACGCGCTTGGTCTCCCCTCTTTTCAAACCCTAATTTTGAATCTGAGACTCACCTAAGACCCAAATTTCGAGCGCGCGCTCTCTCTCTCTCTCTCTCTCAGAGCGATTTTGAAGCTCCACCGCTTGTTCATTCTCAGAGCGAGGTAGCGAGCACCAACGAAGGTGAGCTCCATTGTCTCTCTTTCTCTCTCTCTCTCTCAACCCTGTCTAAACCCTCACCAGAGCGATTCATAGAATCATCTCAGAGATTTCATCGCAGAGATTCAGAGGGATTTCATCGCAGAGATTCAGATCGTCTCCACCATCGTCTGCTAAGGTGAGCTCTGTCGTCTCTCTCTCTCTCTCTCTCTCTCTCTGTTTCAGTGATTGATGAGCTGTATGTGCTCCGTTTCAGCAATTGTTTTTCACTGATGAGTTGTATATGCTTTGTTTCATTGTCTTTTCTTTGTTTGGTTGCTGAGAAAACTAGGAAAAAAATATGCTCTGTTTCATCACGGAGATTGTTTCTTTTCGTTGTCTTTTCTTTGTTTTTCACTGATGAGTTGTGAGCGAGTGATGGCTGCTTCTTCTTCTTCAGTGCTGCCGTCGTTGCCATTGCCGCCGGAGTATCCAGATTTGTATGGGAAGCGGAGGGAGCTTGCTAAGGTTCAGATATTGGAGAGAGAGCGATTACTTTTCTTGAGGTTAGCTTTTAATTCAAATTTATTTATTAATTTTTTTTTTTTGTGGCTGTTTTGTTGTTAAATTCATGTAAATATTGTTTTTACTCTTGATTGGGGTTGGATGGTGAATTGGAAATATGAGAAATTTTACCCTGAAAAACTAAAAATAATTAAAAGAAGATGAAAATAATTGAATTAGTGAGAGGGAAAAAAATTATGGTGGAAAGTGGAAACCCAATTAGAATTACGATTTGGTTGTTATATTAAAATGAAGAAATTGTTTTTGAATTAATGATATCAATTTGGGGATATTCTTGCTTGATACAACAGTTTCAAAAACCTCATCTTCAACCTGCTTCCCAGTGCTGTAAAGAGTGCGTGATTGGTCTTGCAATTGCGTTGTATAGCATGCAGTTGATCTTTTTTTTCCCCCCTTCTTTTTATGCTAGACAAATTCATCCATGCAATTTAAATATCTTGATTTTTTTTTTTTTTTTTGAAAAGGTTATATTTTATCTTAGGAATTATTGATGTTCGGTTACTAAACCTAAACTTGATTGGACTTCACAATTTGGTAGGGTTGCTGATTTCGTGGTGGCAAATTCAGATCCTTTCAGAAGTCCAAAGAAATCTGAATTTTGAATCTTATGTATGATGTTGCATTGCTTATTGAAACTTTAGGAAAATAAAAATTCATGGAAGCAAACTGAACTAGTTGTCTTTATCTAATTACTCTTACCTCAACTTGAATTTTTATTCTTGAAACTAGCTTCTCTTCAGATAACACAACAGCACATCATGACTTTTAATTCCTGGTTTTAAATTTTTATCTTTGGGACATCACATCTTGCATCTGCAGTAGGCTTATCTGTTGGTTTGCCATTATGCTGGTGATGTAAGTTTCTATTCTTTGTGTTATTATATGTATTTATTTAATAGTTCATTCAACTCCAGAATATACACTCTTGAAACAAAAAACATTGACCAGCACTTCAATTTATTTTTCAGGTCACCTATCAAACTGAATTTTTTCTAGACAAAAACAAAGATTATGTTATTGCCGAACATCAAGCACTCTTGAGTGCTTCCAAATGTTCCTTTGTGTCGGGTTTGTTTCCACTTTCATCTGAGGAGTCCTCTAACAATCAAAGTTCTCTTCAATAGGTTCACGGTTCAAGGTCTGATGTTCTCTCTCGCTCTCTCTCTCTCTTAAATTATCTACTTCTTTTGTACAATAGCTTGACTTACGAAATTCCTGTTGTACTTTTTGCAGCAACAATTGCAACAATTGCTTGAAACTCTTGAGTTCGACTGAGCCTCGTTATATTCGCTGTGTGAAGCCCAATAATCTTCTTAAGCCAGCTATTTTTGAGAATAGTAATGTTCTACAACAACTGCGTTGTGGGGTAAGGAAGGGTAACTTTTACATGGTGTTGGAAACGAAGTTGGCTGCCTTCTTTTTTCATCCCCCTCATAACTCTTGCTGATAATGCTCGAGTTAGGGTATTATATAAATCTTTGTTATTATTTTTGTTCCTTGTCCTTTTTTTTGGTTAATTAAAGTGTGGCAAATAATTTTCATATTTTTTGGGTTTATTTATTTATTTTTCCCCTCTCTGTTTGCTAGTGTATTTTGGCTGGGTTCTTTTAGTGTAACTTTATTTGATGATTTTTTATTGGTGGATGTGAACTTTGTTAAAAAAATTCTGTATTCATTTCCAATCAAAAATTGTTTTTTACTACCCACCTCAATCAGCTGCCTTAGAATTATTTTTCATGGGACATTGGTTTTTGTAACCTTACTGGAACTGCATAAAGGACTATTTTTTTAAATTGTTTTATAGGACTTTCCTGCTAATTAAGTATAAGCACATGAAGCTTGTTAAAATTGTGTATGTTGCTGCTTGATTCCTGTTGGGACGCTAGCTTGTTGATAGTGGCCAAATTTTCTTAATTGAAATTGAAACCAAGTTGAAAATTTAGTAGTACAAAATTTTCATTTTGTAATGAAATGTTTCACAACTCTCTCTCTCTCTCTCTCTCTCTCTCGCAGTTGATATTACCTGGTAATGGATTACTCTTAAGTCAGTAACTTCCTACTGTTTTTGCCCAAATAGAAAAAGAAAAAATTGAAAAAAGAAAAACATCATAAGGTGAACACAAATCCTGTAACATATTTTATAACATAATGTCAACAAAATGCTTTTGGCTAATGTGAACACAAATCTGTTACCTTATTTTATAACATAATACCCATTGGTGGACACAAATCCTATAACATATTTTGTAACATAATACCCATTTTATCCCCATTGTATTTTGAGTATTTATTAATGAAGTTGACATTTTGTCCCCTTCAAAATCTATGTAATTTTACTTTGGCCCCTCCAAAATATAAATAATTTTGCCTTGTTCCCCTCTTTGTATTTTGTACACTGTTTACATATTGTGAACATGCTCATACCGGACATTTTTTTTCTTAGTAGCTGTGATTTGTTTTGCTAGTATGCTAGTATGCAATGCACACCTATTAAGAACTGTTATACTATCTCGTTGCCGTTGGATGCACCCTCTCTATATAGTGTTGGTAAGAATAATTAGTTTATTGTCCTTTAACCTTGCGGTGATGTATGACTAGCCAGTCATGATATATGTTCATGCTAGCTTTTTTTTTAACTATATTTTTTTCCCTCTATTTCTCCTTCTACAATGACCACCATATTTTTTCTATACCTCATGCAGTGGCATTTCTTGTGAAGTGCAATTTGTAGATTCTAATATTTGTTTGGTTGGGGCTATAACTGAAAAAGATGATTTCTGATTTTGTTGATGCAGCTGTGGATTATATTTCTATATTTTTACATATAGTGAACTCTGCTTGACATGATGGCCAAAATATTTGGAATGGAACCCTTGGATGTTGTTAACAGGATATCATTTTTACTATTATGTGCAGTTTTCTTTATGATACGGTTAATTTGTTAATGTAAATTGATTTTCACTTCCCTCAAATTGGCAGGAAAGACTGGAGGATATTGAAAGGGACCAACGTGAATATACATTGGACGATGAGGACAAGAAGGTTCAAGACGTAATTCTTAAACCAGACCCTTCAAAAAATGACACTATGTGGTTGAAGAAAACACTTTCTTGTTCCTACCCAAACTTGCCTTTTAATGAGGCACTTCAAAAAGAAAATGTAAAGCTTCAGTTAGAACTACAACGTTCACAAGCCAATTTGGATGTGGGTGAGTGTGAAGAATTCAACATCTGCTTGATGTCACAGACGCTGATGCCGTAAATTCTGTATCTGAGAAGAGTTCACCCATGAGAATTTCCAAAAAGGTGGAGCAGAATTATTCGGATGTTAATAGTGAAAAGAAGCATTCATATGATGAAAGCTACACTAAGCAAAGTGAGACTCACTCAACTTCAAGGTTTGTTTTCTCTCCTTTTTTTGTTTTTGTTTTTGTTTGTTTGTTGTTGTTGTTGTAGAAGAGAGTGAAATCATTCCTTAAAATGCAGTTTGTGTTGGTGTCAAATGGTCTATATTGCCTCATTAATTTGAAACCTCTGCTTATCAGAAAACAGTTAATGTATTTACTCCGTCATGTAATTCATTGAATCATCAACAAATTTTGACTAGTAGATTGCTTGAATTCTTAACTCAGTTGCCTAATATGAGAATTCTCTGTTTAAATTATTTGTAGAAACACTTCCTCAGTATTATCCGGACATGATCTGTTATCTACTAGAGGTTCAAATTGGGATGATGAATGGCATTCAAATTTGCTCGGCTGTTGTTCTGAACCTATGTTATATGATTATATCACAGCACTTGTTATTCAACTGCATGATGCCAGAACAACAACCTATTTTGTGTATTTTCTAAATGAACACGTGTTGATTGGATTATCAGATATAAATTTAAAGTCAGTTTCGTTTTCTATGTTCTACCTTTCTAGAGCAGAGAGGTAGTATTGTGGAGTAACTTCTATTTGCCTTCCTCTTTCCTCTACATAGACTGATAATTAGGACATAGGATGTAAAGGGGATTTCTACTTATTTGTGTTTTCTTTTCCTTTTTGAGTCAATTCTTTATTGGTCTAGTACCCTTTGCAAATTACAAATTATAAGATGCAAAGATTCTTTATTGGTCGGATTCAATATGTGTGTAGAGATAGTTAATTGTGTTAGATGTGTCTTTTCAGCTGAACTTTTTTAATTAGCTCATTGTTGAGGCCTTGAAAGTATATAACTCATTGATTTTTTCCTTGTGCTGATTACAGGACAACTTGCTCGGGAAGTTTACGAGAACATTAGGAGATAAGCTTCTTGTCTGAGAATTCAGAGAGATTTTCGCATGCATCTTGCTAGGAAAGCTTATAAAGAATTGTGCTTTTTTGCTGTTTCTATTCAGGCTGGTATGCGTGGAATGGTTGCACGTGATGAGCTTTGCTTCAGAAGGCAGATTGCTTTTTATGGAAAGCTTTCATTGCTGTATTCTCGTAGACTACTTGACTACATGAATTGTGCATTTGGATGTATTAGTAGGAACTCCAACAATTTCTTTTACACTGCTTCTGTTCAACTAAGTTCTTTAAAATAACCATATTATAACCTTTTATAATAATGTTTTTCTTTTGGAGAGCAGTACGAAAGCTGTCTCTTAGAATCTCCAAATACTTCTTCATGGGTTTAAAATTAACACAATTTCAAAAAAAAAAAAATTAAAAAGGATATCACGGCGTTTTTCAAAACGCCACTTAAACCCTAAATTTAACGGTCAATTTTTTAAAAAAGATACGATGGTGTTTTAAAAACGTCGCTAAATATCGTAGTACTATTATGTAGGACATTTGGTGGCATTTTTAAAGACGCCGCCTATACTAATATAACGACATTTTTAAAACGCTATAAAGCTATAGCGACGGCTGCGATTTCGGCGTTTAATATTAAACGTCACAAAAAGAATTAGCGATGTTTTTTCACCTATGGCGGCTGCTAAATACTATTTTCCAGCAGTGTATTGAAATAGTATTTTTCCCATTAAATTAGACTGCAATGATTATTGATTCGCATCTCTAATTAGACCACATAAACAGAAATTATAATTGTGGGAACTAATAGACGAAATAGAAACAATGATGATAGTTTAAAGTGAAATACCCACCAAAAAATCTATTGAGATTATAAGACTAGTTCCAGACCTAATCGATTTGCAGCATCATCCAATCCAATCGAGTCCACGCCATCTTGATTATAAAAGTTAAGAAAACTAAACAAAAATTATTATGTTACAAAACTACCCGGATTCACCAAGAAATATATAGATATAGATTTAGAGAGAGAGAGAGAGAGAGAAGGAGAGGGATTCCTTGGAGCACAAGAGGCCGAGAGATTTCTCTTTGCGGCTATTGGAGCTCAAGATAATTTTAATCAGTGTGTTTGGTTTTGATTTTTTGAATTTAATTTTTTTAAAATTAAATTTTATTTTTTTTGTTTTTTTATTTTTAGTAAATATTTTTAAAATTTTAAGTAATTTTTTACTTTTTTTAGATGCATCTTACATATATCTAAATAGTAAAATATTTTAAAAAATTAATAAATACACACAAATATAAAAAAATGTACTAAAATTTTGAATTTTTTGTGAATTTTTTAAACATTTTTTTGAAAAAATTAGTTTAAGGTCCCTCTCCCATTTTTAGTAATGGAAGAGAACTACTATTATTTTATGATGTCTAAGGTCCCTCAACCCCCACACCCCTATATTACAGAGAAATTTGACTCTCTCAAATCAAACTTCATTTCTCTCTCTCTCTACTTCAATACTGTTTAAACCTTAGCTCTCACCAATCTTCTTCTTCTCTTTCTACAAAAATGACAAACAACGGTCGACCACTCGCTGAGATTGTGATTTTGAAAGGTATGATTTAATATATTGCAAAAAAAGGTTTGATCCACTCGTTGATATGAATGTTTTTTATGATTTCATCAAGAAATCGTTGCACATTGATGTTAGCAAGACCCAATTGTTTGAAAAAGTGAGGAGGCTGAAGAAGAAGTATGAGAACAATGCTAGCAAAAGTAAAATGGGCGAGGATCGGACTTTTTCGAAGGCTCATGAGCAAAAAACATATGAATTGTTGAAAAAGATGTGGTTTGGTGGAGCTAATTCTGTAGGTGTTGATAGTGCAAAGGTTAATGGGAAAGCAATGAAGAATCAGAGTCAAAGAGCTATTGTAGCTTCGCTAAGGGATTGATAGTAGGAAGGAAGAAACAAAGATGCAGGTTGAGCCAAGTGTAAGGGTGTCTCTCTCATAATTTAACTTGGTTTTCAATTTCTTCGTCTGTGAATTGTGTATTTTTCTACAACTTGTGTTTAGCTCATATTCACTGTAATTTATGTAACTGAATGGGAATTGGTTCTTACTCTGTTTTGTTTCTGTGAAATTTTCCTCCCAGATTTGGTCATATTGAATTGGAATTAAGCTTGTTATGTTTGAACTTTTGCTAAATTTATTTTCTTGTCAGATTGTTCTTCTTTACTCTTTTGGGAAGTGATTTTGTTTTGAAATTTCTCTATATTCCCAGAATTTCTCTGGAGGAAGAAGATGATGAACAAAGAAGATGATAATGAATGCTTTAGGAATTTCTCTGAGCTTCTCAGAATTTTCTCTGGACAAAGAAGATGATGAAGGCTTTAGGAATTTTTCTAAGAAGTTCAGAATTTCTCTAGACAAAGAAGATAATGAAAGGCTTTAGGAATTTCTCTGGGAAGTCCATAATTTCTCTAGACTTCTCAGAATTTCTCTGGACAAAGAAGATGATGAAGGCTTTAGGAATTTCTTTGGAAAGTCTATAATTTCTCTGGACTTCTCAAAATTTCTCTAGACAAAGAAGATGATGAAGGCTTTAGGAATTTCTCTGGACAAAGATAAAGGCATAAGTTAGAAATTTCTTTGGAAAGTTTAGAATTTCTCTGAAGAGTGAAGTCCAGAGAAATTTTCAGAATTTCTCTAGATCAAATTTTTTTTGGGTCGAATTTTCTCTGGATCGATGTTAAGGGACCTTAGATATTATGAAAATATTGAGTATCCTTTATACTATAAAATCTTAATACCAGGGATCTTAAAAAAAAAATCCCCTATTTTTTTTATAAATATTATACTTTTTAAGTGTATTTATGTTAAGTGTGTCTAAAAATTACAAAAATTGATGGAAATATTAAAAAAAATCAGTAAAAAATAAAAAAATATGAAAAATGAAAAAGTAGAATTTTCTGAAAATGAAAACCGGTGAATGTTGTTTAAAAAATTAATTTGAAGAAAAAAAAAATCTAAAGACAAGTTGTTTTTAAATTGGGAAAATTGTTTCACATAAAAGTAAGGAGTAATGAAGTTTTGAACTTTTATTTTGTTTCTAAAAATACAAAAAAACGAAATCAATACCAAATAAACATTTCTCTCTTACATTGAGATCAAATATGTTTTCAGATTGAACAAGGGAGTAATGTGCGAGGTAATTTTAGGGAATGCCTTCTGAAAAACAAAGAGAAAAAAAAAAAAAAAAATTGAGTTGATTTGCTAATTAAATTTTAAAGTATGTCCACATTAAAAAAATATATATTGTAATTAAACTTAAATTAAGATTTGTTAATTCCTCTAAGAGGATTCACACTATCCATCCAAGTCTTGAAATGTTAATTTTTTAGGCTATATTTTGATCACAAACTCTTTTGCAGAAAATTGAATTTCAAATAAAAATAGAATTAGAATAAAATAAAGATTCACTTAATTCCTCCAAGTGGGTTCAGGCTACAGAACAAAAGAAGCATCAAAATGTTACTTTTATGGGTAAATTTAAACCCCTCAAAAAAAGGATGAAGAAATCCAAGAGGTTGTTGTTTGATTTGAAACAATATTTTTGGCAGCTCCATCACTGGTAGAGAAACCATAGAAGCTTTATAGCCACTTCATTTTGCTTCACCACCCCAAAACAACATAAACAACTTTTTTTTCAATTCAAGCAAACAACCTGAAATTCAAGATGCCTCAAAGTAACCACAAGAGAAATAGTGAAATCTCATTTCTAAATTTAATAAATCAATCATCACATTAACCCATACAAACATAAGTATCTGAAAGCAAAAGCAGAATGAATATTGTACTGAGAAAAATAGCAAACTAGTTCTTAACACTGCCAAAAGACAGGAAGAACAATAGAAACAAAAACAAAACTGAAATCTATAAGTAGTACTAATCGACTGTGGTCACCTGTTGCCACTCCCCGTCAACTGCTTCTTTCCACAACGTGACGTTGTTGTCCCCAGCAGCCACAGCCAACAAGTTTCCTGTCAAGGACCACGAGACCCTCCAAACAGGGGTCGTGAAGTCCTTCAAAACTTTACCTTCCCATTCATCGCCTTCTTTTGCCACAGTCCATATGACAACTGTACCATCCTGCGAAGAACTTGCAATAGTAGACTTTGGAAGGCCCAAGTTGGGTGCCCAAGCCACATCCCTCACCCAATCAGCGTGCATCTGCAACGCAGGGAAGCAGTCCATCTTCCAATTTCCATTGTATAGCTTCCACACCTTTACAGTATTATCACAGCCACCAGAAGCCAGCTTCTGAACAGGATCGAGTATGCCACATCCAACTAGAGCACCAGGAGCCATAGAAGGGGCCCATGAAACTGAGGTCACTCCAAGAGGGTGGGCTTGGTCTATCCTGGTGGTATCCCAACCACCATCAGATCTGGCAGTGAAGACTGAGATATTCCCATCAGAAGATCCACAAGCTAAGCAGAGGCCAAGTTCATGCGGTGCCCAAGCAATTGAATTGACAGATGATTTATGGTCGGTGAAAACATGAGCCTGTGTCCACTCATTTCGATTACCTTCCTTCCAAATTATTACTCTACCATCATAAGAACAGGAAGATAGGATTGATCCAAATTTGGGATGAGCCCAAGCAACCTGCCAAACTGGGCCTTGATGTCCAGTCAGTGTTGCAAGGTGCTGTGAAGTAGAGTTGTTGCTTACACCAATTATTTTGATAGTGGTATCGGATGAACCGGTTGCTACACGCTTTCCAAAGTAATCCATGGATACATCATGAACTGTGTCATTGTGACCTGTATCAATCTTCTGGGCCGGCATCTTTCCTTGATTTTTTATCACAATGATTCCGCTTACAACCTTCCTTTACTTACTAGTTTGACGTTATATAGTACCTTCCAAGCTACAATTGTGATCAGAGTCAAATTAGATCATTAAACAAATGGCCACTAATTGTTGAAACACAACAGTAATTTGGTGAAATCATTCTTCAAAACACAAGCAACTCTAAATAATAAGCAAAATACACTCTTACAACGCAAGAAAATTATTTTTCAATAAATAAAAAAACAAATCCTAACAATATAGAAATATGGAATTTGGACATGTAAGAATCTTATATTGCATGTTGAGAATCAACATGATTCAACCAGTTATTTGTTCCCACAGAAGAAATCACTCGGTAAACAATTAATCCCTTGTCTGACAAACACCAGTCTCTTAAAAAAACACATCCTTCTGAAGGCATGTAACTAGCTTTTGCATTCACCTCCTAAGCTTATATTCCAGTATTAATCATCTACTTTAATGCCAGACGTTGGAAGACCTAACTGGTTTGAAGGCTGTGTTGAATCTACGCTATGTGATCGTGTGATTATTGAATCTAGGTTGTTCCCCTCAAGTGACACGTTGCGCCTGTTTCCGGGTGTTTCGAAAAGTGAGTAAGGGGCGCCGCATCGACGCCTGGGTGCTGTGGAAAATGGGCAAAGGTTCCCGTATTTTTCTGAATGAGCGCGGGTAAAGAAACTAGTTCAAGAATATAAGTCTAGGGTAGCTACTTGGAATATAGGAACCTTAAGACAATAGAATTGGTAGATGTTATGATTAGGAAGAGAGTTAGCATAGCATGCGTACAAGAAACTAAGTGGACGGGTGAAAAAGCTAAGGAAATTGAGGATACCGGTTTTAAACTGTATTATAGTGGTAAGGATAGACGCAAGAATGGGGTAGGAATCATAGTTGCCAAGGGTCTTATGGAAAATGTAGTGGTGGTCATTAGAGAAAGGAAATGTTGGTTTGACTTATTCTCTACAGATAGCACCAAAGGCTCGACCCTATACTATCACAATTTCCTGTTAATTAGTTCTTGATACATACATACATACACACCAAAATGGGGACCACTATTCTCAATTGGTACTTTATCTTATTTTTTGACCATGCTACTTTGCTTCCGACCCTAATGGCCAACATTGGCCAACTCGATAAGGTGTGGCAAAGGCGAACAAAGGAAGCAGAAGAGACCGCCCTTAATTCCAATGAATCAGATCCTTCAATAGTCACTAATAGCTTAAACAAAGAAGTTCACAGGTAGGTGTTTTATTTTGACATCAAGGCTAATATATATCATTGACATATTATAATCAATATATAGATAGTTGATATTTATGCATATATATATTTTGTGCAGGACTTTAAAGAGCATCAAATTGACAAGCAATGCCACTATGTCAAGCGACATCCATTTGACAAGCAACAGCACTAGAAGGTACCTAAAGGGAAAACGATACGGTGGTCCATGCTTGGCTACCAACCCAATTGATAGGTGTTGGAGATGCCAACCAAACTGGCATCTTAACCGAAAGAGACTAGCAGATTGCGTCCTTGGCTTTGGTTACAAGACAACCGGTGGTAAGGCTGGAAAATTTTATGTTGTGACAGATAATTCAGACGATTCTAGTAGACCAAAACCCAGAAGCCTCTGCCATGCTGTGAGCCAAAAGGAGCCATTGTGGATCATATTCGCACGCAGCATGAATATTAGGCTAATTGAGGAGTTGATCATGCAGGGTGATAAGATTATTGATGGCCGTGGTGCTCATGCAAACATTATTGGTGGGGCTGGTATCACCATCCAGTTTATAAAGAATGTGATCATTCATAATCTTCATATACGGAATATTGTTTCTGCCAATGGTGGCAACGTCATAGATGCCGTTGACCATATTGGCTTTAGGACGAGGAGTGATGGGGATGGCATTTCAATATATGGATCTTCCAATGTTTGGATTGATCATGTCTCTATGTCTAACTGTGTGGAAGGCCTCATTGATGCCATTGAGGGATCCACTGCTATCACCATTTCAAATAGCTATTTCACAGTCATAATGAGGTAACATAATTGATTTGTATTAATTGGATGCGTTTTCATCTTCTAAGCTAAGTGATACAATGAACTAATAAAAATTCAAATTATCGCAAGTGTAATAATGTATAAGATGACAATGGATTTAACGATGATAAGGAAAATGCTTGGAATGGCGCAGGTAATGCTATTTGAGGCACATGATTCGAGCTCACAAGATGCAATTATGCAAATCACGGTTGCATTCAACCACTTTGGTAAGAGACTAATACAGAGAATGCCCAGATGCCGATGGGGATTATTCCACATCGTGAACAATGACTACACTCATTGGAACATGTATGCCATTGAAGGTAGCAACCATCCTACTATCATTAGCCAGGGTAACCGCTTCATTGCTCCTTTGAACCCAAGATTAAAAGAGGTAAAAGGCAGAAGCAAAATTAGAGAAAATAACATACAATTCCAGTCTCAGATTTTTCTTTTCATTCATGAACAGATTCTTCTTTTCATTCCAGATTTTTCTTTTCATTCATAAACAGACTGTTTCTTTTCATTTTCTCAGCATCCGAACAACAAACAACATTGATCCATACATACAGAGGAGAGACAGAGACTAGGATAGGCTTACCTAAGAGTTGCCGGAGACAGAGACAGATCGGCGCTGGTTCTGGTAGATCGGGGAGAGACAGAGACAGAGACAGAGATGGATGAACAGGAAACAACACAAATTAGGATTAGGGTTTGGTTTGTTTAGGCAAAACAACACCCCAAAAAAAAATAAAAATAAAAATAAAAAAAAATAAAAAAGGGTAAATTACCAATAGTCCTAATAGTTGCTATTAAAAATAAGGATTCATTTGGTAAGTGACTTTTTTAGTTAAAAAGTCAAAAAATCACTAAAAAAATCAAAAAGTCAACAACCCATATTAAAAGGTCAAAAATTCTCTTTTCTCTCTACTTTTTGCACGTCATTTTTGTAAAAAGTTAAAAAGTCATTTCAAACATACTAGTTTTTTTTAGCTCATATTTTAGCCAAATAGTCAAAAAGTTACTAAATTAGCCTGTTCCCAAACGATGGCTTATTGTCTAATAGGTCCTATGAAAAAATTTTATCTTAAAAAAGCGTCACTAATTGTAAGTGTCACGCCCCAAACCTGCCCCTAAAAGTTTGGGCGTGACCTACTCAAAAACGGACATAACATTCGGTTTGTATATCATATGGGGCCTGAACGGAAGCATTTAACAACGCATAATAACATCCATTGAGCTAATACCAACATGCCAGGATCAAACACTTTATGTCAGGTAATTTAACGTATGATAAACATATACATAATTATATATATACAAATATACAAACCCACTCCCGAGTCTGAGGGTGTAACAAAACTATGATGAGCGAAGTATATCATGTTTTATAACATCAGACAAAAGATCCAGTGCACTAAGCTAAAAGGTTCGCAAGGACTCCACAAAAATGAATGAGCAAAAGACAAGTAGTCTAAGCCAGACTAGGACTGACCTCCGGATTGAGTACTTACAGAGACAGACATAACACGGAATGAGCGAAACTCAGTGAATAATAGTACTTAAACAATGTAATGATTAACTTGAACTATAATGTATATAAGTACAGAGAACATATGATTAATCTTATTCTGTAACTACTTCCAGAACGACTTTGGGCCCAGTCTTTAAACAAAGTGGCTTTAAGCCCAGTAACATACAGAACGGCCTTAGGCCTAACAGATTTTACAGATCGGCCTTAGGCCTACAGAGTTCACAGATTGCCCTTAGGCCCAACAGATTTTACAGATTGGCCTTAGGCCCAGATATCAACAAAGCAGAGTAATTCCAGAGTCGTACCAATGTACGCAGATTTTCCAATCATTTATAAATGTTAACGTAATTAACTCGCGAAGAATAGAGCGTTAATAATAATAATAATTATTAACGATAGGTAAATGTGCAACTTCAGTACTAGTACTCACTGTGCTGTAGCGGAGCGATTGTTCCTCCCGGTTTGTGACCTACACACATGCACAACTCATAAATTAGTTCATTTTCCTTTTAAAATCATTTTCTGATTCATTTCGCTTCGAATGAATTTACAAACATTTAAAGGCATCAAATACAGATTTCAATAATATCAGAGGGTTAACACAAGTAAAACGGAGCAGGCAAAATTTCTCAGCATAGGCCGCACGTGCGGCTGTGGGGTCCCGCACGTGCCTTTTTTCCAGTAGTCTCAGTCCTAAATCCCCTGTTTTCCGCACGTGCGGCTGTGAGCCCCGCACGTGCGGCGATTCTGCTCAGTTTGTAGTCCAAAATTCCAGCAAAAACCCCTCTTGGTAGATATATAGCAAAGCTTAAAATAGGTAAATTTAACACAAGAATACTGCTCAAAATCACATAAAGATTAATCACAAACTTGCTTAGGTCCTTAATCATTTTGAATTCATAATCATAATCATAATCAATTACAATCCAATTCTTCTATGTTGATGGCTATCATTGGTATATGAACAATACATATGTATCACCATGTGAGTTCCACGTGGAAAACAAAGAGTGAAATATAATCCCTCCACATAACTCAAATTAACCTCCAAACAAGCAAATAATAAGTACAATTTTCCAATTAAGTAAGCATCACACACAAAACTTCAATCATAAACCCTAGTCCTCACAATTAAAAGAGAATTCTTACACATGTACAAGAAAGAGCTTATGTAAAGTAATTCTTACATACCTTGGCTCAACCTCTACAAACCCTCCCAATTTCCTAATCTTCTTCCTTGAAGATCTTCTCCTCTTCCTCTCAAACTCTCTTCTTTTCTCTAACTCTCTCTCAGGAGATATTTTATATAATGCCTCTAAATCAAATAAGTAAAGAACATAGATATATATCTAAAATGTGAATAAGGACGAAAATTAATTAGTTTAATCATTCCAAGTCAAAATTTCACAGAAAATCATATTATGACCTAAAAATCACACTGATCTCAAATATAAAATCAATTTCAGATTATCAAGCCTCTAAGGCGTTCACTTTCTGATCTGAACATTATAATCGTAACAGATATTTCTCTTATTAGACAGATATGATTCTCTAATCATAAAATTCACCCACTTAACTTGATTTCACATGAAATTTCACAGCAAGCATATAAAGGCTCAGAGTAAGGGACTAAAAGTATACCAGAAACATATACGAGGGTCGGGTTATTACAGTAAGTTTTAGCGACAATTTATAAAAATCATGACAAAAAAGGTCACTAATTGTCAATTTTTAGCGACATATATAAAAAATTGTCACAAAAAAATTATTTTTAGCCACAATTTTACCAAGACTTAAAATTTACAAATTCATTGAAAAAATAGTTTTATTAGGCGCATATATATATATATATATATATAAGATTGATAGTTTTGAGAAAGCTACATAATAAAAACCTAAGAGACTAAGTTTGGTTTCTTCATGTGTGGGATTAGTGTGAAAATAAATTTAGGTTTTAAGTGGATGCCCTTTGATTGTTTTATGTCTTTTGTTTTGTTTTTTTTATGTAAACTAAACTTCTCTTCACTGTATTGAATAATCGAATGCATTAGTTGTGAGAGATTTATAAATCTCACATCACTTGTGGGATTCATAAGTCTCATGCAACCAATACACTCGAAAAAAGCCTATCCCTTTTACTGTAATCTATGTGTTGAACCTTATAAGCAACATTTCTAACCCGTTTGCATGGACATGGTTTTGACTCTCTCCATGCAAGTTTTTCCTTTTTAACTTAGCACAGTTCTCATAATATTTATAATTTATTTTCTATTGATTGGTAATATATATATATATATATATTATATGAATTAAGCTACAATTCACATAAATACAAAAAGGATCTTAATTTCATTTTTATTTTGTAAACTATAATTTTTTTGGGGGGGTAATTTAAACTGATTTCCCATGTGATTTGAAAAATTATAATAAGCCCCAAAAGAAGGCAAATTAAATATTTAAATTGACAAATTATAGGAGTTTTAAATAATAAAAAAAAGAGTTGATTACCCAAAAGTCCTATTTACAAATGGTATGGTAGCTCAGGTCCTATTTAAGATTTTTTGAACCAATAAGTCATATTTAGTAAAACTAAAAATATTATTAGTTTTTTTCAATTTTTAAAATTAAGAATATTATCAATTTTGCATAGTAATGATCTAAATAATTGTTTTACTAACTAATGAAAAAAAACTAAGCATGAGATTAAACTTTTTTACCCTTTTACTTATTGATTTGATTCAACTATCCAATAAAATCGAAAACATTAACTGTTTTCTTTTTTTCAGTTTTAAAACTGAGAATAATATCAAAAAAATTTTTTTTTTCAAAGTTTTTATTTTTATTTTTTTCAAAGTTTTGTACATCAATGTTCCATCATTATGCTCCTTTATAAATACAAAATTTTCAGTTTCGCACAAAAAAAGAATTCAATTTTTAATTTTTAAAAAAAACATTGATGTAACCTACTGTTGCTCCTCCTCTCGAAAAGTTAATATTCTTCTCATTTTATAATTACACATACCCAACGAATAACCCTACTGCTACTAGCTAGGGATGGCAATTTGAACCCGACCCGACGGGGACTCGACCCCCCGACCCCGATTTAAGCGGTTTTTTCCCGAAAAATATCCCCAACGGGACGGGGATGGTATTTAAAAATCAATCCCCAATCAATTTCGAGCTGAGGACGAGGATAAGTGCCCCAGCCCTGTACCCGTTCATCCCCAAAGCAAAATTACTATTTTACCCCTTTATATATATATATATATATATATATAAACCAAACACTTCTCTCTCTCTCAGAGTCCCATGCGTCTCAGCTCTCTCCCTCACTCACGTCTCTCATCTCTCTCACCCTCATTCACTGACTGACTCAGATCTCTCTTGTGTCTCACCACCACTTCTCTCATCTTTCTCTCCATCACTCTCTCATCTCTCTCATTTCTTATCAGCATCAACATCATCCAGATGATCCACCACCACCACCGATTTGAACAGATCGGTGAAGCCACCAATCTGAAGCTGCCACCACCACCACCAATCCCTCCGTTGCCACCGATCTGAAGCCATGACCATAACCAAGACCGTGAAGCCACCGATCGATGTCTTGATCAATGGACCATAAACAGATTGTGGTCTGATCGATGTCCGTGAAGCCCCCTGTCTCTCTCTCTCTCTCTATATATATATATATATATCTGTTGTTGCAATTTTTTGATTGATGAACAAATTTTTTATTTTTATTTTTTTCGTTCCAAGTTTTCTATATTATATCTGTTGTGTGTGTGTGTTGTTGAACAAATCTGTATACATACAGATTAAATTTTTTTTTTTTTGTTCTTGTGTTTGTATATGTGTTGTACTGTTTGCATATAAAATTAATAAAATTTATTTGCATATAAAATAAATTTTATTTTGTGTATAAAATAGATTATATTTTATTTTGTGTGTTGAACTGTTTGTATGTGTGTTGAACTATCCCAGCCCCGTACTCAACTTGAACAGATTTGTCGGGGATTTTTCGGGGTCGGGGAAACCCGATCCCCGTTAGAGGATGGGGACGGGGGATGTGAAGTCCCCGTCGGGGATCGGGACCGAAGCCGAGGCCGGGAATTTTGTTACTGTCAAGAATCGGGGACGGGGAGGGTCATCCCTGGCCCCGCCCCAGCCCGTTGCCATTCCTACTGCTGGCTACATATCACTGGTTGGGACAAAAATGACAGCAACACATTGAACCCACAAAACCAACAGAATGTAAGCGCAGCGAAATCTGCTTATGCTATTCTTGTCATTTTAGTAAGTTTTATTAAAAACTTCCTGAAGTCCCATATTGAATGGAAAACCAAAAGAATGTACACAACAGAAATTCTGCGTTTGCTTCGAAAATGGAGGGCTTAATTACCGAATTTGAAACCACAAAACGAAAAGGGGAAACTGTGAATTGGTTGGAATATGATGAAGCTAATTTTCCACATAAAAACCAGAAAATCAGTGCTTACATTTCCAAAATGTGGAACTTACTTTCTAAAATCAAAACCACTTACCAGGCTCTCACAAGCTTGCATTTGGTTTCAAATGATGAAATTAATTTTCGAAATCAAAGCACATAACATTGATTTCTATGCTCAAAGGGATTCTGAGATTAAACTAGGGATTTGATGCAGAAATCAAATCACATAATGTTGGAACAATCTTCTGTGTAAAATAAAATAACTTGAAATAATTTAAACAAAATAAAATAAAACTTACAGAATTTATTTTGTTGAACCGAATAAATAATTCAAAGACCAAGTCGAGTGTGTGACACTCTGTCCTTAAGACAGATTCGCCTCGCTACGGTGCTTACGGTTGAGTGGCGTCTATCTCCCAAGATACAATGATCTTAACCAATTTGTAGTAGCACTCCAAAACAAATTGTTTAGCGAACCAAACCTGTGATCTAACTCTCTGAATATTTATTCTAAAACTAGAATGAAGAATAAAATGCAAAGGAAAAATTCTGGACAGCAATATCTATTTTTCAGACTGTTTTTTTGGATTTTTCTTAGTATGTAGACTGCTAGAATAGATTCTCTGTTTATAGGCAACATAGTGACAGTTAATAGCCCGAACAGGTACAACACATTTGAATGAACAGATGCACTTTTTTAATTCAAACAATTGAAAAGTGGTCCGTTAGTGGAACTGTTTCAAACTATTAGAACTTTATTAATTAAACTATTTTGAATATATATATATATATATATATATATATATTAAACTATTTGAATAGTTTAATAAATAAAGGAAGAGGTACAAACTTTAGGAAACCACTTAAGAACCCAAAATTTGAATTTAGAATTAAATTAAATTCCCACAATTACAAACTTTAGGAAACCACTTAGGAATCCAAAATTTGAATTTAGAATTAAATTAAATTCCCACAATAATTTTTATTGAAAAAATTCAAAAGAATTTTATCTAAAAAATTAATGTTAGACCCGAAAACGACGTCAACTTCCCATTCACTCATAAACGGTTTTGGCGTTCCGTCTTCACCATGTGACTTGCCATGCGACAAGGAACACGCCACCTCTTCGGACCCACCCCAAAAGACGTTTGGGGCCCACTCAATTTTGGCCTCAAAGTCTACCCAAAATATGCCATAATAAACCAATTTTTCCAACAATCCCCCACATGAAAGGAATTTGACGGAGAGAAAATGCAACAACATGATCTAAATTACAGAGAGTACATAAATTGGAAATATTCTGCAAAGGATACGTTGCTTTTGGCTTTTGAACCTTCCCTTGTGAGACACTATCGGATTTACTAGCTAACCAGTGAACATGATGTCTTGAACTGTTCAGCAGTTTGTGTAAACCAAGACAATAGAACTCACACAGTATATCCCCAGACACAGTTTAGTTCTCACTATTGTATTCATTTTGGCCCTGAACAACCTGGTCATTCATGAGTGCTCTAAAGACTTGTAGCCCTTCACAAATCTTATAGAACCGACCCAGTTCACACTCACATAGGTGATTCTTATGAAGAGTATCTTGCCATACACCACTAGGTATACCTAGATATAATAATCATTAAAAGTTTTACTTAACCTAAAACACTGCAGACATCACTATTTCATCATAGAAATGGGTAGGAGTTAGACTCCCCAGTGATCCTTCTGAGTCATTCACAACTTGGTTGTCCCTTTGAATCTAGATCTTGGGATCTCCAGTCAACTAGGTTGGGTTACCGTTGTGGTAACTCTTATTTAATAGGCTTAAGTTCCATTCCCCTCGATGAATTCTCAACTAACTCTCTTGCTAACTCTTTGGTTAGTGGATCCGCTATGTTGTCTTTAGACTTAACATATTCTATAGAAATAATTCCATTAGAGAGTAGTTGTCTCACTGTGTTATGTCGACGACTAATGTGTCGTGACTTACCGTTATACATATGACTCTGTGCTCTACCTATAGCTGATTGACTATTACAATGTATGCATATAGCAGGCACCGGTTTAAGCCATATTGGAATATCTTCAAGGAAGTGGCGAAGTCATTCTGCTTCTTCCCCTGCTTTATCTAAAGCTATAAATTCTGATTCCATAGTAGACCTAGCAATGCAAGTCTGTTTGGAAGATTTCCAAGATACAGCTGCCCCACTAAGAGTAAAGACATACCCACTGGTGGACTTTGAGTCTCTAGTATCCGATATCCAATTTGCATCATAGTATCCTTCAAGTACTGCTGGATATCTAGTATAATTAAGCCCAATCTTACGAGTGAATCGGAGATATCTTAGAATCCTTATAATTGCTTTTCAGTGTTGTACTCCCGGATTACTCGTATATCAACTTAATTTACTTACTGCATAAGCTATATCTGTGCGAGTGCAGTTCATCAAGTACATTAAGCTTCCAATAATTTGGGCATACTCTAATTGAGAAATACTTTCCTGTACATTCTTAGATAGAAACAAATTAACATCTACAGGTGTTCTAGCAAGATGATCATCATCTTTGCTGAATTTGTCAAGTATTTTCTCAACGTAATGAGATTGTTACAAAGCATAACCTTCTGATGTTTTGGTAATTTTCATACCAAGAATTACATCAGCAATGCCCATATCCTTCATGTCAAAATGTTTATTCAACATTTTCTTGGTAGTTGTAATCATATCATTATTACTACCTATGATGAGCATATCATCCACATAAAGACATAGAATGGCATAACCTTTGTCTGTGTTTTTAATATAAACACATTTGTCACACTCATTAATTTTAAATCCATTTGACATCATTGCTTTGTCAAATTTCTCATGCCATTGTTTTGGCGCTTGTTTTAAACCATATAATGATTTAACCAATTTATACACTTTCTTTTCTTTCCCTGGAACAGAAAACCCTTCCGGTTGTTCCATGTAAATTTCTTCCTCTAACTCACCATTTAAGAAAGCGATTTTAACATCCATTTGATGAATTTCTAGATTGTATAGAGATGCAATGACAATTAGCATTCTAATGGATGTTATTCTAGTAACCAGTGAGTATGTGTCAAAGTAATCAAGACCTTCTTTTTGTCTAAATCCTTTGACCACAAGTCTTGCCTTGTATTTGTCAATTGATCCATCTGTTTTCATTTTCCTTTTGAAAATCCACTTATATCCAAGAGGTTTACAACCTGGTGGTAAGTCCACTAATTTCCAAGTGTGATTTTGCAAAATGGATTCAACTTCACTATTGATAGCTTCTTTCCTCAGGACTGGACATAGCTTCTTTAAAAGTTAAAGACTCATTTTCTAACAAATATGTTAGAAAATCTGGACCAAAAGATTTTGAGGTTCTAGCACGTTTACTACGCCTAGGTTCCTCTTCCTCATTTTGATCTAACTCTTATTCTTGATCATGTTCTTGATCCTGACTAGTAATAGCATCATGAGATCTTTTATTGTTACTAGTCTCTTGTCCAGTCTTATTTGGAAATACATCTTCAAAGAAAGATGCATTCCGAGATTCAATAATAGTATTTACATGCATTTTAGAATGTTCTGATTTATGAATCAAAAACCGATATGCACTACTATTCTTGGCATAACCAATGAAAATGCAATCAATGGTTTTAGGACCTATCTTAGTCTTTTTAGGACTAGGAATAGCCACTTTAGCCAAACACCCCTACACTTTTAAGTATTTGTAGGATGGTACTCTTTCATGCCACAATTCATAAGATGTTTGATTCACTTTCTTTCGGGGTATTTTATTAAGTATATAATTAGCAGAAAGTATTGCTTTCCCTCACAAGTTCTGAGATAATCCAGAACTTATTAACATGGCATTCATCATTTCTTTTAAAGTCCTATTTTTTCTTTCAGCAATTCCATTTTGCTGAGGTGAGTAAGGAGCAGTAGTTTGATGAATTATTCCATGTTCTTTACAAAACTCACCAAAAGGTGATTCATATTCACCACCTCTATCATTTCTAAGTTTCTTGATTTTCTTACCAAGTTGATTTTCAACTTCATTCTTATATTGAATGAAAGTTTTCAAAGCTTCATCCTTGGTTCGAATTAAATAAACATAACTATATCGAGTATAGTCATCTATAAAAGTGATAAAATATTTTTTCCCACCTGTAGTTTGAATTGATTTAAAATCACAAATGTCACAATGAATTAATTCAAGTGGTTCCGTAATTTTTTCAATTGAATGAAAAGGAGTTTTGGATAATTTTGCCTCAACACCAATTTCACATTTATGATTTGAATCAATGTCAAATGTAGGTAAACATTCCATATTAATTAATTTACGCAAAGATCCATAATTAACATGTCCTAGTCTATCAGCCATAAATTTGAAGACTCAAGTAAGTAAGAAGAAGATGCATTATTATTAATAACTGAGGGTATAACGGTCATTACATTTAACTTGAAAAGGCCATCAGACATGTAACATTTTCCTACATACATCCCATTCTTAGTAAGTACAAATTTATCACTCTCAAATACTAGCCTAAACCCATTCTTACTCAACAGAGATCCGGAAACAAGATTCTTGCGAATATCCGGTACATGCAGCACATTGTTGAGAGTGAGTTCCTTTCCTGATGTCATTTTGAGAACAATCTTTCCTTGTCCTTCAACTTTGGAAGTTGAGGAGTTGCCCATAAAAAGTTGTTCACCATTGTCCACTGAAGAATAAGATGCGAACATCTTTTTGTCGGCACAAATATGGCGAGTAGCACCAGTGTCCACCCACCATTCTTTAGGATTTCCGACAAGCTTTGCCTCGGAAACAACTGTAGAAAGATTGATGTCATCTACACCATTGGAAATATTGTCTACTTCAGTCATGTGGGCTTGAGCAGGCTTCTTGCTTGTTTTTCTTTTGCTTTTGCCTTTGCTACGGCAATATTTGGCCTAATGTCCCTCTTTGTCACAGATGTAACATTTGCCATTAAACTTGTACTTTTTATTTTCCCCCCCTTTAGAGCCTTGTGATGAACTTTCTCCAGAAGACTTTCGTTTCTTGGTTTTTGAAGCATGTTCCACCACATTTGCCTTAGACTCCATAAGATGCTTACCAGCCCGCTTTTTCGAATTGCGATTGTCCTCCTCAATCCTCAAACGCACAATTAATTCGTCCATAGAAATTTCATTGCGCTTGTGTTTGAGGTAGTTCTTGAATTCCTTCCATCTTTTTGGTAATTTTTCAATTAAGGTTGCAACTTGGAAGGATTCACTGAGAGACATGCCTTCTGCGTGAATGTCATGCAGAATGAGTTGGAAATCTTGAGCTTGGCTGATCACAGTTTTTGAATCAATCATTACAAAATCCAGGAATATGCCAACCACAAATTTTTTTGAGCCGGCATCTTCCGTTCTGTACTTTTTCTCCAACGATTCCCAAAGTTCCTTTGCTGTCTTGATAGGACTGTAGACGTTGTATAATGTGTTGTCAAGTCCATTTAAGATGTAATTCCGGCAAAGGAAATCGGCATGTTTTCAGGCATCAACCGCAGCAACCACTTGCCGGTCGGTTTCATCCTCTTTCAATATAGGAGCATCTTTACGGAGGAAACGAGCCAGGTTCAGAGTTGTAAGATAGAACAACATTTTCTGTTGCCATCTTTTAAAGTCAGTTCCTGAGAACTTCTCTGGCTTCTCTCTATGAGTTATTGGTACTGTCACCACAGGAGAGGGGGTTGGTGCAATTGCAGCCACCACAGTAGTATTTGTTTGGGCATTTGTTTCAGTAGCCATCAATTCTAATTTATAAAACAAAATTATAATTAGAATTTACATTACACAGAAAATTAAAACCAAAAATCACAGAATTTGAAATTCTGTAAAAATAAAAGAAACAAGAATTGTAACTTTTATTTCCAATTAATTTGAAAATAAAATAAAATTTTATTTAAACAAATTAAACCAAAACTACAGAAATAAATTCTGTTAAAATAAAAGAAACAAAACAAAATGTAACTTTTATTTTCAATTAATTTGGAAATAAAATAAAATAAAATTTTATTTAGCCAAATTAATTCCACACAGAAAACTACTCCAAATTCACAGAATTAAATTCTATAAAAATAAAAGAAACAAGAATGTAACTTTTATTTTCCAATTAATTTGGAAATAAAATAAAAATTTTATTTAACCAAATTAATTACACACAGAAAATTAAATTCTGTAAAATAAAAGAAATAAGAAAATAACTTTTATTTTTCAATTAATTTGGAAATAAAATAAAATTTTATTTAACCAAATTAATTCCACACAGAAAATTAATTTCTGTAATACTTCAATAATTAAAATACTGAAACAGAATTTTAATTAATGAAAACTCAGAAAATAAAAAAACCAAAATTAATTTTCTGACAAAATTCCACAAAAATATATTATGAATTGTTAATGACACTAGTATCGTACTACTAGTTGACAAAGAAAATAGACAGTATATTACTACTATCTGTCAAATAGCATATAATCACTATTTGTTTTTCCAACCAGAATATTATTTTGTAAATCCACAGAAAATAATTTTCTTAAAAGAAGAAAGAGAAAAGGAAACAAACGAAAAATTTTTGTAAACAGAATAAATTCGAATCTGTCTTAAGATTGTTGGAACAATCTTCTGTGTAAAATAAAATAACTTGAAATAATTCAAATAAAATAAAATAAAACTTACAAAATTTATTTTGTTGAACCAAATAAATAATTCAAAGACCAAGTCGAGTGTGTGACACTCTGTCCTTAAGACAGATTCGCCCTGCTACGGTGCTTACGGTTGAGTGGCGTCTATCTTACAGGATACAATGATCTTAACCAATTTGTAGTAGCACTCCAAAACAAATTGTTCGGCGAACCAAACCTGTGATCTAACTCTCTGAATATTTATTCTAAAACTAGAATGAAGAATAAAATGTAAAGGAAAAATTCTAGACAGCAATATCTATATTTTAGACTGTTTTTTCGGATTTTTCTTAGTATGTAGACTGCTAGAATATATTCTCTATTTATAGGCAACATAGTGACAGTTAATAGCCCGAACAGGTACAACACATTTGAATGAACAGATGCACTTTTTTAATTCAAACAATTTTGACCGTTTGAACAGGAACACTAAAATTCAAACAATTGAAAAGTGGTCCGTTAGTGGAACTGTTTCAAACTGTTGGAACTTTATTAATTAAACTATTTAAAATATATATATATATATATATATATATTAAACTATTTGAATATATATATATATATATATTAAACTATTGAAATAATTTAATAAATAAAGGAAGAGGTACAAATTTTAGGAAATCACTTAAGAACCCAAAATTTAAATTTAGAATTAAATTAAATTTCCACAATTACAAACTTTAGGAAACCACTTAGGAACCGAAAATTTGAATTTAGAATTAAATTAAATTCCCACAATAATTTTTATTGAAAAAATTCAAAAGAATTTTATCTAAAAAATTAATGTTAGACCCGAAAACGATGTCAACTTCTCATTCACTCATAAATGGTTTTGACGTTCCGTCTTCACCGTGTGACTTGCTACCCGACAAGGAACACGTCACCTCTTTGGATCCACCCCAAAAGACGTTTGGAGCCCACTCAATTTTGGCCTCAAAGTCTGCCCAAAATATGCCATAATAAACCAATTTTTCCAACACATAAGTTTTAGGTTAATCCACAAACATCATTTTCGATATGAAAGTTTGATTACCAGAAAACGAAGATGTTGTTGGAGAAAATTTCGGCTCCGTTTGGTAAGCCTCTCAAATTATAGTTTTACCCATTGATTTTTGTGTGTTGTTTGTTTTGAGCTTTCAAATCATAATTGTACACCCATTTTTCAAAACTCAATTCAAAACATAATCATTACTTTTCAAAACTCATAACCAAACACATAATTCAAAACTCTTTTCAAAACTCAATTCAAATCAATATTTTAATTTTTTAAATATTTTAATATTTAAATATGTTATGATTTTTTTAATTTTTTAATTTTTTGAATATTTTAATTTCAAAATATTACGATTTTAACTTTTTAAATTTTAAAATATTTTATAAAAATAAATTCAAACTATATTTTATAAAAATATTTTTAAATATTTTAATTTTTTTGTTATGTATTTGGTTACGATTTGAGTGTAGAGTTGTGAAAGTAGTACGGAATTTCGAGTTATGTATTTGGTTATGAGTTTTAAAAAAAAATTTATTAATTGAGTTTTGTTTTATGTGTTTGATTACGATTTGAGTGTAGAGTTGTTTTTAAATTTAAAATATTAACATTTAAATTATTTAAATTTTTTGAATATTTAAATTATTTAAATTTTTTGAATATTTATTTTAATTTTTTACTTATTAAATTTTTTAGATTTTTTAAATTATTTAAATATTTATGATTTAATTTTTTTGAATATTTATTTTGAAAAAAAATTATTTCCTTTGTAGTATTTTCAATTAAAAAATTGATTAATGTTATTTTCTGTTAATAATAAAATTTTTTAATTGAATTTTAAAAAAAGTTTAGTTATGAGTGATGATCAGAATTTTCAATAGTGTGAAAGTAGTATGTTTTGTTATGAGTTATAACAATTTGAATTAAGTTTTGAAAACTTTTTCCAAAACTTGTAACCAAACAAATTTTCTTACTTCACATGTCAAATCAAATTTTCAAAACTCAATTCCACACACAATTCAAAACTCAATTCAACACTCTATTCAAAAACCATAACCAAACAAATTTTCTATACTCAAATCATAATTCCACAACTCACAAACTCAAAATACAACTCATACTCTCAAATCATATTTACAAAACTCTACCAGACGCAACCTTCATTTCTTACAAATTGATTAAGAATAATGAAAATCAAAATCGAAGGGGAAATGGAGATGAAATGAAAACATGATGAAGCACAATCCAAATAACTAACCTCTTTGTCGTTTGATCTTTGTCACCTGTAGCTCAAGTTGGCCACACCTGAATAACGTCTTCATCGCCGACTTGAGTTGTTGCTCTGGTGTTGTCGACCTTGGCATGGCAACGGAAGCCAACTCCGGAAATGGGTTGGTGAAGGTAATAAACGGAGCAAGGCATAGGAGTACAGTTGTCAACTATACTGATGCCTATTGCTTTTCACATCACGTGAAGAATAAAATCCCTAAATATATCATTTTGAAAATTGTGTTTGGTTTTTTAAATAACCAAAAAAAAATTCTAAAATTTTCAAAAAATTGTGTTTGAAAAACAAGAACCAACAAAGTGATTAGTTTTTTTTTTTTCACATAATTTTTTTTTAATTTTTTCAATTTGAAAGTTGATATTTTAAAGTTTCGAAAATCAAAATAAATGTCAAATCATCATGTTTCTTTATAAATAATCATAAATGATGAACAATCATTATTTGAAGGGCAATTTCAATTATTTAATGAGATTTGAAAGTCTAAAAAATCTTAATTAAGATTTAATGAAGTATAAGTACATAAATTAGAACTTATGTTTAAATATCCCCCTTAAAAAAAAAGAGATGTAAAGATGTAAGGGGCATATTTGACAATTCAAATGTGTAAAGTGAAAATTAATTTCCTTTTAGAGATAAAAGCTACAAATTATCTTTTGTAATAATTACTATATGATCAGAAAACATTTGTGGTCGGGATTATTTTTCTGTCACCATTATTTTTCTTTCCAAGATCCCATCAATCTGGATCTTTAATTTAATTAATTATATATATATATATATATTTGTCTAACATCACTCTCTTTCATGATTATCACTTTTTTGTGTTGATGCTAACTTGTCAATTTCCTTAAATTACGTTATGTCCAATCAATATTCGTCACAAATGGTTGTCTAAATTAAACCACACCCCTATAATAGTATTGTTTGGTATTACTTATAAATTAGTGTAGGTAATTTGTACTATATACGAAATTAAATAATGATAAATAAATTTATTTTTTAATTAATTGAAAATAATTTTAAAAAAATAAATAAGTAAATTTTAATTATTTTTAACTAAGTGATTGTTTGAAATTAATATTTTAAATGACTTATTAACTAGTTTTAAGAGATAAGAAAAGTTTGAGAACGAATTTTTTAATTGTATAAGAACACGTGAAGAAAATTCATTAAGAAAATTATTGAGCTTAGCTAAGAATATGAAGTTAACTTCACTTCGTGACTTGAATCAATGAAATCTTAATTTAAAAAATCATATTTGTTTCTTAATTAAATAATTTGAAAGATATTAGCATATGTTGAATATATTTTTTGATCTTTTTCTTATAAGATTATGTATATAAAAACAAATTTATAATATTTAGGTTGAGGACGTCATTTGATTTGTTTCTATGATTTTGTGAGATTGCATGCCATTTGAAGAAATTATGAGTGATTTTTTTTAAAAAAATAGAAAAAACTACTTTATTAATAAATACAAAGTATATTCATACTGAATCAAACATCAATACATACATTTGTGAGTCCTTCATATTAGTTATAGATTTGAAAAAAATTATGAGCAAAAGATATGAACATTTAGTTTGTTTGTGCCACAATAAAAAAATTAAAATAAACAAAAATCATAATGGTCATAGTCATGCACTTATAATATTACTCATATGTATGATAACTAAATAATCAATACATATGTCAAACCATTTGCAAGAAAAATGTTCAAAAATTACAAGCAATTTTAAAAAGAGACAAAAAAAGAGAGGCAATTATAAAAAAGTTATTGAAATAATGGGTATTACTAAAATTAAAAGTATTATGGTTAGATATTCATAATTTATAATAATATAATAAATAATATGCTAAGTGTAAGGGGAGTAAATATTCTTTACTTCTGTACTCTTTGCGACCAAGCTCTGTGTTACTTTGAACGGTGTCATACAGTCTAAAAACATAGTGACGGTAAGCTATCCGACAGGTGTGTTGTTGGAAAACTCCTCCAACGGTCAAGTTAGCACCCTTGAAGCAAAATAAGTAATGTAGAAAGAGAGAGAGTCGTTAGAATTTGCTTACCCTTCTCAGAGTGAAGTTGTGCGCCTTATCTAGGCTACTACCTAAGTTTGTGTGTGCACTACTTCTTTTGTCCTTTGCTGGACGCGTAGCAGTATTGTCCTATCTTTTCCTTACACGTGTGTGCATCAATACTGCCAAACAACATTGGCCAAATTGCTAAACGGTATTGACGTGTACTTTGAGCTGATTCCTCTCCGTACTTCATTGGGCCACGTGAAACGCCTTGATCGAGCCATCACTTCTAGCTCAATTTCACTTTAGTTACCTTCAGCCACACTAACTCTGCACATTCTTATGCCGAGCTAACTCCATTCGGCCTATTAAGCTGTCTCATAGCTTGGCCAAGCCTTTTGAAGACTCTTTGCTTTTATCCCGGTCAAAGCCCTTACTTGTTTGTTACCCACACAGCTTCTACATGCTAGCTCAGCTGGGGATCTTTAGCTCGGTCTTGGACGACGGCCTCATCCTTGACTTAACTCAACTATCACCAAGGTGCGGGTTCCGCTCAACCCACAACTCAAGTTTATCCAACTTGGTCCAACATTCGAGACGACACGCTAATCCGTTGCGCGATCTAAAGAGAAGGTCCACACTAGATTTAGCTCAACCCATTTGTTCAGTACAAATTCCCCTCTTACTAAGTAATGTCGACTTAAGCAACAATATGATCTCACATGCATAAATGATTATCTAAATGACTTTCATGAAAAATTTCAAATGATTTGTAACTTTACATTCAAGAACTTCCATGGAAAATTCTCAGACTTCATTCAACGACTTCCATGAAAAATTCCAAATGATTTGTAGCTCTACATTGAAACCACAAATAAAAAAAAAAAAAAGACAAAAAAAAAAAAGACAAAAACAAAAACAAAAACAAGGACTTCCATGAAAAATTCCAAATGATTTATAGCTCTACATTGAAACCAGAAATAAAAAAAAAAAAAAAAAAAACAAACAAACAAAACTTACATGTTGTCAGCCTGAGTAACCATAATCGTAAGTTTTGATTAAAGTAGTGAAGTTAGAAAATAATCAAAATAAATCACTTAAAATCAAAATTGGAGGGATTAACATAAAACATGCATTTTCTTAGGATAAATCTATCATTGTATCATCAACTTTTTCTGACTGCTATATATCTAACAAAAAATAAATATGTAAATATAAACTAAAACTCTAAAAATGCAACAATCATAAAAATATTGTAATAGGTCATGGTTAACATTACAGCTGTGAGTAGGGTAATCCGACCTGTCCAAACCGTCCTACCCGATCCGATCCGTACATGCATGGGCGGTTTCACAAACATATTAGGATAGGATACGGTTTGAATTTTATCTAATTTTCGAATTGCGGACGGGTTGCGGGTTTGAACCGCACTCGCCCAACCCGCCCGCATTAACCTTTTTTTTTTCCCTTCAAATGTAACCATTCATCTCATCTTACTTCATCTATAGACTATAACAAACAAACAAACAAAAAACCCTAATCTATCTCTCAAACTCAAAAACACAAACTCACTCTCTCATCTCATTAGTCTCTCTCTCACTCTCTCATTTTTTATCTGCATTGCACCGATCGACTCTCTCTCGTCGCAAGATCGACCGATCGACCTCACAGGTAAGCCCCTCTCTCAGTCTCAGTCTCAGTCTCAGTCTGTCTCTCTCTCCTCGATCTTTTTTTTTTTTGCAACATATCAGATCTCTCTCTCTGATCTGTCTCCCTCACTCTCTCATCTCATCAGATCTGTCTATTTTATGCAATCAGATCTATTAATTTTTTTTTTGTAGCAACAAATTTGTGAGAAGTGGAAATTGAATACGTGTGTTTGTTTGGAATTAAATCTGATTTTTTTTGTAGCAATAGATCTGTGAGAAGTGGAAATTGAATCTGTGTTTATGCAAATAGATCTCTCTCTGTTTTTTTTTTTTTTTTGGAATTGAATTTGTGTTTTTGGAATTAAATCTGTTGTTGAATTTGTGAGAAGTGGAAATTGAATCTATGTGTTTGTTTGGAATTAAATCTATTTTTTTTTTGTAGCAACAGATCTGTGAGAAGTGGAAATTGAATCTCTGTTTATGCAAACAGATCTCTCTCTCTCTCTCTCTCTGTTTTTTTTTTTGGAATTGAATCTGTGCTTTTGGAATTAAATTTGTATTGAATCTGTTATTAAAATTGAATATGAAATTGGAATTGAATTTGTATTCAATCTGTTATTAAAATTGAATCTGAAATTGGAATTGGAATTGGAATTGAATTTGTATTGAATCTATTATTGAAATTGGAATGGAATCTGTATAGAATTGAATCTGTATTGAATCTGTTATTAAAATTAAAATTGAATCTTTGATTGTGTTGAATCTGTAATTATGTTATTGAAATTGAATCTGTAATCTGTAATCTGTTATGTTATTGAAATTGAATTTGTAATTTTTGTAATCCAGTTTAAATAAAGGATAGTGTTCAATCTCCCGCAATCAATCTTGTGCCTCTAGAATCCTCTAATTCTCAAATGAATCCCCTCTTAGTCGAACCCGAACCTGAACCTAAGCCTCCTAGACCCCCAAAGAGAAAGAGTGAGGGGGGAGGGGGGAGAGCACTATCCACAGTTTGGGATCATTTTGACAAGGTTGTAAGGACCGACGGGAAGCGTAGAACCGTATGTAAATACTGCAAGAAAGAGTATGGCTGACTCTAGATTTCATGGGACTAGCAATTTGAGGAGTCATACACCCAATTGTAAAGAATATGCAAATAAGGATACAGATGGTCAACAAACATTAAATCTAAAACCGAAACAAAATGAAGAGGGTGTTGAGGTTGTAGCAACAATTTTTAATTTTGATACTTGTAAAATATCTCTTGCAGAGATAGTGGTCGTTGATGAGTTGCCATTTAGATTTGTGGAGGGTGTTGGGTTTAGAAGATTTTGTAATGTCATGTAACCCAAATTCAGACCAATTCCCTCTCGTCAAACCATATCTAGAGAAGTGCTTAACATATTCAAAAATGAAAAGGATAAGTTAAAGAAGGCCATAAAGGGTCGTAGAACTTGCTTTACTACGGACACTTGGATATCTATTTAGAATTTTTGTTACATGTGTTTGACTGCTCATTTCATTGATGATAACTGGAAACTTCCAAAAAGAATCATAAATTTTCAACAAGTTGAGGATCACAAAGGAGAAACATTGGGTCGAAAAATTGAGTCGTGTTTGATTGAGTGGAACATTGATAGCATATTCACCTTAACAGTTGATAATGCTAGTTCTAATTATCTTACCATTCAATATTTGAAAATGATAACCAAAGATTGGAAGGGGACTATTTTGCAACATGAGTTTATTCATATGCGTTGTTGCGCACATATTCTTAATCTCATTGTGAGTGATGGGTTGAAAGAAATGGACGATTCTATTGCCAACATTAGACTTGCGGTGAGATATGTGAGGTCTTCTTTTCATAGGCATGATGTTTTTAAGAAGTGTGCGGACAGGGACACTTATCAATCACTCTGAAATAACATGTCTCCTAAGAAACGGACACGGACACGTAAATTTTCAAAAATGCAGAACACGACACATTGGGGACATGTACAAAAAATATAATTTTATATATTTATTATATGTCATATTTTTTAATATTTAATACGTATTTTATGTCAAATATTTAATTTTATCAAATTTATCAACTTTAAGTATGTTATTTTAGTTAAAAAATAAATTTATTTATTTATTTATTTTTTAAATTAGTCCTTAGCCTTCCCAATTTAGTGTCCCAGCGTGTCATACTCTTTCCAATGTGTCTGACACGTATGTAGATACGTGGCCTCCGGAGAGGTGTCCGTGTTTCATAGCATGCCTCTTATGCTCTTAATCATTAGAATGACAAATCAGTGTGCTTCAAAATAAGGTTGCGAATACCTATTTAGTCGGACAGAAAAAATATTGTGGGACAATCACAAAACCCAGCATGCTTTGTGATGCTCAGATTTGAAAAGTCAAAATTAAAATGCTCTCATGAAATCAAGATGCTTAACTGGAAGAGTTAAAATAAAAGTGATTATGTAGAAAACAAGACAAACTCCATTACAAGAATTTAGGGATCAAAGACCAACCAACAAAAGAGGAGACAAAGTTATCGGTCAAATCAAGCCCATCAAAACCACCATCACATGTTTAATTAGAATACTCTTGGGAGTATTGACAATTTTAAGGCTATTTTGGCTATTGACAGCCTCAGGAAAGAATGCAATGTCATTATTGATTGGGGTTGCATGTATAAGCAGGCAGGAGAAAACGTATTAGCATATTCTTCATTGTCCAGTGACCAAATAGCTTTGGAGTTTTATGTCCTCAGTTTGTGCTAAATGGGTTATATTGTCAATGGGAGTTTCTTGCTTCTTGGAGTTCCTCTTTTAGTCTTGGTCAAAGAGGTCACAAAAGATGGCGCGACAGACTGATCTTTAAGTGTTTTGTGGACAGCTTTGGAAGAGGACTTGTAACAGGATATGATGGTATTGAACTTCCCTTTATTGACCATCTTTACTCCTTTATCTATTGTTTGATTGTGATATGAATCCCTTGGATAGAACTCATCATTGAAAACTTGTTTGTAAAGGGAGGGTACCCAAGAGGATTATATGCACATGGCCAGGGCCTATGTTAATTGATGTTGGATCGTAACATAACACCACACTCCGCAACCAACATCTACGGCAGCCTACACTATCAACACTGACCTAATGGGTAGCCCTTTCCCTTCTGACGGCTTCAATCACCCATCAATATTCAATACCTTAGTAATGTCTTAATCTAGCCTATGCCTCCTCCACAGCTTGAATCACAATGCCACACCCATACAATCTCATACTCGCATAAGTGCTTCCAATCTCATACTCAAGATGGTAACTGGCTCTGATACCAAATAATACAAACCACTTGAGTAGAAATAACCCTTGAAAACCAACGTACAAGGGGTGGAAGCCCAAGAGACTTATATGCATCTATGTTAACCGATGTGGGATGATCGTAACTAATTGAAAGAGAAATGTCCATTCTCTAGTTCAACGTACAAAGATACATGTCTTGGCCTTTTGCCTCTTTAACCTAGTTTTGTATTCTTTAAAATATATAACTATTTTAAATTTTGTTAGCTAATATACTTCAGATACAATTTAACAAGAAAAATTGAAAAAGCACAAATAATCAAAACACCCTTGTTGAGAAAATTATGGGAAAAGTGATAAAAAAAAGTTTTATTCACTGTAGATTTGGATTTCAAAATAGTTCTTCTAGTGAATGTATTACAAATTTTCACCATTATAAGAAAAGCATAGGGTAATAGAAGTCAAAGCCATCAAGGAAACTCAATGTTGAACCAAGTAAACCGATCAATAGAACAAAAATTAATCAGATAAAATCAAAATTAAACACCGATTTGAGACAATCAGATCTCGTGCTAATCCAACAATGTTAATAATTAAGTACTCATATAGAAGTGAGAGATAAAGATCAGTAATAGAAAATCAATCGATCAATCATGAACACGAAGAAATCATAATGAAGATTGAAACCCTAATTAACAAGAGAAATTATACAGAAATCACATGAAAGATAATCGAACCTGATCAAGACAAAGAGTCTGAACTGCGACTGAAGAGAGGAGAGAAAGAGAGACAGCCTTGAATCAGGTTCGATTGCCTTCCATGTGATTTCTGTATAATTTCTCTTGTTAATTAGGGTTTCAATCTTCATTCTAATTTCTTAGTGTTCGTGATTGATCGATTGATTTTCTATTGCCGATCTTTATCTCTCACTTCTATATGAGTACTTAATTATTAACATTGTTTGATTAGCACGAGATCTTATTCTCTCAAATCGGTGTTTAATTTTGATTTTATCTGTTTAATTTTTGTTCTATTGATCGGTTTACTTGGTTCAACATTGAGTTTCCTTGATGGCTTTGACTTCAATTACCCTAGCATAACAATATCTCATAATGGTATAGACAAACCTAATGGTTGTGGTAATTTTTTTGAGGCTTTGTAGTATTTAAAGTTTACCTCAACATCATTGGAGATGTTTTGATTCCTCATATATTTGATCGAATTTGGTTCAAATTTTCATTTTCATCTCTTAGAAACTTTTCTACATTGGAAACTAGTTGGTGGTTATGTGGGCATACATGATTTCATTATTAATCTATCAGTCAATATGTGTCATGATAGTGATAGGACTTTACTTAAGCATAGGGCCAAAAAGAAGCGTTATAAGCCATATGTGTGTAATCCATTATTATGTTCAATCTAGTACCCTAATTGATGTTGGTTCTATCATGATGACTCGTTCATATCTGCATCTATGCATGCATCCGTTTTTTGATTCTTGAGACTGATGTCTTTGGTTTTTTTATTTTTTCTCCTTCAATTAATGGAATCTAGATATGGAAAACATATCTTTTAACTCTATTTAATGTGTTTCCCATCTTATACTCTATTTCATGTGTAAGACAATATTGTTACTTAGTGGTTGTTCAATAATCCAATGTAGCACTTAACATTGAATGTAGTCAGGTGAAAATACATGAAGTGCATTTGATAATCACAATTCAAGTCACTTAAAAAAATTAAGTAGCGCCTAAAAATAATAGGCCTCTTTCTAAATGCTAAATTTCTAACAGCTTGTACTTATAGAACTGTTGAGGTGTATCGTTATCACCCCACCAACAGTATCACCATTTTTGCTACTACGATTGCTAATACCTTTCACCATATTGTCGCTGCCACTGCCCCACCATTGCTACCACTATCACAACCACAACCACCATGTTCACTGCCACTCTACCACCATCCACACTATCACCATTACCGCTACTCTATTGCACCATTACCACCACCATCACCTTCACCTTGTTGCCAACCCCAAATGAAGACGATTCATACTTTGAAGATGATTTGCCAACTCCATATGAAAATTTAGCTCTCAGTTTTCAATTTGTTATTTTTTGAAGACCACTTTATTTGATTGCTACTTTTTATCACCATATGAAGATAATTCGTACTTATGAATATATCTCTGAAAATCCTCGGCATCTCACTTTTGTTCGAATAGGGTTGCCTTGTACCAACTTATTTGGAACGGAACTAATTCAAGGTTAAAGGGTCAAAACAAGGAATTTGAATTTGTTTTTTTCTTGGAGGAAGCAAATCCCTTCTCAAAAGTTTGAAACTAGTCATCAGGACACTGTTCATGATGTGGCGATGGGTTACTATGGTAAGCGTCTTGCTACACCTTCTTCAGGCAACACCATTAAGATAGTCGGGGTGAGTAATTCGACCTCTCAGCATCTTGCCACCTTAAGCGGTCATCAAGGACCTGTGTAGCAAGTGGCTTGGGCTCACCCCAAGTTTGGTTCCCTTCTTGCTTGATGTTCTTATGATGGGAGGGTCATACTTTGGAAGGAAAGTAACCAAAATGAGTGGGGCTAAGCCCATGTTTTTTATGATCATAAATCTTCTGTGAATTCCATTGCTTGGGCTCCTCATGAACTGGGTCTATGTTTAGCATGTGGATCCTCAGATGGCAATATTTCAGTTTTTATTACACGATCTGATGGTGGTTGGGACACGTCACGCATTGACCAAGCTCACCCAGTTGGTGTTACTTCTGTTTCATGGGCACCATCAATGGCTCCTGGTGCTCTTGTTGGTTTTGGTCTTCTTGATCCTGTTCAAAAGCTTGCATCGGGTGGTTGTGATAATACTGTAAAAGTGTGGAAGCTTTATAATGGAGTTTGGAAGATGCATTGCTTCCCTGCTCTTCAAATGCATACTAACTGGGTTAGGGATGTTGCTTGGGCACCTAACTTGGGACTCCCTAAATCCACAATTGCAAGTGGTTCACAAGATAGGAGAGTCATTGTGTGGACTGTGGCGAAGGAAGGGGATCAATGGGATGTTAAGGTTTTGAAGGATTTTCTGACCCCTGTTTGGAGGGTCTCTTGGTCATTCACTGGAACCATACTGGTCGTGGCTGATGGGAAAAACAATGTGACATTGTGGAAAGAAGAAGTAGATGGAGAATGGCAACAGGTGAAACAGTTGAGCCATAAAGCTCGAGCCCCCATCCCTTTTTTCTCTTGATTATAGTTCAATACTTTGCTTGAAATTGAGGGTCCTAAGACAGTCAAAACTTAGTCTTTATGAGAAGTCAGTTGCACGATATGAAGGTTTTTGAATATTTTTTCCCTGATAATTACTGCTCATCTGAATGTTTACAATATATTTCTTAATATCTGGTTTGAAGATTTGTTTGCCAAGTTGTCTACTCATGATTTCCCCCCCCCCCCAAAACAATGTTTGGGAAAATATTCTTTCTAACTCAATCTATTACTTGAATGACATGAATATGTGTAACAGAATACTAGTCTTGTAGATGCATAAACACTCCAAGCTTTATGTCATTGCGAGTGTTGCCATTTTCAATGTTACTTTAGACCAGTGCACTTCAGATATGCTTTTCTTGTGATGAGAATCATCAATGAAATTCTCACAGCATTTCAACCATTCTTGACATGTCAAACATCGGAGAACCGAGTAAGATCTCTACCATTTTCTAACCCCCTTGCTAGTCATCCACGTGTGATATCCTTTATCATGTCAATTGTCAGACTTTTTGTTATTCTACTTGGAATCAATAGTCGCATAAATAGATTTAAGATGTAAATCTTTGGTTTATGAAATTGTAATTCTTTTTTCACCTCATATTCATGATGAATTGGATGTCGGTTATTATTATTAGTGATTCCATGAATGTTGTGAATTGAAATATTATTAGTTGACCACTTAATTTAAACTGGATTGAATGATTGTAATTCTCTCCTCCTCGTAACTACAAATTGATTTATAGTGATGAAACTTTAGTCATTTTCATCTTCCTCTAGCAATGTCCTCCAGTATTGCACTCACTCATAGGCACAATACCAACATGCAGTTCTAGTTTTGTCAAAAGCTGCTTCTTCCCATAGAGTCTGGATCCTCTGCCGCATTCCCTTGCGACAGTTCCTACGGTGCCCCAAAACGAGGTGATTTTAGGGCAGAAGACATAAAACAATCAAAGAGCATCCACTTAAAACCAAAATTCATTTTCACACTAATCCCACACATGAAGAAACCAAACTTAGTCTCTAAGGTTTTTATTATGTAGCTTTCTGAAAACAACCAATCTTATATATATATATATGCGCCTAATAAAACTATTTTTTCAATGAATTTGTAAATTTTAGATTGTTGTTGGGGTCCACTTGTCTTATGTTTGGAATGTTTGCAATTATTGAAAATCGCCTAATAATCCACCCAAGTCAATTTCCTTGGATAATTTAGGCATAAAATTGATAGGTGACATCCTAGCAATTTCACTAATTAATAACATTCCAATTAATTAAGCAAGTTCATG
Organism: Camellia sinensis; assembly: GCF_055761805.1. Classification (NCBI taxonomy): domain Eukaryota; kingdom Viridiplantae; phylum Streptophyta; class Magnoliopsida; order Ericales; family Theaceae; genus Camellia; species Camellia sinensis. The sequence goes on from NC_138964.1 coordinate 84,777,002, forward strand.
GCGACCCAAATAAATTGTATATGTATTTTTTTTATTAAAATATATCACTACAATAAAGTATATATATACATAAAAAAAAAAATTTATCACAAGAGTAAAATCCTTGACGTCTTAATAAGGTGCAAGAATTCTTACCACTTATGTCTTGTTATGGATACAAATGAACCGAACTGTTTATAAATAACTCAAATTTGACTTGTTTAAAATTTGTTTAAATTTTGAGCTTAACTTGTTTCTTAAATAAATGAGCTCAAACCAAAAGTTTAATCACTTTGTTTGGTTCTTGTTTTTTAGGCTATAAGGCACAAAATATCAAGAGAGTTCTAACCCTTGTACACGCAAGAGAGGGCTTCTATATATAAAAAATGCAAAATCCCCTCATAAAGATCCAACCACACACGTGTTGGAAGATGTTTCAATCTGTGCAAACAGCTGGCACAAAATATCACAAAATATCTGCCGATACACTGGTGGGTGGCCGGCAGCCCTCAAGGATGGCCGGCAGGCCATCAACAACATCATGTTGAAAATACCTAGACATGGTCCAAAGATGAGACAAAAAGGGTGCAGGGTTTGGAAAACTCAAACCTGTGGCGTTCCGCCGCGGACTTCGAGCGCTCAATGAGCAATCAGACTCATTATAGGACGTACTTGCAAGAACATCCAAGTCTTAAAGGGGCTGTAAAAAATGGAGTGTCTACAACACATTACATATGAATTGATTAAATCCACAAATACGAAATTAGCCGAATCAAGATGCATGAAACATGGATACAAAGCAAGGATATACTAAAAAACAATAAAACATGATGCATATTCACAAATAAAGAAAGCAAGTAAAAGAAGGGGATAGAAAGAAGCGGGACGGGGAATTATTACAACATTTGAAAGAATAATTATAAACCAAATTAGAGAGAGATGAGGAGAATATTACAATAAAATAAAAACCTCACAAAACACTCAAAATAAAATAAACAAAAGAAAAATCTTCATATGCCTTGAAAACCACCGGAAACTGTTCCGTTTAAAGCATGAAGACTGCTTTGTTCTGTCTGGGGAAACTTATTTTGCGGGAGCACTATTCATCCTGGGGCACTATTTACCGCCAGCAGTACTATTCACCATGACAATTACTATTCACCATTCTTGGTCGTTATACATCCTATTGGGCATTTTTCGTCTGGGGTTACTGTTCATCGCCGAAGGTACTATTCATCATCGGGGTTACTATTTACCTCCGATCACTATTCATCCGATGGGGTCACATCTTTTGGGAAAATAATAAATTTTCTGATTCACAAACTTTCTTTTGATTGCCCTCAAGGTTGTGGAATGTATTCTCAATTCTTAATCCAAAATTTGGAATTTCAGTTTTAGTGGTTGGTTTTTTGAAAGGTGTATTGATGAAATAGAAATATAAGTTTGGTTCAGAAAAATAAAATATCTAAGAAAATATTTTTCTTTCTCCCTCTCTCAAAAACTATTTTCTTTCTTTTCTTTTCTCTCTGATTATTTTTTTCTTTCAATCCTCTTTTTTTGATTCTTTCCCTCAATCCTCCTCATGCACCAATTCTTTCTCTCTCTCTCTCTTTGATTCTCTCCCCAAAAAGAAGACCCTATCTTTTCTTCCTGATCTGCCTCTTTTATAGGCAATAAAAGCAAACAAACAAACAAAACATTAAACGGTGGAGTAGAGAGATTTTTCAAAAGGTGCATAGTAACTTTATAATATAATAATATATAAAATGTATAATTAGCATAGATATATGTACAAATACCCAAAAAAATATGTAAAAACACACAAAAACATTTAAATTATAAAATAACAAAATAAATGTACTGATAAAATAAATTTTAGTAGGACACATATGTAACATAATTTGACCGCATCGGGTCTAAAACAAAAGAAAGCAAAGAAGCAAACAGTGGAATGTTGGAGAATTTCAAAGAGGAAATAATACCCTTATATAAGATAAATAAAAAATATATTTAATATATATATACAAAAGTATGGTGCTTGGGTGAAATCATGGTATCGAATAAATTTAATAAAATATTATATATAATAATATAACATAATATATATATATAATAAAAAAAATAATACATAATATATATATATATATATATATATAATACATAATAAAAAAATAAAAGGAAATAGAGAATGAATCTAAAATAATTTGGCAAAAACGGGTGTGAGGTTGAGATTAAAGTTTGCATTCCATCTTTTCACTGAAAATTTTGTGAGATAACATATTCTTGTTTTTATCATTGGGTAATCAAAAGAAAGCACCCAAGTCTTAGGGCCGGTCAAAATGGGGGTGTCTACATGCATTTCGAAAATATTACTATAAACAGGTAAATTATGGTCATTACATTTATGAATTGCTATAATTTTTTGATTTTTATATTAAATACCAAAATATATATACTTATGGTCATTACAATGACATATTTTATGGCTGCTTTTATGGATATTCGTACACTTGGTTTTGTTATGAAATATTTTAAGGATACCTTTTATGTATGATTTTGTAGATGCATGTTTGATTTATGAATGTTCTTTTTTATCGAAATGGATTAATTCAAATTCGTTAACATTGTATTATCGAACAGGTCTGAATTATTGTTTGGAACAAAGTGACTCTGTAAATGTATAGCAACAGAACACTGGACAAATCTATTTTTCCCAAAAACATAACACCGGAAAAATATAATTTGTCTAGTACCGTGTGACCGAACAGACACTTCATAATGGGCTCCACTGACTTTGTTGTGAAGCAAATTGAAATTATCCAATTGTATGGCAACATAATGTTGGGAAAAAATATCATGTTTGGTAACACGACACTGGAGTGATTGAAACATATTAGCATTTTATTACAGAACAGGCCCATCACAAGTTATTACCACATTATTTAGGAGGAAGTGGCTTTGTAAATGTATAGCAACAAAACGCTGGGAAAACCAATTTATTTTGGTGTTATAACATCGAAGTTTTGTAAATTGTTTCGCATTATGTGACTGAACAGGCACTTCAATGTGGGCTCCACTGGATTTGTTAGGAAGTGAACTAAAATTATCCAATTGAACGGTAACATAATACTGGGAAACAAAATTGTATCCAGTAACATGGCACTGGAATATTTCAAATTGTTTAACATTGTATTACCGAACAGGCCTGTAGACACCCCATTTTTGACCGCCTTAAGAATTGGGCACTGCTGATGTTTCATTTGGTGGAGAAAGGTGTGCAGGGCAAAAGTTCAGTTTCTTCGGCAAGGGGAGAGTCAAATCTCAACTTCATACCTCATTTTGGACCAAAGCTATTTTGAATGGTTTTTAGACCATAAAACCCTCTTGTAGACGCGTCCGCGAGGGGCCCCGCTACAGTTCGAACTCGATTTGTGTCACGGTTCTTAATCTTGAACCAAAGAGTCCAAATCTGGCAAATTGTTTTGAGAAAACAGATTTTAGGAAAGAAATGCCAAACATGGACTGCTTTTCCAGATACAGAGTCGCCACCTAAATATTTTTTATGGGGGAATTTAGAAAACCCTGACTCAGTGCCGAAGGCCACATGTCCGTCATCACCGGAGTTGTCTCGGCTCGGGAGCTAGGGTACGATTGGGGAAGGTCAGCTATGAGCACCCCCTCTCGCCCGATCCGAAGATCGGCCTCTACTAACCGTGATATCCGTTTTTGAAAACGTTATGTGTTCTTAAACCAATTATTAGCCTAGCGTTACTATGTTATGCGCGCAGCAAACAAGTATAGACTAGATTGCCTAATTTGGAAATAAGTATTGCATATCCGTTTGTCTTAAAAAAGTACTTTGGAATTTGCTACTCGCAAGTAGGCTAAAATACGGATTTCAACGGATTTTTCCAACTCAAACAATCCAACCTTCACCCACAGGCATTCAAACAATTTATAACACATAAACATCTAGCCACATGGTAAGCATGCTATCAGGTTAACATTTACACGCATGCGAGATGCTAAAGCATAAATACTTACATCGTACTCCGTGCCAAAACAATAAACTAGTTAGCAAACATGCATGATCCTAGTTCATGTCAAGTTGACTAATGCAGCACATGCAAGATGCAATTAGAGTAGGCTCGGCTAACCTAAACATGGCATGTGAAATGCAATCAATTAATGCACGTATTCAATTTGGGATTGAAATACAAATGCAGTTAGAATGATGTACTGAGCCCGGTGCATGCAAAACAAATGTATGGATGCACGCATGCATAGCATAAGGTATGCTAATTTAAACATGCCCTAATCTACCATCATAAGCAGGTAAATAAAAGGGAAGAAAGAAGTGGGGGTTGGAAGACTTTCACACACCACTCACACACACTTATTACAGATTTGCCCACGCTCGGAGGGACCGAATAAATAATACAAATTAATTAACTACGCAAGCTAATTAAATGTTACAAATTTCCTAATCAGCTAACAAACTAATTAAGCTAGGAAAAGCAGTAAACCGCCTTGGGAGGAGAGCCAGATGCAGTGCATGCTCGGGTCCCGCTCGGAAGTGCACGACCATGCATAGTCTGCCTCTGTTTTCCCTGCTCTGCCTCTCTGAAGGCTGCCAAAGTCTCAAGGATGCTTCTCTGGATACTGGAAATCACCACCGGCTGAGTAGAATGCCCACCGGCAGTGGCCTGTGATCACCGGCACAAAATGAATCCATCGGCTGGTGAATTACTGCCGGTTGGCAATGTACACTGCCGGTCGGCAAAGAGTGAGAGCTGGAGCAGGAGCATCGAGGAGGGCTTGGGTCCGTGGTAGGGGCAGAGTTCAGGGAGGACGGGGGACCGGTTGGCCTGTTCTGCCCACTTCATTGACTTTCCGAGGGCAGGGTGGGGCGACCTATCAGGTCCCCTTCGCCCCTCCGCCGGCTGATCACGAGTTTGTCGGTGTCCCCGACTTGCCTCCGGTATGTATTACTACATTTTTGTACAGTCATTTTATTTCAGTTTATTTGATATTCCATAGAATATTGATGCATCTGATACTTTTGTAGGCTTCTTCTGAGTACACCCGGCAGTCATTGGAGATGAATGCCTCCATGATAGGGATGCTACAGCGGACCTTTGATCTCCTGGCCCTCTACAGCATTCCGGTATGTTCTTCTGATCACGGCCTCAAATCACTCACAAGCTGATTCACGTAATCTGATGCACGACACAACACCTGACACACTGATTTCACAGCGTCTGATACACTGTATACACTGCATTCTGCACTGTACTCTGCACTGATAAATTGCTCACGGCATTCACACACTGTACTCATACGCTGCATTCTGCACTGATAGATTGTCCACAGCATTCACACATTGTACTCATACATTGCATTCTGCACTGATAGATTGTCCACAGCATTCACACACTGTACTCATACACTGCATTCTGCACTGAAAAACTGTTCACAGTATACTGATGCATTTGCCTTTTATGTACTTTTTCAGCCTCCCTTCTAGATTCCTGTGGTAGGAGGTGCTCCAGCCGGACCTTCCGTCCCCGCCCGAGGGAGAGATGAGGAGGGCAGAGTATTCCCCCGCTCTAAGGCGGGGCGCACTCATGCCGGGAGTAGTTCGCGGGCTCCCGTCCTTGATGATGACGATGATGATGATGACGAGTCGGAGGCGGAGGCAGAGTCGGAGGCGGAGTCATCGGAGGAGGAGACCGGAGGCGGCACTAGCTCGGGCTCTGATGACGATGCTGATGATGCCCCTGGACCGTCGTCCAGGAAGAGGACTAGGACAGACTGATAGCCCTCGGAGTCGCTTGACATGGATACAGATTTTTTGTTGTTTTTCTTCTCCTTTTTTTTGTACTTTTCCCTTTTGTTGGTAGTTAGATTACCTTGTACTACCGCAGGCAGATTTTTGTTTTCCTCAAAACTTTGTACTTGAAAAAGATAGATAATGAAATGAACAAACTTTTTTGCTTAAAAAGTGTTACATTTACATATCTCATGCATTGCATCGCATCACACCATATTACACCTCGATGTGAATGGAGTTGACCTGTTGTCTGAAAAATTGAGCACTTGTACTGTGGTAATCAAATAATTAAACAGCCAACAGCAAAATAAACCCAAGTAATCCACTGCCTGATTCTGGACACACAGCCCTTTTACTCTACTGGGGATTAATCTGCATACAGCCCATAACACAGCATTCGGTTCATTCTGCACACAGCAAATCCTGAGCGAACGGCCCAATCTGACAAGACGGAGCTCAAAGATGGAACCGGTTGGAGTTGAAGCATGCTCAAATATAGAGAATGGCAGAACATTCTGAGTATAAACGATTTTTGAAATTAAATAAGGGTTTTTCAAACCGGGGTATCGAGCCTACGACTGAACACAGCGGGGAAAGACTCAACAAAGGTACACGACCTAAACATAACGAGACACGCTCGGAAAAGACCTAAAACAAAGGTTGAGGTAAACAAAACAAAAGACACGACATATAGACGCGTTAACGAAGACGGGGACCTCTGATCACGAGGAGCCAGTTTCTTTGGGTATCGTTTCCCACCCTTTTCTCATCTGTGATTCTCACATCACTCTGGCACTCAAGCTCGGATTTTTCTCTCAAAACCCTTTTCCTCACTTTTCTCTCAACTCACACCTCTCTATTCTTTATTCTCTCATTTTTCGTCCCTCCCCAAGGTGATCAATGAATGAATAGGAAGTTGCGGGTTTATGCCCAATACCGTTAGCTCACAGCTATTTCTCCTGGTGGGTAGAGTGCCCTCCTGGCGAGTACGTTGACGACGGGGGAAAGACAGAACGCCTGACTCAACTGTGCCCCTAGTTCATCATTTTGACCATTTTTTGTTTTTGCTTTCTACTAAAACAGTTTCGATCAAAATGAGAGTCGGATTAACGTGCTTGTTCAATTTTTGATTTGAAAGCGATGCAAGTCAGGCTGTAAGCACTGGAAATTTTCCTTTTTGGGTCCAAGAAAATGGTCCAGTTTTGGAAAATGGAATAGTTTTTGAGAAAATAGTCAACCTTAGTAAAAATTTTCAAAAACTATTTTGCAAACAATCAACGCTCAACGAGCATGGAACTTACTCTTTGAGATGCGCAACCTCGGATCGGAGGCAATGGAAAATTTCCCCTGGCTTGAAAGGGGTGGATGGCAACGGAAAGTTGCCCCTAGTTTGAATGGCGGCTTGCGACGACTCGTGGCAACGGAAAGTTGCCCCTTGTTTGGATGGTGTTGCAGCAGTCCGCAAACAGTCTTCATTGGCGGTGGTCGAACTCTTGGACACAGAGATGGCGAAGACGGTTACAACAAATATATGGACACAGTCACCTTGGAAGGTGTTGGCGACTGGACTTTGGGATGAAATCGAAACCATTGCATGGACTGAGACGCTATGAAAGCGTTGGGGGCTGGACTTCACGATGAAGTTGCCTACGTATCCCAAACATGGGAATCAAGCCTTACGTAGTTCCGGTTAAGGTACACTCGGGTATTTTAACCTTCGCTTTTCAGGCTCTAACTTTTGCCAAGACGCCCAATGCGGGTTTTCGACCTTGCGAGCTTCTTTTTATTTCTCTTTTTTCTTTTTTGTTCGTTTTTTTTCTTTTTCATTCTTTTTTTTTTCATTCTTTTCGCATTTTTTTTTTCTTTTATTTCTTCTTTTTTTTGTATTATTATTTTTTGCTTGCTTTTTTTTGTATTTTTTTTTCTCTTGCTCTAACTTTTGCCTGGGTCGCCCTTCTGGGTTTTCGGCCCAGCGAGCCTCTCGAAGGGTAAAAGTGTAACAAGTCCATGCCAAATGGTTTTTGAAGTTGAAGCCTCTCTGTGTCTAGGAGAACGGCTGTAGCACTGATTTGCGGAAGAATCTATCATGGTTGCTCCACGAGCTTCTTTTAGTGAGATCTAATCCTTTGATTCAATTTCGGCACCTCTTGGTCGAGGGCTGCTTCAAAACTGGCCACACGGGCCTTCTCTGGCAGTTGACTATTGAACGTTCCGAATGAGTTCGAGGTTCAAGGTAACAGGTCAAATCTTGAGGCTGAGAGCGATCCTAGGCTGCACGATCTCAAGAGCGATTCCACACAGGTCTTCACAGGGCTGCGTAAAACATTTGTTTTTGAAAGTTTTTAAGAAAGCGATAAATTGCTCGCGCCGAAGATAGTGTGGGACCAATCTGGATCAAGCCGGGATCCTTCTCAGTACTCACGCCAACAAGCATGATTTCATTCATAAAAAGGCTTAGCATGCCTCTCCTTTTCTCAAAATGATCAAAATTTGCAAAACCCGAGGAATTCCTTCCTCTTCCTTTTTATCACTGCAGTGCTCGAAAGAGGTTTTTGAAAAACTTAGATTAGTGCAATGAACTTGGCGCACAGGAGAGCAAGCGAGATGTACTGCCAGCCCGATCAAATTCTCTGGCACTTAAACTGAAAGCAAGCATGAAAGTGAGATAGCAACAGCTGTTTCATTCAGATTTATTGGTGTAACTGGCCCCTTGGCAGAAACAGACTCAAAAACAAAAACAGGTAATTACAAGACAAAACGGTGTTCGAGGCAACAACCCCAGAACCACCTGGTATTCTATACAAAGGGGACTGACTCGCTACAACAAGACAGACCTTTAAGCAAAAAGACTGACTCAAGACAAAGAGACAGACTCAAAACAAAAGACTGACTCGATACCCAAGCCAGAATTTACACAGCTAGCGTTCACAGCCACTCAAAAATGCATGCCAGACGCCACATTCAAAATACATCCAGATGCCGCCCGCAGGTGGTTCACCTTCTGATTACATACTTGCAGTATCTGTGTCCTCAAAATTGAATAGCTGGGTGGTAACGGACTTGGCTGAGGTGGGCTGGAGGATAACCTCGTTGTCAATCAAATCTTGCACCTCATGACGGAGGCGGAAGCAATTGTCGGTAGCATGGCCTGTCTGCTGGTGGTACGCGCAGTACTGAGCAGCATCATGCGTAGCAGGGAGATTCTTCGGGAGAGGCCGAGGCTCCAAGGGTTTAAGGTGTCCCCTCTCAGCAAGGATCTGAAGCACCTTGGACAAAGGCATGTAGAGAGCATGAAAGGTCCTACGCCCCCGGGGCAGGTACTTTGGAGTTTGAGCGCTCTTACTAGCCGCACAAGCGAAAGGGTCGGCAGGCGCCACCTTAGCTTTCTGATCTTTCCCGGGTGCAGGGGTGGGAACAGGAGAAGATGTTCTGGCATGACGGGGCCTATCCCGATTTTCTGACTGACTTGAACTCCCCTCAGGTGGAGTGGGGAAAGCATCCTCCATAGTTTTTGCCACAACTGCGAATATCTGTTGTTTGTTCATCCCCCCGGCTTTCAAAGCCTCGACTGCCCACAGCAGTTGTTCAATGGGATCAGCATCTGCCTTCATTTTGTCTTTTCCTCTGGCCTCAGCATGATCGAGGATTTGGGTTGATGTTGATATGTCATTACCATAGCTGGAGGCCATCTCCGGTTGGCTAAGTTCGATCACAATTCGCCCCAACAGCAGGGGCTCCTGGGGTACAAAACTCCCGGTATATGGTGCGGCTGGAGGTGAAGCTGACATTCCGTAGGCGAGATCCGCCACAGACCTCTGGAGATCACCTATCATCCCCATTAGTTCAAATGTAGTAGGCTCGCGAGCCTGGTATAGTTGGGGGGCCCAAACCGGGTGCGCAACAGGCAACCTGGTCCATATCAGTATTGGTCTCACCTTGCAGAGTGATCCCCTGCTCCAATGCAGCCGTCATAATCACGATCTCTTCCGAATTCTGTGTCATCATAAGTCCTGCCTCGGCAAGGGGGAGCACTAGCTATTCTGTACCAGCTGTCCGAACTGAAAGAGACAACAAACAGCATTTCAGCCCAAACAGATCAAACACGGGTGTAGCTGAACAACTGTACTCTACTGCTGATCACTATTCCCCAGAAATCACTGTCCGCAAAAACTGAGCCTGATACCCGCAGATAACTGATTCTCATAACTGACACTGATACTGGTGTCCTCGGGTCTGATACTCAAACTTGCAAACTAATATGTACTTTCCCTGTAGAGATACACTCTAAAAGCACATAGCAAGTAAAGAGAGCCAAAACACCCCTATGTTGGGGTAGGGTTTCCTGTCTTATTTTGTCAGGAGCTAGGGTTTCACTATGCACGTAGCCGTTTTCAAACAACCTAACATCGGGTTAGCAGCCTGTCCTAACTTGGAATGGTCACTATGGATCCGAATATGCACTAGGTTGAATGGTCGAAGAGGGTGCCCCGGTAAAACCGGGGTTCGTGTTCCCATACTGTTAGAGCCCATAACCGGTCAGCCTTATGGTCATGCCTCGACAAGACAAGCCTCCGGCAAACCGTTCAGGAATGGCAGATGGCAAACACTGTGTTCCTAGGCTCACCAATACAAATGCAAATGCAAAGAGACACATAAATGAAATCAAAACAGGATATCACGAGTTTGAGTCAAGCTCTCTAAGTCCCCAGCAGAGTCGCCAGAAACTGTAGACGCGTCCGCGAGGGGCCCCGCTACAGTTCAGACTCGATTTGTGTCACGGTTCTTAATCTTGAACCAAAGAGTCCAAATCTGGCAAATCGTTTTGAGAAAACAGATTTTAGGAAAGAAGTGCCAAACATGGACTGCTTTGCCAGATACAGAGTCGCCACCTAAATATTTTTTATGGGGGAATTTAGGAAACCCTGACTCGGTGCCGAAGGCCACATGTCCGTCATCACCGGAGTTGTCTCGGCTCGGGAGCTAGGGTACGATTGGGGAAGGTCAGCTATGAGCACCCCCTCTCGCCCGATCCGAAGATCGGCCTCTACTAACCGTGATATCCGTTTTTGAAAATGTTATGTGTTCTTAAACCAATTATTAGCCTAGCGTTACTATGTTATGCGCGCAGCAAACAAGTATAGACTAGATTGCCTAATTTGGAAATAAGCATTGCATATCCGTTTGTCTTAAAAAAGTACTTTGGAATTTGTTACTCGCAAGTAGGCTAAAATACGGATTTCAACGAATTTTTCCAACTCAAACAATTCAACCTTCACCCACAGGCATTCAAACAATTTATAACACATAAGCATCTAGCCACATGGTAAGCATGCTATCAGGTTAACATTTACAGGCATGCGAGATGCTAAAGCATAAATACTTACATCGTACTCTGTGCCAAAACAATAAACTAGTTAGCAAACATGCGTGATCCTAGTTCATGTCAAGTTGACTAATGCAGCACATGCAAGATGCAATTAGAGTAGGCTCGGCTAACCTAAACATGGCATGTGAAATGCAACCAATTAATGCACGTATTCAATTTGGGATTGAAATACAAATGCAGTTAGAATGATGTACCGAGCCCGGTGCATGCAAAACAAATGTATGGATGCACGCATGCATAGCATAAGGTATGCTAATTTAAACATGCCCTAATCTACCATCATAAGCAGGTAAATAAAAGGGAAGAAAGAAGTGGGGGTTGGAAGACTTTCACACACCACTCACACACACTTATTACAGATTTGCCCATGCTCGGAGGGACCGAATAAATAATACAAATTAATTAACTACGCAAGCTAATTAAATGTTACAAATTTCCTAATCAGCTAACAAACTAATTAAGCTAGGAAAAGCAGTAAACCGCCTTGGGAGGAGAGCCAGATGCAGCGCATGCTCGGGTCCCGCTCGGAAGTGCACGGCCATGCATAGTCTGCCTTTATTTTCCCTGCTCTGCCTCTCTGAAGGCTGCCAAAGTCTCAAGGATGCTTCTCTGGATACTGGAAATCACCACCGGCTGAGTAGAATGCCCACCGGCAGTGGCCTGTGATCACCGGCACAAAATGAATCCATCGGCTGGTGAATTACTGCCGGTTGGCAATGTACACTGCCGGTCGGCAAAGAGTGCCTGCAGAACCTGCAACTCACAGCAGCAGAGGACAGAACTTGCATGGCAATACAATTCAAGCAATGTATGCACCAATCATGTCCCCTATCATGTTTGTGACTCAAAGGGGCATGTGTCTCGATTCTCGGACCGCCAATCACGAATTTCCATGCATGACGGCCCAAAGAATCAAGTGTGCAACTTTCATGTCAAATGAAATGCAAACCAAACAAACAAACCAAGGCCCAATTCCTATCACCAAGTCAAGGAATAAGGCATGCATGCAAGATGCAATGCAACCTAGGCATGCGAGCTAAGGATGCAACATGGCATGGCAAGACACTTATGCAAGCATACAAGCAAACATGAGGCAATGTAAATTGATGGAAAGGTGGACTTATACATGATTTAGGCAACTCTAAATAGGCCTAAAACAGTGGCCAAATTGCTATAAAATGAGGGCTAAATGACATGCAAACATGCACATGTTAAGGGAGCCGACACTTAGGCACAAATGGGACAACTCTCAAACACATTTGAAAGAAAGTAATCATGGACATATGGCATGCAAGGTAAGCATTGAAAATCATGTTACAAAGGGTATTAAGCCAATTAAACAAGACAAACAAGGCATGCAAACAAAGCCAAAAACCCAAGGCAAGCCAAGGGGCTTAAACCAAGACTAAATCAACCAAGCCTTATAAGGCTAAGAGGACTTAAAATAGGTCTAGTGCAGACCTAAACAACACCCAAGGGACACCTAGATGGCATCTAAATGGCTCAAAAATCAAAAGTATGCACAAAGGCCAAAACATGGGGCATGCAAGTCAAGGTTCCAAAGCTTCAAAGAGGTGTCCAAAGCAAGCATACAAGCATGCTATAAGGTCTGAAATTATACTATAAATGATGCCAAATCATTAGAATAAAGCAAGTAGTGCATGCTAGAAACTCACACACTTGAGGCCAACAAGCTAAAATGCAAAGGGGGCATATGATGCATGCCATGGCCGACCCAAACAACTATGGACAGACCTCTAGCATGGCAAAATAAGCACACAAGCTTCATAAAATTGGACCTAAAACATGCTAGAGCAAAGGCTAACAACCTAAGGCATATTAAGGCAATAACAAGGTAGATATGCTAAGCATGCATGGTGTACCAAAACCAACACACAACAAGGTTATATCATGGTATAATAAGCATGGAAAACAACCAAGACATGATCAATACACACTCTAACATGATGCTCCCTCAAGAGGCCAAAAAGGGTCCTTTTCAAGGACAACAAGGAGAAGGGGTGGCCCTCCTCTTTTGGAGACTTCAAGGCACCATCTCCGCCACTAAAATCCCTCAAGATTTCAGTGGTGAAGAGGCCCAAACACCAAAGTCTCGAAACTCACTCAAAATAGCACAAAATGGGGCCTTTCAAGGCCTAAGAGGGGTGAAACACCTCCAAACCACAAAACACTCTCAATGAACAATCAAGAGGGCTAAAAAATAGAACTTTTTTGTATTATACACTAAGGTCAAAAACGATTTTAAGACAGGTAAAAATACAATGCAAAAATGGGGAATATAAAGGCAAGATTGTTACCCTTGTTGACTTTCTTCAACAATGATGCTCCAACAGCCCTCCTTGGCTTGAAAACAGCTCCAAAACTTCAAAACCAACCTCTTAGAACCTCAGTAGCTAAGTGAAGGTGAAACACTATGTGTTTGTGTGCAATAGTAAGACACAAACACACTTTAACACACACAAGAGGGAGATATAGAGATAGAAAGTGTATGGATTCTAACCCTAGAACTCAAAACCCTAAAAATGGCTGTCTAAAAATATCTAAGGTGTTTCAAGTGTCTAACCCTAAAGCCAAGAGAGAAGGCTCTCTCTTATAGAGCCTTTTGTCTTGTAAAGCTTACAAGACAAGCTTCTAAAGAGAGAGATCCCTCCATACACGTGTATGGAGGGGAGCCAAAAGCAAGACAGCTGTGATAAAATATCTTCAAAAGCAGATGCTCAGTAGTCGGCCGGCCAAAAATGCCATTTTGGCAAAAGTGAGTGCCGACCGGCAACAAAAAGTGCCGATGGCAGCAAAAACCAGCCGGTGACCTCTAGCCACTGCTGGTGGTGTGTGGAGATGCCTCACAAGGCATTCCCTACCCCTCCAAGGCAAAACACAAGTGTTTGGTGCAAAACCAGACATAAAACGGTCGAGTTCGGAGATCCTGAGGCAAGGCACGCAGTCGAGACCTCCGGGAACTCCAAACGAACACAAACAAGGGTAATCACCAAGTGTTCCAATGGTGATGTCCAAGTCTTGAGGATGGTAAAAAATGGGGTGTCTACACCTCTCTTTCAAAACATTTTTGAATTAAAGTTTTTACAATGTTCCGAGGCTCACATTTTGTTAAATGTTACGCTTTTCGGTAAATCGAGTCAGGACAGAGTGGAAATGAATGAAAAAGAGATGAAATCTTTGAAAAATCTTTCAAAACACTTGACTTAGGGGTTTGGAGTTGAAGAAAAGAAGAGAAGGGGGAAGAAACCCAGTTGGGGGAGAAAATGGGCATGAACCGTTAAGAGAGGGACGAGCAGTCCTCACTGAATCAGGCCTATTCATTTGCATACTTGGATTTCAGCTATGAGGCCACCACCATTGGAAAGCTTACTTTCGGGGCTTCATTTTGCACTCAAGAATCTCCTAAAACCAAGTCCGGACGGGGGAGATATGGTTGATTAAAGTAGGGCATCACTCCGATTGGACCGAATCTGCGCGGCTTCACAAAAACAGGCATAACGTTTTGCACAGGAGGAATTTTGATGCAAGGCTGGTGCCATTGGAAAGCTAACTTTTGGGGCTTCAATTTGGACACCAGGCTGACCACTTTTGGACTTCCCAATCACTGGCTGACCACCTTTCTTTCCGGTAGACCAATTTTTTGTCCTGAAAAACAAGAAAAAGTAGCAGGCTGACTAGAAAAGGTGGTCGACCGACCATCTGAACCTTTTGACCTGGTCGGCTGACCAGGGAAAGTGGTCGGCTGACCACCTGAACTGGTCGGCCAGATTTCTCCTTTTTTGTCTCAATGAGTCGAAGCCAACTGTGCCAGTTGGAAGGCATTTGCTGCATCCTCCATACACGTGTATGGAGGATGTTTAACCTAGCTTTGAAGCTTCTCCAAGAAGCCTTGGCTCTCTTCCTTTATAAAACAAACCTTCCCTCTCCATTTGCAAGGGTTAGAAACATTTGGCTAAGATAGATACACCCCACCCTCCATAGCTTTCTTTTTCAAGCTCCAAACCCTAATATTCTTGGCCATTTACACTACACCTTATAGCCTATCACCTCCACCATCCATTCAATCACCCCAGAGCTATTTTTCAGAGGTTGAAGGCTCACCTTCATGGTCCAGAACTTGCTGCTTTGCTGTGCTACAAGGAAAAACCAGAATCCAGGGGGCAGAAAGTGGTCGGCCGACCAAGTTTTCTGGCAGGCCGACCACCTTTTTTGGTTCCCACCACAAAGGGTGGTCGGTAGGTGTTTCCCAAGCCAATACCTGGTCGGCAACCTTCCCAAGGTGGAGTTTCAGCCTTCTGGAGCTTTGTGCAAGTTTCTGAGATCAATTACAAACAAAGGCGAGGTGAGACATCGCGATGGAATTTACCGACAAGGCGACTTGAGCATGCATACACCCTTCACCATCCGAAACAGAGCTGAGGTAGTCCATTGTATTTAGCTTGCATGCTAGTTTATTGCTTACTTAGTTAATTTGTTGATTAATTAATGTTGTGTAATAATTAGCTGTCATTTGTTATTTAGCTTAGATTAGCTAGATAGTTTGTAATATTCTTTCAGATCCTCCGAGCGAGGGCACAATTGTAATAAGTGTGCGTACGTGTGATGTATGTCTTCTAACCCCACATCTTTCTCCTTTTTATTTATCAGCTTATGATGGTTAGATCAGGGCATGTTTCAATTAGCATACTTATGCTCGCATGTTTGCATTCATTCATCTGTCTTGCATGCACCGGGCTCGGCGCATCATACTAACTGCATTGTATTACAATTCCAAGTGGAATACTTGTTAGTTGTAGCATTTCACATGCCATTTTTAGAATAGCCGAGCCTACTATAGTTGCATTTTGCATGTGTTGCATTAGGCATTTCTGTATAGTTAGGATCATGCATAGATTTCTAAGATAGCTTTTGTTTTGGCTTGGAGTACTCAGTAAGTTTTATGCTTTAGCATCCTTGCATGCGTGTGAGTGACTGCCATGATAGCATGCTTACCATAAGGCTATGTGCTTATGTGATATACCTGCCTGAATGCCTGTGGGTGAAGGTTGGGTTATCTAAATTGGAATAATGCATTGACTGTGAGTTTTAAGCCCACTTGAGAGTGGCAAAATCATGTTTTCTAAGCCCACCCGAGGGTGGCAAAATATGCATTTTAAGCCTACTTGCGAGTAGCAAACCGCTTTCAAAAACCAAACATGAAATGTTTTATTCCAATTCAGGCGATCTAGTCTATACTTGTATGATGTTCGCATCACATAGTAAATCTAGGCTAATAACCGGAATAAGGATGCATAATGTTTTCAAAACTAGATATCATGGTTAGTAGGGGTGCTCACGAAGTGACCTTCCCCAATCATACCCAAGTTCCAGAGCTGAGGCAACTTTGGTGATGACGGACACGTGGCCTTAGGCAAACGAGTCAGGGTTTCCTAAATTCCCCAAAATAAAATATTTAGGTGGCGACTCTGTATCTGGCAAAGCAGTCCATATTTGGCACTTCTTTCAAAGGAATCTATTTTCAAAAATGATTTGTCGGATTTGGACTCTTTGATAATCCATCGGTCTTGCATTGCACTCTGCGAGATTAGATACAAGACCGTGACATTTGAGTCTCGAACTGTAGTGAGCCCATAATGAACAAAACGGGATTTCCCTCTCGGGACATTCGGGGATGTCTACAGTTTCTGGCGACTCCGCTGGGGACGTTAGAGAACTTGACTCGAACTCATGATATCTTATTTTGATTACACTTATGTATTTCTTTGCATTGCATGTGCATTGGTGCGCCTAGGACACCGTGTTTGCCGTATGCTATTCTTGAACGGTTTGTCGGAGGCTCGCTTCGAGAAGCGTGCCATAAGGCTCACCGGTTGCAGGCTCTGCCACGACGGGAACACAAACCCCGATTTTACCGGGGCACCCTTTTTGACCATTCGACCTAGTGCATATTCAGATTCCATAGTGACCATTCCAAACTAGGGCAGGTTGCTTACCCGATCATAGGTTGTTTGAAACCGCTACGTGCGTAGTGAAACCCTGGCTCCTAGTGAAATAGGACAGGGAAACCCTACCCCAACATAGGGGTGTTTTGGCTCTCACTTGCTTGCTATGTGCTTTTAGGGTGTGTCCCTACAGGAATGCATGTAACAGTTTGCAAGTCTGGGTATCAGGCCTGCGGGCATCAGTATTTGGGAATCAGTTTTACCTGAGGGTATCAGTTTACAGGCGGACTTTTGGGTGGAATTTGGTAGAGATCATGGTCATTCAGCTACGCTCATATCTCTTTTGGAAAAAATGGGTTGAGATGCTGCCTGTTTTCTCTTTTGCTAGGTAGTCCTGGAATCATAGCTTTAGAATGTTCCAATATCCCCTGGGTATATTGGACTAGTGCTGATAGATTTTGTCCAGTCAGAGACTCAGTTCAGAGCAGCCAGTGTTTTCCTTCGCTGAGGCAAGGCAGAGAAGGGCCAGTCAAGGCTCATCGATTCATCTGATCCGTCAGTCACCAGTCACATCATCAGCAGACTGTGATGGCACAGGGTTCGGAAGAATTTATGGTCGTGATAGCAGCATTAAATCAAGGAACTACCATGCAGGCTGAGACCAGTATTGAAACGCAATGCCCATCTGGGGTATCTGTCTCACATCCAGCTTTGGGACCCCAGCTGAACTTTGACCCACTTCCGCCAGCTGAAGATTTGCAGGGTCTAGATCCTCGAGAAGGGTTGGCTCAAGCCCGAGTTTTTAGACCCCTGGTGCATCCTAATGAAAGGCTTTATCCCCTTGATGCTAGTGACCTCGATCCGACCGCGGTGAAAATCGCAAACCTTGAGAAGCAATTCAAAAAGGCACAGGGCCTTAACTCCATTCCTGACATTGAGGATGGGTACACTGAGGCTGCCGTACGGCTCCTAGACAGATTCAAAATGCCACATATTGACCGTTTCGACGGGTCTGGAGATCCTATGGTACATATCCGGTTTTTCTTGGATATCTTGAAGCCGATGGGTCTGACTAAGCCACAAAAACTCTCTCTGTATGGAAGAACCCTATCGAGTGTAGCAGCCGCTTGGTACACCAAGTTGGAGAATACAATGAAGCAAAACTGGGAAGAATTGCCTGAGGCCTTTGTTGATCAATATTCTTACAATACCCAAGTTGAAATGACCATCCAAGAGCTTGAAGCAACCCGCCAGAACCCAACAGAGCCTTTTGTGGAATTTGTTGCGAGGTGGAGAGCAAAGGCAGCACAGATGACAGATCGCCACCCTTCTGAGAGGGATCAAGTGCAGATGATGGTGCAAAACCTCGAGCATGATATGTTGCAAAAGTTGATAGTCGCTCCGCTATTCACTTTCAAAAGTTTGCATGAACTGGGGGTTCAGATCGAGAATGCGTTCAACAGTGGGATCATTCCCAGAACGAGTGAACCGACAATGAGGGTTTTTGTAGGGAGTACCAATGCTGGTAGTAGCGTTATTCCCAAACCCACTGAAATCAATACAGTTGCCATAGCCAACCCTTTTGCCAAACCAAGCCTACAAACCGCCGGCCCAGCCCGAGCTCAGGGTAGAACTTTCACCCCTCTCTATATGAGCCAGACTAGCGCACTAAAAGTCTTGATGGAAAGAGGGTATCTCAAACCCCTCGATCCTCAACCTTTGCCTGACCCACTCCCAGCCAGACATAACCCCTCTAAGTACTGTGTGTACCATCAGCAGCGCGGTCATGGCACCGACCATTGCTACTGCCTTCGTCACGAGGTCCAAAATCTCATCGACAACCGGACGATAGCTCTACCTTTAGACCCCAATGACCAAACATCTCCTGCCTACCTCAATCTCATCCATATACTGCCATCCACCTATGACCCGGGCATATACATCACCCCGGCCCATCTACCCAAGCCTGAGGTGTTCATTCTAGAAAGCATGGACTTATGCATGATGGATGCACTTGGATCCCAATCATCTCAAACCCGTGAGCCCACTACTTCTGAGCTGAAGAGAATGATCGAAGATCTTTAGAGAACTGTGACAAATCTGGCCTCTGAGACATTGGCTCCCTCATCGACCACATCACATACCGGGAATTTCATGACAAAAGGCTCCCCAATCTTGGGCCTGGCTGCATTTGAAGAAAGCCAAACCCTTGGCAAAGGGGAAGCAGGTGGTAAGAACAAGGTAGGGGCAGGCATTGGTCCCCATGAACACCTTCAACGGGCTGTGGAGGCTTTGAAAGCGGAAGGGCTAAACAAACAGCAAGTACTTGCAGTTGTTGCAAAGATTGTGGAGGATACTTTCGTCACTCAGAATGAGAGCAGTTCGAAACAAGGGGAAAATCGAGAGAAGGGTCATCGTACCAGAAACGATCTTTTGAGCTCTAATCCTGTACTCGGAAGAGATTGGCAAACCAGGCCAGCACTTGCCAATCCCTTTGCTGGTGCGTCCAGCAAAAATCCAGAAACTTTAAAGTGCCAACCCCGAGGTCAGAGGGTCTTCCATGCCCTCTATATGCCTTTGTCCAAAGCTCTCCAAATCCTTGTTGGACAAGGCCATCTCAAACCCCCTGAGCCTCGGCCTCTCCCGAATCCTCTTCCGGCTACGCATGATGCTGCCCGGTACTGTGCCTTCCATCAACAAACCGGTCATGGCACCGACAATTGCTTTCGTCTTCGCCACGAAGTGCAAGATTTGATTGACAGTAGGGTCATTGTTGCGCCAAGCTCGGCAAAGTCTATCGGCACTGGATCGGGGAACTTAGGGGATAATGCGAACATGTGATCAGGGGATGAACCACCTGCGGGCGACACTCAGTTTACTCTAGATGTGGCGTATGGCATGCACTGTTTTAAGCATTTGTGAATGCTGGTTTTTGTACTTTCTGACTCGGGTATTGAGTCAGTTTTGTTATGTCGTTTAGAGTCTGTCCCGTTGTGTAGAGTCATTCTTTTCATACTGAGTCAGTGGGGTCTGTCTTGTTGTATCGAGTCAGTCTTGTTTTGTTAGAGTCGGGTGATTCCGGGGATGTTACCTCGGATATCACTATTTTGTTTTGTGTTTGTCTTTTCACTTTCTTTTGAGTCTGTTTCTGCCTTGGAGCCAGTAATGCCAACAGATTTGAATGAATAACAGTGATTTTCACATTCTTGTGTTCGCTTCTGCCTTGTGCCAGTTGTGCCAGAAGTTTGAATGAAACGACAGTGCTTTTCACCTGCTTTTCTGTGCTTTGAAAATCATTGCATTGACCTAAGTTTTTCAAAACTTTTTGAATATTGTGATGAAAACAAAGAGGGAGGAATTCCTCGGGTTTTGCAAAATTTGATCAACTGAGAGAAAGAGAGACTTGCTAAACCCTTAATGAATGAAATCATGCTTGTTAATGTGAGTATTGAGAAGGATCCTGGCTTGATCCAGATTGGTCCTACATTGTCTTCAGCGCGAGCGATTAGTCGCCTTCTTAAAAGGTTTCAAAAATGTTTTGTGCCGTCCTGCGAAGACCTGTGTGGAATCGCTCTTGAGATTGTGCAGCCTAGGATCGCTCTCAGTCTCGAGAGTCGACCCCTTGCTTTCGAACCTTGAACTTAGATTCAGAATGTTCAACGGTCAACCGCCATGTAAGGCCTGTGTGACCGAATCAGAAGCGCCCCTCGAACTAGGGGTAGGGAAATCAGATCAAGAAGATCAGATGTCATCAAAAGGAGCTTGCAAAGGTAGATCAGAAGCACCCCTCGAACTAGGGGCAAAAGATGCCAGATTGTGCTTGAAGAGCCGAAGATGGATCATTCCACAAATCAATGAAGATCGGCAAGAATGCCAAACCCCAGAAGGGAGAAAAGAAGAAGACATTGCTGAAGGACAACTGAGTTCCTATCCACAACACTAGGGGCAAATTCACCCTCTATTGGATGGACTTCTACATCATCAGCGAACAGCAGCCATTCTCCTGGATTCAGATGACTTCAATATCTCAAACCATTCAACATGGACAAAGCTACACTTTTACCCTTGAGAGGCTCGCTGGGCCGAAAACCCGGAAGAGCGACCCAGGCAAAAGTTAGAGCAAGAAAAAGAAAAAAAAGAACAAAGAAAAAGAAAAGAAAAGAAAAGAAGAAAAAAATGAAGAAAATGAAAAGAAAAGATGAAAAAGAAAAAAAAAAGAACAAAAAGAATTGAAAAGAAGAAAAATAGAGCTCGCAAGGTTGAAAACCCGGAAGGGCGGCCTTGGCAAAAGTTAGAGCGCAAAAGGAGAGGTTAATACCCGAGTGTACCTTAACCCGGAACTACGTAAGGCTTGATTCCCATGTTTGGGATACGTAGGCAACTTCATCCTGAAGTCTAGCCACAAACACTTCCAAATCGATTGTGTCCATGTGATGGTTTTGGTCATCTTTGTCTTTTCTGTATCCGAGAGTTCGGTTGTGATCGTCACTCTGAAGACTGATTACGATGCGCTGCGGTGCCATTCAAACAAGGGGCAACTTTCCGTTGCCATACAATGTGCTGCGGTGCTATTCAGACTAGGGGCAACTTTCAGTTGCCATGCAGTGCCGTTCAAACAAGGGGCAATTTTCCATTGTTTATGGGTCCGAGGTCGTGCATCTCTAGAGTAGGTTCCGTGCTCGTTGAGCAGTGGCCATTTGCAAAAATAGTTTTTGAAAAGTTTTACTGAGTTTGACTAATTCTCTTGAAAATTATTCCATTTTTCTAAAAGCTAGACCATTTCTTGAACCCGAAAAAGGAAAATTTTCAGTGCTCATAACCTGACTTGCATGATTTCAAATCAGAAAATCGAACAAGTATGTTAATCTAACTCTCATGTTGGTCAAAATTGTTTTAGTAGAAAACCAAAACAAAAAAATGGTCAAAATGATGAATTAGGGGCACAGTTGAGTCATGCTTCCTGTCTTTCCCCCGTTGTCAACATACTTGCCAGAAAAGGGCACTCTACTTGCCAAGAAGGGCACTCTACCAGCTAGAAAAGGGCACAACTGAAGCTAACAACAAAGGGCTGAAAGCTCTCTCATCCTCCAAGCAACGAGGTATCAGGCCATGCAGAAAGCATGAATTGGAATGGATCAAGATTTTCCACTCCCTCATCTGGACAGATCTAACCACGTCCAAACTCCCCAGTAGAGCATCGACAGCCGATGTCAGCTGCAGATTCGCTACACGCTCAGTTGCAGCACAACCCCTCTGTGGGAGGAACTCACTAGCTGCGCCCAGAAAAAGAAGAATCTAGCTGAGTGCTAGGGGCAAGAGCCCGTAACTTTTTGTTTATCCATTAACTACTCAGGGGAGGGATAAAAAAATGAGAGATTAAAGAATAGAGAGATGTGCGCTGAGAGAAAAAGTGAGTAAAAGGGTTTTGTGAGAAAACGAGAGCCTGAGGGCCGAGTGATGTGAGAATCACAAATAAGAAAGGGTGGGAAACAATATCCGAAGAAATTGGCTCCTCGTGCACCGAGAGGTCTCTTGCCTTTGTAACACAGCTGAGTGTTCTGTTTGTGTGTTTTGTTTGTCTCAATTCTTGTTTTGAGTCGTTTGAGTGTCAATAGATGTGTTTAGGTTGTTTTACCTTGTTTTTCTTTTGTTGAGTTGTGTTTAGGTTGTTCTACCTTTGTTTTCTGTTGTTGAGTCGTTTTGGCTGTGGTCAGTTGTAGGCTCAATACCCGATTGAGAACCCTTTTCTCATTTCAATTTCAAAAATCGTTTTGTGCTCAGAGTGCCGTGTCGTTCTCCACATTTGTGCAAAACAGGATTGGTTCTTTCATAAAGCCGCAGGGTTCAACCCAGGTCATGTCAGAATAGTAAAACAAGGACCTATCTGAAGCTATTTAGGTTCAGGACTGCAAAGCAAAAGAAAAGAGGGAAAATTTGGAGCATCTTAGCATGTTTCAACTTTAGCAAAATCCGAGACTGCATTCCAGGTGCATCTTCTCAGGCCTCGCCGTTTCTCTGGAGTATGAGTGTATCTCGACCCCAAGTGTAAGCCTGCTTCAAGTCAGAATGGCAGTCCAAGCAACACCCGAGGGTTTCACATGCAGATGATATCTCTCGCCAATATGAACAGGGTGTGCCCTTTTTGAGCTGAGTATGTTGCGAAGTCCTCTAAGAGGCAAATCAGAGGCACCAGAGTACATATTTGATACTCCTCTATTGCATAGAATATGAACTTTCATATACACTGTTGTTGCATGCGTGCCGCGCATCGTTATGATTCATGCATAGAATATGCTTGCTTTCGATTCCACATAGAATATGCTTTGCTTGTCTCATACATAGAATATGCTTTCAATATTGCATAGAATGTGCTTCCATAATTGCATAGAAAATGCTCGTATCTTTTGCGTAGAAAATGCCCCCATACTTGCATAGAAGATGCATTTTATCGCACTGTCTTGTGCACTTACACTTTGTATCTCACTAGCACTGTCTTGTGCATCTTGTGGTTGTATCTCACTCGCACTGTTTTGTGCATTTCAAATCACTCGCGTTGTTTAGCGTATCGCACTGTTTAGTGCATTTCAAATCACTCGCGCTGTTTAGCGTATCACACTGTTTAGTGCATTTCAAATCATTCGCGCTATTTTGCGCATCGCACTGTTTTGTGCAGTTTACATTCGCGCTATTTTGCGCATCGCACTGTTTTGTGCAGTTTATCATTCGTGCTATTTTGCGCACCTCAATCGCACTGTTTTGTGCAGTTTACATTCGCACTATTTTGCGTATTGCATTGTTTTGTGCAGTTTATCATTCATGCTATTTTACGCACCTCAATCGCACTGTTTTGTGCAGTTTACATTCGCACTATTTTGTGCAGTTTATCATTCGCGCTATTTTGCGCATCGCACTGTTTTGTGCAGTTTATCATTCGCGCTATTTTGCGCACCTCAATCGCACTGTCTTGTGCTTTGCATATCACATCATGCTATCTTGCGCACCTTACCTGCACTTGTTAGTGCATTGTATCGTGCTATCTTGCGCACCTTATCTGTATCGCACTGATTTTGTGCATTCACCCTGCTTGCACTGTTTTGTACACCTTTAGCATCGCACTATTTTGTGCATCTGTTTAGCACTGTTTTATGCATTCACTCTGCATCGCATTGTCTTGTGCATATTGTATTTTTGTATCATCCGCACTGTCTTGTGCACTCCCTGGTCCAGGAAACCTTAAATCCTTTGGTCTAGGAGACCTTAAATCTTGCATCTTTATTCGCACTGTCTTGTGCACCCTCCGGTCTAGGAGACCTTAAATCCTCTAAAGGTGCAAATCCTTTGGTGTTTGTCGTGCCCAAATGACTTCCAGTGGTCTGGTATAGCCACCTGCCTATGTTAGCGGTGAGTTCCTAGGAGACCAACTGAGACGGTGGAAACTAGAGTTCGAATGGCTCGTGCCTAGAACGCAAAGGTTCGGAATTTTCGAGACTAAAGTTTGGTTTAAATACCCAGGGGTATATCCTCGGCTTAAAATCTGTATGACAGCCCCATAGATTGAGATAACATGTGTATGCGCCTCAATTCTGGATACCGAATCAACCTAGTCTGTCACTTTGTTGGAGAATAGGGAAAGCTGCGACCATAATCAGGGAGAAAAGTAGTACCTGTGGTTCAACCAAGAAGAAGCGAGAGATCCTTAGCAGCATGAGGTACGTCATTGCCAATTGCCCCTGTAAGGTACCTTCACTTCCTAGCTATTACATTGCATTTTAGCTATTGCATTGCATTGCATTGCATAAATCCTGAATTATCAAACCGGCTTCGCGCAGCGTATAAGTCCAATTATCAAACTGGCTTCGCGTAGCGTATAAGCCCAATTATCAAAATCTTCCTGCATAACATTTTGCATCCTGCCCTTGAACTACACTGGTTTGATTCCTTGCAAAGGGATACGTAGGCAGCCTGCGGGCTCAACCATTTATTTGTCTGTACTTTGTTTGTTTGTCCAAGTCTTCGGCTTTGTCAAAAATGGGTCGTCTCTGGGCTTTGACATTCACTCCCGTCACTTCTTGACTTCTGAGTTCTGTCAAAGAGGGGCAACTGTAGACACCTCATTTTTTACCGCCTTAAGAATTGGGCACTACTGATGTTTCATTTGGTGGAGAAAGGTGAGCAGGGCAAAAGTTTAGTTTCTTCGGCAAGGGGAGAGTCAAATCTCAACTTCATACCCCATTTTGGACCAAAGTAATTTTGAATGGTTTTTAGACCTTAAAACCCTCTCTTTCAAAACATTTTTGAATTAAAGTTTTTACAATGTTCTGAGGCTCACATTTTGTTAAATGTTGCGCTTTTCGGTAAACCGAGTCAGGACAGAGTGGAAATGAATGAAAAAGAGATGAAATCTTTGAAAAATCTTTCAAAACACCTTACTTAGGGGTTTGGAGTTGAAGAAAAGAAGAGAAGGGGGAAGAAACCCAGTTGGGGGAGAAAATGGGCATGAACCGTTAAGAGAGGGACGAGCAGTCCTCGCTGAATTAGGCCTATTCATTTTCATACTTGGATTTCAGCTATGAGGCCACCACCATTGGAAAGATTACTTCCGGGGCTTCATTTTTCACTCAAGAATCTCCTAAAGCCAAGTCCGGACGGGGGAGATATGGTTGATTGAAGTAGGGCATCACTTCGGTTGGACTGAATCTGCGCGGCTTCACCAAAACAGGCATAACATTTTGTGCAGGAGGAATTTTGATGCAAGGCTGGTGCCATTGGAAAGCTAACTTCTGGGGCTTCAATTTGGACACCTGGCCGACCACTTTTGGACTTCCTAATCACTAGCCGATCACCTTTCTTTCCAGCAGACCAATTTTTTGTCCTGAAAAACAAGAAAAAGTAGCAGGCCGACCAGAAAAGGTGGTCGGCCGACCATCTGAACCTTTTGACCTGGTCGGCCGACCAAGGAAAGTGGTCGGCCGACCACCTGAACTGGTCGGCTAAATTTCTCCTTTATTGTCTCAATGAGTTGAAGCCAGCTGTGCCAGCTGGAAGGCATTTGCTGCATCCTCCATACACGTGTATGGAGGATGTTTAACCTAGCTTTGAAGCTTCTCCAAGAAGCCTTGGCTCTCTTCCTCTATAAAACAAACCTTCCCTCTCCATTTGCAAGGGTTAGAAACATTTGGCTAAGATAGATACACCCCACCCTCCATAGCTCTCTTCTTCAAGCTCCAAACCCTAATATTCTTGGCCATTTACACTACACCTCATAGCCTACCACCTCCACCATCCATTCAATCACCCCAGAGCTATTTTTCAGAGGTTGAAGGCTCACCTTCTTGGTCCAGAACTTGCTGTTTTGCTGTGCTACAAGGAAAAACCAGAATCCAGGAGGCAGAAAGTGGTCGGCAGACCAAGTTTTCTGGCAGGCCGACCACCTTTTTTGGTTCCCACCACAAAGGGTGGTCGGCAGGTGTTTCCCAAGCCAATATCTGGTCGGCAGCCTTCCCAAGGTGGAGTTTCAACCTTCTAAAGCTTTGTGCAAGTTTCTGAGATCAATTGCAAACAAAGGCGAGGCGAGGCATCGCGATGGAATTTACCGACAAGGCGACTCGAGCATGTATACACTCTTCGCCATCCGAAACAGAGCTGAGGCAGTCCATTGTATTTAGCTTGCATGCTAGTTTATTGCTTACTTAGTTAATTTGTTGATTAATTAATGCTGTGTAATAATTAGCTGTAATTTGTTATTTAGCTTAGATTAGCTAGATAGTTTGTAATATTCTTTCGGATCCTCCAAGCGAGGGCACAATTGTAATAAGTGTGCGTACGTGTGATGTATGTCTTCCAACCCCACGTCTTTCTCCCTTTTATTTATCAGCTTATGATGGTTAGATCAGGGCATGTTTCAATTAGCATACTTATGCTTGCATGTTTGCATTCATTCATCTGTCTTGCATGCACCGGGCTTGGTGCATCATACTAACTGCATTGTATTACAATTCCGAGTCGAATACTTGTTAGTTGTAGCATTTCACATGCCATCTTTAGAACAACCGAGCCTATTATAGTTGCATTTTGCATGTATTGCATTAGACATTTTTGTATAGTTAGGATCATGCATAGATTTCTAACATAGCTTTTGTTTTTAGCTTGGAGTACTCGGTAAGTTTTATGCTTTAGCATCCTTCCATGAGTGTGAGTGACTGCCATGATAGCATGCTTACCATGAGGCTATGTGTTTATGTGATATACCTGCCTGAATGCCTGTGGGTGAAGGTTGGGTTATCTGAATTGGAATAATACATTGACTGTGAGTTTTAAGCCCACTTGAGAGTGGCAAAATCATGTTTTCTAAGCCCACCCGAGGGTGGCAAAATCTGCATTTTAAGCCTACTTGCGAGTAGCAAACCGCTTTAAAAAACCAAACATGAAATGTTTTGTTCCAATTCAGGCGATCCAGTCTATACTTGTATGCTGTGCGCATTGCATAGTAAATCTAGGCTAATAACCGGAATAAGAACGCATAATGTTTTCAAAACTAGATATCATGGTTAGTAGAGGCCGATCTTTGATCGGGCGAGCGGGGGTGCTCACGAAGTGACCTTCCCCAATCGTACCCAAGTTCCCGAGCCGAGGCAACTTTGGTGATGACGGACACGTGGCCTTAGGCAAATGAGTCAAGGTTTCCTAAATTCCCCAAAATAAAATATTTAGGTGGCGACTCTATATCTGGCAAAGCAGTCCATATTTGGAACTTCTTTCAAAAGAATCTGTTTTCAAAAACGATTTGCCAGATTTGGACTCTTTGATGATCCATTGGTCTTGCATTGCACTCTGCGAGATTAGATACAGGACCATGACATTTGAGTCCCGAACTGTAGTGAGCCCATAATGAACAGAACGGGATTTCCTTCCCGGGGCATTCGGGGACGTCTACAAGGCCTAACACAATTTAAAAAACATTGTTTAGGAGAAAGTGGCTCTGTAAATGTATAAAAACAAAATGCTGGAGGGATCTACTCTTTCTGGCAACTGATGATCGGAATAATGGAAATTATTTAGCAGTCCGCCACTGAACTGGCCTATAGCACTGAAAAAATAATGTTACTTTCAGCAAATGGTATCATATCCCTCCAAAACACTTTAATATCATTACAATGCATTACAAACAATAACAAATCTATATGTTCACCAAAATAATTTTTCATTCACATAAATATTGAATACAAAATAGATGTGAAATTGTTTAAAATTCTTACAAAAGTATGACAATTCATTACCTGTCCAACAAAACATCCAGTTTACCAAAGATCCAAGACATCCGCAAAAACTATGCCATCAGGGAAAAATATATCCCAAACTCTGTACGGGCTATGCATTCACAAAAACTATGCCATAAAAAAAAAAAAAATTAGATCCCAACTCTCATGTATGGTTAACACAAAACTATATCCCAAACTCTATACGGGCTAGACATTCACAAAAATTATGTCATCAAACAAAAACTACATCCCAAGTCTCATGTACACATAACTATGACATTGAAAAAAAAACTAGATCCCAATGCCCATGTACGGTCCATCCTACGACATTTACGATAGTAGACTTGATGCTCTGTACGTGTCGATGTAGATCCCAAACTGTCACGCCCCCAAACCGCCCCTAGTAGTTTGGTGCCGTGATGGCCAGTAATCCGAGATTACCGAAGGCCGACTTACAAGAATCACACACAATCAGAGTATGAAATATGGGGCTTACAAGTGCGGAAGCAATATGTGTATATACAGAATCTAAATAGTCCATGAGAGCCGTGCATAAGTCCAATGAAATGACATACATCTTTATAAAGTCTTACAACTTAAATACAATAAGGAAATGAGGTACAAAACACATCTTGACCAAAAGGCTTCTCAAGCCGACATATACAAGTACAAATGAAAAATAAGCCAAGAAGCATGATCTTCAAGATAGTACAAAAATGCTAATTCAAAACATGTCGGCAATGCACCCAAAAACACATCGGCATCACGTCTAGGCCTCAATGCCTTCTTGTTCATCACCTACATATATATAGAGAGGGTGAGCTTGGATACTCAGTGAATGATATTAGAAATAAAGGTTTTGCATGATTGATATCCAAGATTTCTTTCAAAACAATACATAGCATACTTTACAATCAAGGGGAAATCAAGTTCATTGCCGGCCTTTCAAGTTCTTTGGATGTTATTACATCTACTTAATACAAGAGGGTGATGACAATTCCAAAATAAGAGTGCAGTTGCATTATAGTCCCCTGCAACTAAGGACTTTCAAGACAAGAGTGCAGTTGCATTATAGTCCCCTGCAGCTAAGGACTTTCAAGACAAGAGTGCAGTTGCATTATAGTCCCCTGCAGCTAAGGACTTTCAAGACAAGAGTGCAGTTGCATTATAGTCCCCTGCAGCTAAGGACTTTCAAGACAAGAGTGCAGTTGCATTATAGTCCCCTGCAGCTAAGGACTTTCAAGACATGTCATCAAAACAAGATAGTGTTTAATATACAAGTAGGGATAGTCATTCATGCTAGATCAAGTACTTTTCAAAACAAGGCAAGACGAGATTTATGAAAGCAAGTGTAACGTAGCTTTATTAAAAATACCACTCACATAGTTTCTTTACACGTCGGGGTCGAGACAAGCCCAAGTCCTACAAACACAGGGCAAAGCCTATTGAATGCACTTTCAACAAGTTTCGTATGTACACAAATGATTCCAGAAAACATGCTGGGCACCAACCAGGTCTAGGCTGAGGTTCCACACCTCCTCGCCGAGGTGTGTTCCCGAGGGCCACGTGCAAGGAAAAGAGGTCGGGAAACTCTGGGTTTCCCTCTGCTGATGAACATGAAGAACATGAGTGTGAAAACATGAAAAACATAAATGTTCAATCATAATCTGTCATCACAAATCTGGGGTTTTCGTGCTATGAGTTTGAAAACATGGACCTGGGTACCCGTACTTGGAATTCTTGCGGAAATAAACACAAAAACATGATTCTTTATGCAAGCTTTCGGATCAAAACAAGACTTTCTTGAAGAACACATGAATGTCACTTTCTCTTTCTAAAATCGAACTTCAAAACGATGCATGGCTTACAAATCATATCCGATCATGCAATGCAATAACATGAACATAGAGAACATCATGAGCAGATCAAGAATCTAACCTTAGAACACGGATCTAACGGTCTGATCTCTAGGAATCAAGCTTGAAGATCTACTTCCTCACTCTAAAACTCCTTCTTCCTCCTAGAGTTTCTCTCTCTACAAGACAAGGTTATGATACTAAATGATAGTTTTCTATACCCAGTTCTGGGGTTAACCCTCTGCTGAGACACGTGGCGGCGACTGGTTGGGTTCTTCCTGAAAAGGTGGCTGATAGACCAGACAAAGCATGGTGGAAGGGTGTTCAACAAGTAAAGCGGTATGGGCTCTCTGACGGGGCAATGACATCGGCTAACAACAAGGCGTATCTAACAAGCTACACGGAATGGCACTCCGGCAAGGGGTGACATCGGCTAACAAAGGACTTCGGCAACTAAGGTGACAATGACCTCGGCTAGGAAGGACAACACTTGACTAAGCTGTGCCACATCTCGGCCTAGATGCGCCACACCTCGGTCTAGGTCACACCACTCTAGGACGAGATCGCTTGGGTGCAAGGTAACATCTCGGCTAACGTGTTCAAGGCAAGGACGGAGGTCGACAAGGGGTTCCAAGATGCTTCTAGACTGAGGATGACCTCGGCTTGGAATGATCTAGGCGTAACGTAACCTAGGCTTGGAATAACATCGGCTAGTATAACTCAGGCAAGGCGTGACCTAAGTTTCACATCAAGGAAGGAACAAGACAAGCATACTACACTTAGACAATCACAAGGCTTCAAAACAAGGCATGGATCACATTAGCTCAAGCGAAACAAATCACAACATACACATGCAAACTTAACAAGTCATAATCACACAGATGCTCATGAACATGATGAGAACATAAAATGTGGGTTCCTACACAAACTCTGTCTATCAAGAACTTACAGCATCCGACCAATGGTTTCATACAGCATGTCAGGGTGAAAGACACACTCATCACGACCGAGCCTATGGATTGCAGCACCAACATTGAAAGCAGCATCATTACACTGCAAAAAAAATTGATAAAAATCCTACTTAGTGTTTGATTTATGGTGAACCACTTAAAAGTGAAATAAGTTAATTCACAATTTGCTTACCCACTCAGGATCCATAGTAACATCATTCTCGGGACATTGAACATGTGGATCAAACTAATAGTGATGCGTAGGATTTTGACAACCCGGTGCGAAACACGAGCATGCCACTTACGGTATCCTCGTACACATTCAGATGGGTGCTACTGTATAGGCACACTATGAGCGTTAATAGACAACACATGATTCTCCCATTGCGCCTATATCGTGTCATGGTATTCATACATGATTCTATACTGTCCTGGTTTACTGCCTCGTGTAGCTCGAACCAGAGATAATGGTGCTGGTGGGATGGTTTGGACCCTACTAAACTGTCACAAAACCCTATTAGGGTGATAGGGTTCAACAATATCAAAGTATTTCAAACATCCAGTATAATATGCAACCTCATGAAGTGGATGGTGTGTCCTACATAAACGGTATGGATCCCACTCGATCTACAAATAGGCAATGCATAATGTTAGTTATGAAATCTTATTCTTTTTTTTACAATATGGCACTATTATAAATTGCCTAACCTCATTAGCACGTAACATGTCAAGCTGCTCTCGTAATGTCTGCAAGTGGTCTTCTGTAAAACCCCCATCTCTCCGCGGACTCCAACGACAGACACGAGGTTGTTCATCAGAATAGGACAAATTTAGATGAGGCCTTGCTAAGCAAAAATGCTCATAAATCCATGCTTCCAATATCTTCAAGTACCCAACAATCTGCTTAACACCAGCTCTACTAGCAAGTCCTAATTGTCTATACAGGAATGCCAAAGCAGCAGCATCCCATGCATATGAGCTAATAGCATCAATGTCATTCAACATGTGCAAGTAAGCAACGGGTACTCGAGTCCCACTCTTGTCAACGAAGTTGGTACAACCTAATAAATATAGCAAGTAAGCTCTCGTTGCGTATTCTATGAAATTTGCATCATCAGTATCTTTAACTTCATGAAATCTGATTCTTAACCACTATAGCTTCACAAATTGCCCACGAGATTGAACTAATTCTGCAAATGCATCATTCACTGACACTCCCAAAGTAGCACTCACTAGTTCAGTAGCTTCGTATCTTGTTTACTTAGGACATGACAAAGCCCTACCAGTGACTGGAATGCCAAGTATGGTCCGCACATCATCCAACGTGACAATCATCTCACTGTCTGGCATGTGAAATGTATTTGTCTCTGGATGCCATCTTTCAACGAAGGCGGATATTGCCACTCTATTGCCATGTCGATATGTGTGATCAATAAGAACACTAAGACCAGACTGCTCAACCAAATGTCGCCACCTAGCATTTTCGAGTGTTAGTGACATCCATGGCCACTCGGCAAGCTTTCGAGAACGATTCAAACATTTAAGAGGTCCCCGTTCCTACATTTCACATAAAAATATAAATAATTTGAAACATATAGTACATATAATTAGTTTATTGTTGAGAAATTAAAAAAATACATTTTTCTTCCAAATAACGGCAGCAACATGGTTACGGAAGCTAATTAGCAATGCAAGATCCTATGGAGCACCCGGAACTGGTTCTGTGTTTTCATCGTCCACACCAACATCGTCCTCCGTGAGGTCAGCCTCTACACCAATATCATTATCGTCATCGTCATCCTTCACACCAACATCGTCATCAATATCATCATTATTCACATCCACATGGTCATCCTCCTCCACAGGGACATTCACTTCTAATGCTTCAGGTTCTATGTCACGCCCCACTTTTTATTACTCGGATTACTATTACCAAGCCATTATTATATATTCAATTTCAGAGTTAGCATACAGAAGCTCATTATATTTACAAGGAATGCATAAGTAAGAATGCTCTCATTCGAATATAAAATGAATGCAACATAAACATAACTAAATAAAGTGCTCGCAGGCTTACATCATTGAAATCAAGAGGAAGGGTTTAACCCTTTTACATCAATGACGTTCCGCCTACACATAAAAGGCCTCGTGGCCAACGATTAAGAAAAATCCATGACCTTGTAGCACATCTCGATATTCACCTAAAAAAGATTAGCAACGTGGGATGAACATGTAGTCCAGTAGGGATCTCAACATGATCCTCAACAATAACAACTTACAGATAGCTATGATCATGGATGCTAATCTCATACCATATAAATAATGTGACATTTTATAAACAAAGTATACTTACATAAATACTTTTCTTGAAATGTTCAGTTACTTCAACAATACCAAAGTTCACTTTTACTACCCACTTTCCATTAAAATACTTATTATTACACGATAACCGTATTTTTTCCACTTGTAACAAAAGACCACATAACATCCACTTTATTTTCGAAAACACGCTCATCAGATCCATTTTCTTCATGTTATTAAGAATCCAATACAAAACCCAAGTCCTTTTCCACACGCTCATCGTATTCTCGATCTTAAGTTCAAATTTAACGAGACATTTCCAACAAGGAGTTCATGGTAAGAATTCCCCTCATCCACTCTCTAGCACGTTCAAATACACACAGTCAGCCCTACACATCACATAAGACAATTTAATCTCACCAAATCATGGTCATCATAACACGTAACACACATAACCGAATAAGACAACAAAAAGAAATAATCTCTGCTCTACTTGCCAAAAGCACAGTAAGCCAATGATACATCTTTCCACAATAACATGCCAATTTACCAGACACCAGCTGAAAGGGAATGGTACCTCTGCCAATTTACCAGGCACTAGCTGGAAGGGACTAGTACCTCTAAATATCAGCGCAACACACACAACCAATTTACCAGGCGCTAGCTGGAAGGGACTGGGACCTCTGATTATCAGCGCAGCCAATTTACCAGGCGCTAGCTGGAAGTGAATGGCACCTCTGATTCTCAACGCAACACACGCATATCCTCAACCATCACAACAAACCACATTCATAGATAACATGAGTGTACTACAGACACATCATCATTTCAACATTTACAATGTCATCCTCCACTGATGACCAAGGACAAAACCTCTAACAACATATATTAAACACATAATGCCATTAACCACTTCTCATGAAGCTTTAGATCCAATTACACAATAATAAAATAAAATATATTTGTGGTTCAATCTCAAATAAATTTCTAAAGTTCGCACAGTGTTGGTGTTTCACTCTTCCATTTCAAAATCAATTATCTCATCATTCCACACTAATATTTTCTCTCCTTTGCCTCAACCCACTTATTCATTTCACAAGAAAAATATGACCAATTCAATTTCCTCCATTTTAGACAAGGGATTTCCAATCACGGCTAGCAAAGTTATAATTTACTCAATTTCTATTTAACGGTAGTATACCCAATGATATTCTAATCTCATGGTTAATTTCATTCTCTTCAATGTACACATTATTAATTCATCACAATCAACCTTGAACAACACAATACTAAGTCAACATTAAGAATTATGAGGCTCAATTAATCTCTAATAACCCAACAACTCATCATGTTAATTATAATCAACCTAACACAAGTTAATGTTCAATTCATAAAACCCAATTTATTCTCAATTCAATTTCCAGATCATTGATCATATTTGTTAAATTCATAGCACATTTTATTCACAATTCAACCCCTTATTTACCTATTAGGCATTACTACAAAAATTAGGGCTTTGTCTCTCTAATCAATGAATATATTAAATCACACCCCAAATTTAACCAAACATCACCCATCTCATGAAATTTCAATCTCTACACCCATATCTTATACCCTTTATCATGATTTTCGAAAATAATCCATAACAACATGGTTTTATGCAATACAAACTTACCACATGTCTATCTATAGGGGAAACATTGAAGAAAATAAAGGAAATCCCTACCTCAAGGTCTTTGAGAAGATGGAGAAGAGAACCCCTAGTTTAGATGGATGATCCTTCAACCCTCACTACACCAAGAGGAGCCCTAGTTCTTGATCTTCAAGATTTAGAGGAAAATGATGATGATCTTGGCCCAAAGATTGCAAGAATCAAAGAGTTTTAATGCTTGAGGAAGTTTTCTAGAGAGAAGGGAGAGAAAAATAGGGTTTAGAGTGAGAGAGAAATGTGTAAAATGAGTGACACATTCGGACCAAAAAGATATAAAAAATAGAGTTTTGGCTGCCCAGTTGGCCGCACGTGCAGCTTCCTTCCCCGCACGTGCGGAGCGCCCTCACCGCTCGTACGGCCTTCCCCGCCGCTTGTGCGGCCTTTCTCTGCACGTGAGGCCTAGGGCCCCGCACGTGCGGCCCTGGCCCAGCAACCCAGAAAATTCTGGCTCAACTCCCGGCACTCCAGACACAACCGCGTATCCTCCGAAACAAGTAAAAACTTGTAAGACAAATAACACCACCGAAAAAGTTTAGAGAAGAGATTTTCAACGACGACTTACCCAACATAACACAAAGGAAAGGAGATGACTTTTGAACCGGTCATCACATTCTATTTGCCTAGCACGTCTTATGTTGGATACCGTTGGTCTCTTATGTGAGACACCACTAACCATTTCTGTATAAAAAGAAAATATTAAACCCAATATTAGCAAAAACTCGAATATATTAAATGACTGATGTAAACAATATTAGCAAATAAACCATAATTTCATAGATAACATTCAATTTAAAAAAGAAAATTTTCATTTGCAAATGTATAGAAAAGGGAAAAAATTGTAATTATAGAAGAGCAACATACATGATTTATTAATACATGATGTTTTAGAAAAAAATTATTAAAATTATAAGTAAAGGGGAACTTGGCACTATTTGAACCTTTTTTTGTTATAATTAAATTAATTTTAATTCAGAAAGAAGAATACCTCCTGCCATGATGTTCAAGCCTTTGAATCTTTATCCTTGAATGATCAAATCTTGAATGTATAAAGAAGTCCACTCGCAGAACACTTTTATAGAACCATATGAGAAAAGTGAAAGGGACAAAGTTTCAAGCCTATTCTATGCACCAAACAATGTCTATGTTTGATGGCTATCACAGGCATATTTATAGATAGGCTTGGACCCATATCCAAGTGTAGCTCTTTATAACTTCCCACCATCAGGGAAGTTATAAAGTCCCATGAAACCACCATATGGGATATTAAACAGACATCAGTTACCCATTAACCATTAAACTAATTAATTAGCCATTAAACCAATTAATTAGTCATTAAACCAATTAAATATATATAATATAAATAAATAAATAAATAAATAAAACATGTGGTATATGGGCCACTTTATGGATATTCTTACATTCTCCCACTTGGCACATATAACACACGTTGTTGACTGTCGGGTAACTACCAAACTGATGATGGTCATTAAATAAAAATACCCAAACCTTAGAGGTATAATACACGAATCATGGCGGTTATACTCTATCAATTAAGTATTTCCTTCCACGTATTACATTGTATCACACTCTCAACTTAATGTGGTGTCATTCTTTATGAATAACTTCTAATAAGTTATTCTGGGTCCAATGATCCCTATGGATCAATAGTCCAAATGGACTGCATAGCATCACAAATACTTTAGGTGCACAAAATGATGCTTTTCACTAATAATAATTAAAATGTCATGAAAAAACAAAATAAAACAACAACTAGAAAAATTATTGAGCTAACCAATCAGTCCCATGCCCTCAACGTGTTTTGAAAACACCTTTACAGAAAGACCTTTGGTCATGGGATCTGCAATCATCATATCGGTACTAATATGCTCAATCCTGACTTCTTGCTTCTTAACACGGTCTCGAATAGCAAGATACTTTATGTCAATATGCTTGCTGCGGCTACCACTTTTGTTGTTGTTAGAGAAGAAAACCGCAGCTAAATTATCACAGTAAACCTTTAATGGCCTAGAAATTGAATCCATAATTCGAAGCCCTGTGATAAAATTCCTTAACCAGATAGCCTGTGAGGTTGCTTTAAAGCAGTCTATAAACTCTGTTTCCATTGTTGACGATGCAATTATCGTCTCTTTGGCGCTCTTCCATGAAACAGCAGCACCTGCTAGCAGATAGACATATCCTAAAGTGGATTTTCTGGAATCTTGACAACCCGCAAAATTTGAGTCTAAATATCCAACCACCTCATGACAGTCAACATGCTTGTAAGTAAGCATGTAGTCCTTGGTTCCCTTTAAGTACCTCATGATTTTCTTTGCAGCCTTTCAATGTTCCATTCTTGGATTACTTTGGTATCTTCCAAGCATCCCAACTGCAAATGCAATGTCAGGTCGTGTACAAACCAAAGCATACATTAAACTGCCTACGGCAGACGCATAGGGAATGCTAACCATTTGTTCTTTTTCCAAATCATTCTTCGAACATTGACTTAAACTGAATTTGTCACCCTTTAAAAGGGGTGCTGCATTAGGAGTGCAATCACTCATCTTGAATTTCTCCAAAACTCTTTCAATGTAGGCTTTATGAGATAGTCCTAATGTCCTTTTGGACCTATCTCTATGAATCTCTATGCCAGTGACATAAGAAGCTTCACCCATATCCTTTATTTCAAAATTTGAGAAAGAAATTATTTAGTATCATGTAACAATCCCAAATCATTAGATGCAAGTAAAATGTCATCCACATATAGAACTAGAAAAATGTATTTGCTCCCACTAACCTTAAGGTATATACAGTTGTCCACAACATTCTTCGTAAAACCATATGAAGTAATAACATTGTGGAACTTTAAATACCACTGTCGGGAAGCTTGTTTTAGTCCATATATGAATTTCTTGAGCTTGCAAACTAAGTGACTATCTTTATCAGAACAAAAACCTTCAGGTTGCTTCATGTATACTTCTTCCTCAAGATCCCCATTCAGAAATGCTGTTTTCACATCCATTTGATGTAGCTCTAAATCAAAATGAGCCACTAATGCCATGATAATTCTAAATGAATCCTTTTTTGAAACCGGAAAAAAGGTATTATGATAATCGATGCCTTCTCTTTGAGTGAAACCTTTAGCTACGAGTCTGGCTTTATATCGTTCGACATTGCCATTGGAGTCTTTCTTGGTCTTATAGACCCATTTATAGCCAACTGCTTTAACTCCTTTAGGCAACTCGACAATTTTCCAAACTTGATTCTTAGCCATAGATTCCAACTCTTCCTTCATGGCATCATACCATAATTTAGAATCATCCCTATTCATGGCATTGGAAAATGAAATAGGATCATCTTTAGGTCCGATGTCAAAATCAGACTCCATTGAGTATACAAAATAATCACCAGAAATTGCTGACTTTCTAGCTCGTGAGGATCTCCTTAATTCGGTAGTCTCAATTGGGACTTGAGTTACAGGCTCTATGTTGACTTTTTCCTCTTGTGGTGAAAGTTCTTGAATTTGTTGATTTTCAAGACTATCGAGTTGATTATCTTGAAAGACAACCAATTCACCTATATTCATGGGTGTTGTATTCGAACCCCGTGATTCCTTCCACTTTATCTTTCGAGAGTAACTCCCACTAGGGTCAACTTCCTCAATAAACTTAGCATTTCTGGCTTCAACAATTCTAAGTGAATTTAAAGGACAATAAAATCTGTAACCCTTGGAGTTTTCCGCATAGCCCATGAAAAAACCACTAACTATTCTGGGGTCCAATTTCTTTAAATGTGGGCTATACACCCTCACTTCAACTGGACAACCCCAAACGTGTAAGTGTCTTAAACTTGGCTTCCATCCTTTCCATAACTCAAACGGTGTTTTGGGAACAACCTTGGATGGAACCCTGTTTAAGATATACACAGCGGTTTTCAAAGCTTCACTCCATAAATTTATAGACACATTAGAATAACTAAGCATGCTCCTTACCATGTCCATAAGTGTTCGGTTCCTTCTTTCAGCAACACCATTTTGTTGTGGTGTGCCAGGCATTGAATATTGTGCAATAATGCCTTCTTCCTTAAGGAACTTAGCAAATGGACTTGGTAACTGTCCCAATTCTGTGTACCTCCCATAATATTCTCCACCCCCGTCTGACCTCACAATTTTAATTTTCTTTTCTGTTTGTGTCTCTACTTCTGCTTTATAAACTTTAAAGGCATCAAGTGCCTCAGCCTTATCAAACAAGAGGTAGAGATACATGTATCGTGTGAAGTCATCAATAAATGAGATAAAATATCTTTGACCATTCAGACAAGGTGAAGTAAATGGTCCACAAATATCAGTATGTATGATTCCAAGAATTTCCTCATTCCTTTTGGCACCTTTACTGGTCTTGTTGGTCTGCTTTCCCTTTATGCAGTCCACACAAATACCAAAGTTGGTAAAATCAAGAGTCGGAAGGACTTCATCATTAACCAACCTTTTATTCTCTCAATGGAGACATGTCCCAATCTTCTATGCCAAAGAATAGAGGAGGACTCATCAACAATATTACGCTTAATGCCAATATCACCATGCAAGGTTAAAAGATTTTGTTCAAAAATAGGATCTAGATTTAATTTGTACAAACCGTTAATTAAAGTACCAAATCCTACAGAAACAGAGTCTTTAAACAAACTAAAATTTGGACCAATAAACTGAAATTCAAATCCAAACGGTACTAGTTTAGAAACAGAAATTAAATTTTTAGAAAAAGATGGAATGTAAAAAGTGTTTTCAAGATCCAAAACAAAGCCATTTTGTTAAAACAAGTCGGAAAGTTCCAACAGCTTCGACGTACAAATGCATCCCATTGCCTGAATAGATGCCTTGTTCACTTCCCGTCGGTTTCCTTAGGCAGAGGAAGCCCTGCATGGTATTAACAATGTGAATTGTAGAACCCGAATCAATCCACCAATCATATTGATGAGTATTAACAAAATTAGATTCATAACACACAAAAGATATGAGATTACCTTTCTTCTCAAGCCATTTCTCATACTTGGGGCAGTTTTTCTTCATGTGACCCTTTTTCTTGCAGAGGAAGCATGCACCCTTATTGCCATGATTTTTAAACGGCACTTTACCAAGCTTCTTCCATTTCTGATCACCTTTGCCTTTTTTCCATTGCCCTCCTTTATGTGTTGCTAAATGAGCACTTTCCACTTTTCCATGCTTCAATCTCTCCTCCTCTTGAACACACATGGTCAAAAGTTCATTGATAGACCATTTTTCCTTCTGTGTGTTGTAAGAAATTTGGAATGCTCCATATTCCACAGGAAGAGAATTGAGTATGAAATTGACAAGGAATGACTCAGAAATCTCAATCTCTAAGGACTTAAGATGAGCTGCAATGTCCCTCATTTCCATAATGTGCTCACGCACACTCCTAGAATTGTTATGCTTCATTCCTGATAGTTTGTTCATTAGGGTACTTGCCAATGCTTTGTCAGAACTAACAAATTGCTCTTCAATAGCCCTCATGTAGTTCTTGACCTTATCAGATGGTGGGATTGAGCCCCTAATGTTCTGGCTAATATGTGACTTTATGAGCATTAGGCTTAAGCGATTGGATCGCTCCCACTTATCATAAGCACTCTTTTCTACAGCGGAACTCTCGTTCGTGGGTTCAGGAGGTTCATCCACACGGAGTGCCAGATCGAGGTCCATGCACCCTAATGTTAGAAGGATTTTGTCCTTCCAGTCTGAAAAATTATCACCGTTCAAGAATGGAATACGAGAAGACTCATTAGATAGTACAGAGGTAGAAATTCCTGCAATTACCAAGAACATTATTAATGCTTTGAAACAATAGCTATAGTCTGAATCAACCAATGTCAAATTCAGTAACAAATCTAAACCTTCCTGTGGGTAGAGGTCACTAAACTGCATCAGATTTGCTCTTACTTTATAATAAGACTAATGGGTTCCGAAATATGTAAGGAAAAGAAAACTCATACCTGTGGGTTTAGAGTGTTCAATCCCTTTAATACTCAATCCATTATCTTATTCCAATTAAATTTCATAAATAATTACTTTCTTGTGGGACCAAGAAATTATTTATAAAACATAATTACAATGTAAAAATGCCAAATTAACTTGTAATTTTATGTGATCAAAATACTGAGGATCACATCTTTATGTCTTAAGATGATGTGGCTACTCTTAAAACAAAATAAAATTTTTAAATATGGCATAATTTATTAATGTGAGCAAATCCTTATAGTCACAACAAATACATAATCTTTCAATGCACATAATGTATAATACATACAATCAGAGTAATATCACATGAAAAATCCCAAGATCAAACACATGTAGTTCAACCTTATACTAGAATTTGCTTAAAAAATTGGACCAAAATAAATTCCATAAGCCCAACACATAGTGTATTCATACTCTTATTTCACATGAATTTTCAATGCATAAATAATTACCTTAATGCATGTAATACAATATTACATTATTTTAGATAACATGCCAATGAATCTCAAAAATTATAAAAACTAAAAGAACATGTTATAATTCACTGTATGAGATTCAATTGAATTTGCTTACTATTTAAACATGCAACGATAATAAACAAAACATCCTTAACAGCATGTTAAAATTTCTTTATGAAAATTCTACAAATAAATTCAAATAAAAGTATGAGAATTTCTAGATTTGATATAGAATCAGATTAAATATTTTGTTCTTTAATGTGTGTGTCAAAAATAATAGTTAATGACACACAACAAGTCTCCTAAATAAAATAGATTCAGAGTAGGAGAAAATTCTAAATAAATGTAAATACCACTAGCACAAATCACGATGGACTCTACTATTGCAACAGTGCTTCCTTTTTCTTTAATAGTGATTTTCAAAAGTTATGCAATATAAATTACTCATTCTGATTCTACAATGATTCTGAATTGTGAAATTTTATGGTGTGAATTAGATTCAGTATGCGACTGTATGCATCAAAACATCCAGTAAATTGTTAATAAAACATTCTACACTGTAAGATGCGAAAGTTTGATTTTATGTAGATGAAACAAATACTAAACAACATAACAAAAGGTTGGCTCTGATACCAATTGTTATAATTAAATTAATTTTAATTTAGAAAGAAGAATACCTTCTGCCATGATGTTCAAGCCTTTGAATCTTTATCCTTGAATGATCAAATCTTGAATGTATAAAGAAGCCCACTCGCAGAACACTTTTACAGAACCATACGAGAAAAGTGAAAGGGACAGAGTTTCAAGCCTATTCTATGCACCAAACAATGTCTATGTTTGATGGCTATCACAGGCATATTTATAGATAGGCTTGGACCCATATTCAAGTGTAGCTCTTTATAACTTCCCACCATCAAGGAAGTTATAAAGTCCCATGAAACCACCATATGAGATATTAAACAGACATCAGTTACCCATTAACCATTAAACTAGTTAATTAGCCATTAAACCAATTAATTAGTCATTAAACCAATTAAATATATATAATAAATATATATAATATAAATAAATAAATAAATAAAACAGGTGGTATATGGGCCACTTTATGGATATTCTTACATTTTTGTCTCAGAAAATTGCATTACGATATTGCACGAAGGGAACAAATTGCAAGTTCTGAGAATTCTATTGAAAATTAAAAAAGTTATAAGAACAT
This sequence comes from Camellia sinensis, assembly GCF_055761805.1. NCBI lineage: Eukaryota > Viridiplantae > Streptophyta > Magnoliopsida > Ericales > Theaceae > Camellia > Camellia sinensis. Next base: position 84,819,938 of record NC_138964.1, read on the forward strand.
ATTGCAAGAGGGGAAAAAAGAAGAAAATCACATATTGATCTTCTAATGACCAGGAGAATTTATAAGATTTTGAATTTCAGAGTGGCATAACCATTAGGTTACCAACAGATATGGTTTAAATAGCATGGGTTTTCTTTAGGCTTGGTGGGAGTAGTAGTTTACATCAAATGGATGTTGCATACCCATTGGGATTATATTTTCTTGAAATTCATGTCTTCAAATTCAAATTCTTATTTTTCATTTTTTTGTATTGTTTCACATAGTAATTTTTGCCTTAAATGAGTGTATGGGTTATGTGGGACATTTGTCAGATGCATGATTATTTCGATGAAGATGAAAATAGTATCAAAAGCTTTGAGTTATAGAATGGAGCCAAATTGCCTTATTCCTGTTAAATTGAAAAAGAGCAATGGATTTTAAATTTATACAATATAGGATATTAGAATAATATTTGCCTATTAATCCAGAAGTATGAGGTTGTAATATGAGTTCAAACTATAGAAACAACAAGAACTTTTTAATAAACTTGGATTTGGGTGTGTTTGACTTCCATCTAACTTTCCCCAAGTGGACTTCAAACTAATTTTAGACACAAAGTAATAGAATAAAAATGAAAAAGAGACAAAGACCCACGACATAGCTTAATCTTATGCTCAGTTTTTTTTCATTAGTTAGTAAGACAATTATTTAGAACATTACTGTGCAAAATTGATAATGTTCTTAATTTTAAAAATTGAGAAAAACTGATAATATTCTTAGTTTACTAAATATGACTTACTGGTTCAAAATTTTTGAAATAGGACCTAAGCTACCATAACATTTGTAAATAAGACTTTTACGTAATTAACTCCTTTTTTTTTTATTATTTAAAACTCCTATAATTTTTCAATTTAAATATTTAATTTGCCTTCTTTTGGGGCTTATTATAATTTTTCAAATGACATGGGAAATCAGTTTAAATTACCCCAAAAAAAAAATTATAGTTTACAAAATAAAAATAAAATTAAGATCCTTTTTGTATTTATGTGAATTGTAGCTTGATTCATATAATATATATATATATATATATATATTTTATCAATCGATAGAAAATAAATTATAAATATTATGAGAACTGTGCTAAGTTAAAAAGGAAAAACTTACATGGAGAGAGTCAAAACCATGCCCATGCAAACGGGTTAGAAATGTTGCTTATAAGATTCAACACATAGATTACAGTAAAAGGGATAGGTTTTTTTCGAGTGTATTGGTTGCATGAGACTTATGAATCCCACAAGTGATGTGAGATTTATAAACCTCTCACAATTAATACATTTGATTACCCAATACAGTGAAGAGAAATTTAGTTTATACTAAAAAAAAACAAAACAAAAGACATAAAACAATCAAAGAGCATCCACTTAAAACCAAAATTCATTTTCACACTAATCCCACACATGAAGAAACCAAACTTAGTCTCTAAGGTTTTTATTATGTAGCTTTCTCAAAACAATCAATCTTATATATATATATATATATATACACGCCTAATAAAACTATTTTTTCAATGAATTTGTAAATTTTAGATTGTTGTTGGGGTCCATTTGTCTTATGTTTGGAATGTCTGCAATTATTGAAAATTGCCTAATAATCCACCCAAGTCATTTTCCTTGGATAATTTTGGCATAAATTTGATAGGTGACATCCTAGCAATTTCACTAATTAAAAACATTCCAATTAATTAAGCAAGTTTATGCCGACCCAAATAAATTGTATATATATTTTTTTATTAAAATATATCACTACAATAAAGTATATAACCAAAAAAAAAAAAAAACTATCACAAGAGTAAAATCCTTGACGTCTTAATATGGTGCAAGAATTCTTACCACATATGTCATGTTATGGATGCAAATTGTAACGCCTTCAAAATAATATAAATCAATCATTCATAAGATCTATAGACATAATAGAAATGTTATATTTTAATTCATCAGTCTTCTTTACAAAAGATATCACATGCATTACATTTTCATAAATGTTTATCTTGAAACTATAGCATGTGATTCTAACTGATAACAACAAAATAAATACCCTACGGGTTTACATCTTTCCAAGAGATAACTTGGTTACAACAAAAGAGAGTCATAAGCTATTTACAATTAAAGCCCTCGGCTTGAAAGAAAACACATAAACATAAAGATAAAGATAAACCAAAGTAGAGCCTTCACCCCCGTCCTCCTAAGCTATGTCCTTGGAGGCGGCATATCGCCTGTACCTGAAAATGGTTTCCCAAGTAGGATGAGCCAAAACCCAGTAAAGATATGCTAATACAATGTATGAAGTTTAACTAAGATATATGCATCAGTTAAATGTTTAACCTTTACGAATAATTCACATACTTTCCACGATCATGCGATAATGATATTGACATTTCAATCTGTTTCCATTCATTCGCTTCCAATCAATTCATGAGTATAGATCATTTTTATCAAATCATACTAAATTGAGACTACAACTCAATGATTCACCATTTAACATACATTCATCACTTCAACACTTTTATCTTTTCCATTTTACGGAATTCTCATCCGAGGGAACCGGCACCCATATACACAAGGTTTTGGGACTTTCACCCTGGACACTCCGACCAACTTAATTTTAAATGGAGTCCATCCCCTATCTCCTCCCAAACAAGATACATATACAATGTATTTAAAGACGTCGTCATATGCAATGACCAACCAAATGACTTTATTAATGGTTTAATCAATCGTCATATTCAATGACATAAATTCACATGATTAGTTTCAATTCACCTAAACCTCATGCAGTTTCTACAACAATCACAGCTATCTTCTACCGATAGCCCAAAACAAATATTTCTAAACAGATATACTATTTATCAACAAATAAACTATCAAATTTTTCCATAGGTGTGTGATTTATCAAATCTAACTACACCATTCAATCACAAATCCTGCCAATTTCATATCTCCCATATCAATTCCATTATTTATTCAAAATAATAATTCAATCCAAGCTAGGACAAATTTCCCCCTATTCCAAGATAACAACCCATATGCCCAAATTTCACCATTTCAACATTTGGGAAACTCATACACAAAGCCCCATGGTTATTTCATAGACTAACATGGAAACCCCTATTTTAATTTAGAACCCAAACCCTAACTTCACCCAAATCACACTCAAATCCCTCCATATATTCAAAATGACAAATACCTAGGTTAAACAACATAACAAGGTGTAGAATATCCCTACCTCAAAGCAAGGAGACCAAAGGAGATGATGGAGACACTTCAAACAAGCTGAAACCAAGATCTGTTCGGATTAACGCGAAGTCTTCAAGGTGCTCCACCTTTTTAACAAAGGCCCAAGGATGGAGAAATCAATGGATGAAGGTGAAAATGTAGAGAGAGAGTGACTTTTAGGGAGAGGAGGTGCCAAATTTGGGTTTTGAAGAGAAAGGAACTCAAAAAGTGTTGTAAAATATCTCTACTGTGAACTGATATATGTGGTCTTCGCTCGAGCGAAGGAGTTGTCGCTCGAGCGACCAGACACAACAAGTAACCTCGCTCGAGCGTAAGAAGCGTCGCTCGAGCGTAGAATGCAAAGCTTCAGGTCTGCCATAGACGCAGACGCACGCTCGAGTGCAAGAAGTCTCTCTCGAGCAAAGAACTTACATCTTCCCAGAAAAGCTGCGTCTAGGAAAGAAACCTGAAGACCCTCAGTTCTCGCTCGAGCGCAAGAAATGTCGCTCGAGCAAAGAGGCAAGTTACATAAGGCTCGTTCGAGCAAAGAAGCCAAAATTTGGGCAACAACCATTTAAATCAACTAACAACCAACTTGTTCCAAACTCACCCAACAAGTCTCAAAACTCAAATTCAAAGAATTAAAGGAAGGAAACAAGACGTAGACAACAACATACAATCACGGAACCCGAGTCTAGAACACAATAAAGGTCGGAGTAAAAACCGGGGTCGCTATACAAATAAACCAAACGGTTTATAGAAACTCAAATTTGACTTGTTTAAATTTTGAGCTTAACTTGTTTCTTAAATAAATAAGCTCAAACCAAATTTTTAGGCTCATTTAGTATTTGAGCCAAGTTTAAATAGACCAAAACACAAGTCGAATAGGCACGTAAGTGCAATTATAGATAGATTAATATTTATTTTTAGGGTAAATTATACTGATTTTCTTTGAGATTTAAAAAAAATATACAATAAACTTCACATGGGTGTGGGTCCCACACTCATGTGAGACATTTGATAAAAATTTTGACAGAACTTTTGAGATTTCTAACATTACTCCTAAATGATTTGAGTAGAAATTTTCTTTCAAATGATAACAAATCATGAAAAATATAGGAAAAGGGATATCTAAAACTAAAATTTTACGTTATATTTGTTCAGATATAATTTTTTTTATATATTGTACATAATCTCATATTAATTAATAAAAAAATTAAAATAAATAAATAATTGTCCCGTACTTTATATTATTTTCTTAATAACCAAACAAAAAACATGTTTCGTGATTTGGAAAGGGTGGAATCATTTTGTAAATACTTTTTGTGAGGCCGAACACATATTGTATGGGCTTGGAAGCCCACGTTGCCACCTGTGTATAGAGCCCAGATAGATGTCCCAACATTCAACTCGATCCAATTATAGTTTGGACTTTTTTTGAGAGATTCTATTTGCACCAAAAAAAATCATTAAGTACACCTAATTTTTAAATACACTTTATTGAATTATTTAGAGTTATAATTTTCTCTTAACACACCATATGTTTTTCCCCAAATTATCCTTCAAGATACACCCAAATAATAATTAAATCAAAAACTCCAAATTACACAATTTGTAAAACCCTTTCAAAGATCTTTAAACAGATTTCTCATTACAGCTATTCTTTTTGTTCACATACAGGAAACAATACTGGCCTTTTCCCAAACTAAGCCTCTTTTGCCTCCTATTTCCCAAACTAGGCCTAGTTTTGACGGAATTCCCAAACTAAGCTAAAGCGCTATTACAAATCGCGCTTCAACTGTTTGGAGGCCAAAATTTGATGAATAGTTAAGGTGCTATTGTGAATCGCGAGTTTAATTAATAAAACACTGTTCGGAATAGCGATGTTAGCCTCAATTATAAAACGCTATTATGAATAGCGCTTCATTTTCTATTTTTCTGACCTCAATTATAAAACGCTATTCTGAATAGCGCTTCATTTTCTGATTGGTTTAATAAAGAAAACGCTATTACAAATAGCGAGTTCACTTTTGAATAAAATGCTATTGCAAATAGCGATTTTAATTGTGAATAAAACGCTATTTAGAATAGCGTTTAAACTGTTTCAGTGGCCATTCCTTTCCTGGTGTCATTGTTTTGGTGATAATGTGATTCATAAAATTTTATTGGCTTTAAAGCCATTGTCATGTTAAAATTTATTTTTTTTTTCTTTTGTTTTTGTTTTTGTTTTGGTTTAGAAGGTGTAATTCAAAAATTTTACATAATATGAGAAAAACCTCTTTTCATATATTTATTTTACATAATATTTTTCATATATATAATTTTAAAATCATATTCATTTAGATATTATTAAGCCAATCAAGTTCATTTACAAAAGTTATGGTTTCACTGTTCACTATTGTAAGCATGGATTGAATTAGTGGCGAAAAATAAATTTTGAATCACATTGCAGCAATAACTTCATATGATCCCTCCCTTAATATGATCAATTTGTAAAAGGCATTCACTGAAAATAAATAAATAAATAAATAATAATAACGACTCTACACAACCGTTAATTTAGGCAATGATTTAATCGTACGCATGTAAGCGGGACCAATTTTAAAAACACGTATTTTGTTTTCTTTTCATAAATCTTGATTTATTTTTTAGTATTTTCATAAGGTAGACAGATATATCACACATTTAAAAAACACTTCATTGTATGAAGAATTTTTGTTATGCAGTGAGACTGGACAAAATTGGACAAATCATACAAACATCTTAAATCATAGTGTAAGTTTTGTAGATAATTAAATATTTCTTCCATTGAGTTAAAAGAACGCGATTGATTTGGACAATATAAAATAGAGGTTGCAAACATTGTTATTAATTTTTTAAAACTGGTGATCCAATTCTTCAGATTCATGGACAATATAAGTTAATTTGATTTGCTCAAACTTGTGCCTAGGGACCTTAATGACAAAGTTATTTCCTATGTGAACTAGTAACCCTCGTCCTCTTTGTAGAGGTCATAGAGGCTTTCTTATAAAATTAAAACAAAAAGCTCATTTTGGATCGTTCTGAAAAATAAGAAAAAAAATTTAATTTATTTACCCCTTTTTTTTCTTAAACATACAAAAACAAAAAAATAATTAGAGAGATAATTTATAATGGCAAAAAATTAGAGAGAATTAAATTGAAGTTGGTGGTTAAATGTATGGACTAAATTTTGGATAGTTAACCATGTAAATCTATCGGGCCATCCGTACCAATTATTTGGTATTACGAAACACAGGCTTACCCATCAAAGTGCCATTTTTTTTTTCCTTCTTACCCACGAAATTGCTATGGACTATTAATTAAAATACTTTAAGACTCTTTTCATGCATATATTATAACTAGTCTAATAATGACTTGTAATTATATAAATAAATATAAAAATTATTAAAACATAATGTTTAGATTTTCCTTTTCAATGGTGGTGGACAGTCACAAAGCGGAAGTGGCGATAAGTCACTTCGTTCAATACCCATTAGAGAGAATTAAATTGAAGTTGGTGGTTAAATGTATGGACTAAATTTTGAATAGTTAACCATGTGAATCTATCGGGCCATCCGTACTAATTATTTGGTATTACGAAACACAGACTTACCCATCAAAGTGCCATTTTTTTTTTCCCTTCTTACCTACGAAATTGCTATGGACTATTAATTAAAATAGTTTAAGACTCTTTTCATGCATATATTATAACTAGTCTAATAATGACTTGTAATTATATAAATAAAAATAAAAATTATTAAAACATAATGTTTAGATTTTCCTTTTCAATGGTGGTGGACAGTCACAAAGCGGAAGTGGCGATAAGTCACTTCGTTCAATACCCATTAGAGAGAATTAAATTGAAGTTGGTGGTTAAATGTATGGACTAAATTTTGAATAGTTATCCATGTGAATCTATCGGGCCATCCGTACCAATTATTTGGTATTACGAAACACAGGCTTACCCATCAAAGTGCCATTTTTTTTTTCCTTCTTACCTACGAAATTGCTATGGACTATTAATTAAAATAGTTTAAGACTTTTTTCATGCATATATTATAACTAGTCTAATAATGACTTGTAATTATATATGTAACGCCCTCAAAAAAAAAATAACATTAATCCCATCAAATAAGACTTGCATTTACATTTAAACTAACCGCATTCCTTTATTCATTTGAATTCCATTACAAAAGTATTACATGTTAACATCATAACAAAATGCCCTACGGGCTTACAACTTTCCAAGTTAACACTTGGTTACAACAAAAGAGTACTAACTCGATTACACATTAAGCCCTGGGCTTGAAGTTACATGTAATACATCAAAAGTTAAGCGACAAAAGTATGTCCGCCACTAGCCTCCCAGCTAAGTCCTTGGAGGTGGCATGCTTCCTGCACCTGAAAATGATATTCCCATATAGGGTGAGCCACAGCCCAGTAGAAATACACTAAACCAACCATGGACAATGACTAAAATATTAGCAATTGATAGATGGTCAACACTGATACAATCACATAAATCACAAATTTCTGTCATACAACTTATGAGTCTAAGTTACCTTTCATTTTCCCTTTTTCAACAGATAAGCATGCTAGCTCTATCATCATTTCCACAGATATGTACAAAACTATATCTCACATTCAGATAAGCATAAAAGCTATATCCACATTCTCAACAGATATGTATAACAACAATATCCACAGATAAGCATACAAGCTGTATCCACACTTCACAAAGATAAGCATATGAGCTCTATCTTCACTTCTCTAGACAAGCATATGAGCTGTGTCTACGGAGTTCATCCCCTATCTCCTCCCAATACCTATCCGGTTTAGAGGTACATCCCCTATCTTCCCCTAAACCGCGGAGTACATCCCCTATCTCCTCCTCTACACATAACGTATACAAACACATTGGTTCTATATACAATCACCCAATACATACAATTAATGTATTCTATCAATCGTCAAGTTCCATGACACACTTCATTGATTAGTTTCAGTTTGCCTAATCATCATGCATTGTTTACAACAATCACGACTATCCTCCACCGATAGCCCAAAGCAGTTATTTCTAAACAGAAAATAGATGCACAATGGATATTCAATCAACATTTCATTTCCTCATTTCTCACCATTAATTATCCCAATTAATTAAACAATGTAATTAGGCCAATTTCCATAATTACCATTTCAACCCTTAGGTCCCATTTTCATCAATGATTCAACAATCATTCCATTTTTCTATGCCAAACATGCATCTAGGTTTATTATGTATTAAACCCCAACTTTTGTAAAATTACACAAAAGCCCCAAACTTTTACAAAATTACCAAACCACGCCCAACATCTCAAAATACTAAAATTTAAAGACAAAACCCATAGAGAGGAGTAGGTTATCCCTACCTCAAATTCGGAGTCCCAAAGGAGAAGATGACAAAACCCAACGTGCTCCAAAACCCGAGATTTTCAGATTAAAATGAAGCCCTCGACGATCAACAACTTTTTTGTAAAGGCCAAAGGTGAGTAAATCACTCCTACTAGATCAAAACCTAGAGAGAAGGTAGAGTCTAGAGTGAGAGGCTCAACAATGGTGATTTTGGAAAAGTAAGAGAGAGAAGAGAAAGTGAAAAAGTGATTTGAAGAGTCACAGATTCGGGACTTTAACCCAGGTCTCCGCTCGAGCGTAAAACACCCCGCTCGAGCGGCCACTCACAGACTTCCGCTCGAGCGGCCAACCTCCCGCTCGAGCGCAGAATGCACTCGCCCAGCACTTTTGCAGAACCAGGCCTCCGCTCGAGCTCCCAACTCTACGCTCGAGCGTACAACACTGCACTACAATTACTGGATGGGTGTATTTCCCGCTCGAGCGCCAACACCTCCGCTCGATCGTACAGGCCAAAAATCTGGGCAACTAGTTTTGGTTTCTAAACTCAACCAACCTGGAACAAATCCGCCCAACACATCCTATAACTCAAATACGTAGAAAAAAGGATGTAAACAAAATAGTAGTCAACTACCGACATCCACGGACACATGTCCGGATCACTATACAACAAGGGTAAACCCGGGATCGCTATAACCTCCCCCCCTTAAAGAATTTCGTCCCCGAAATTAAACACAAGTTTTCAAAAACAAGTTTTCCTCCATTTTAAACAATAATGTTACACCTGAACATTCAACAATTCGACCCATTACCGGTCATCCCATCCCTTTAACAAGAGACATATCACAATATGTAAACAACATATGTATTTTCAACATGCATCAACATTATGCACTATCTTTCCAATTCCAACAATACATTCAACACATACAGTGTCACATTCAACTTCCATATGAGGCAAGTTCCAAACATACTCCCAATAACCAAAACATTTTCAATGTTTCACAACTTAAGACATATATAAAAGCTCTTAAGTTCAACAAAATGTAAAATTTAAATACAAGATTACACATCAACAAACAAGTCCGGATATTTCTCTCGGACTTCCAACTCACGTTCCCAAGTGGCTTCCTCCACTCCGTGATGTTTCCACAAGACTTTCACCAAAGGAATGGTCTTGCCACGCAGGACCTGATCCCGCCTATCCAAGACCCGAACCGGTCTCTCCTCATACGAGGCATCCTCATCTACCTCTAAATCAGTCCAATCCAACACATGTGATGGATCTGGCTCATACTTCCGAAGCATACTCACATGAAACACGTCATGCACTCCGGACAACTGCGGTGGTAAGGCTAACCGATAAGCAACCTCACCTATCCTCTCAAGGATCTCAAATGGACCAATAAATCGAGGGGATAACTTCCCACTCTTCCCAAACCTCATCAGACCTCGCCTAGGTGATACCTTCAGAAAGACATGATCACCTACCTCAAACGCCAAAGGCCTCCTCCTACGGTCAGCATAAGATTTCTGCCGACTCTGGGCTGTAACAAGCCTCCTACGGATAAGCTCAACTTTCTCCGTCGTCTCCCTAACCAACTCCGGACCCAACAAAGGTGCATCACCCACCTCGGCCCAACAAACTGGAGACCTACACGGTCGGCCATACAAGGCCTCAAACGGTGCCATACCGATGCTAGACTGAAAACTGTTGTTGTAGGCAAACTCTACCAATGGCAAGTGCCTCTCCCACGTCCCACTGAAATCCAGGACACAACCCCGAAGCATATCCTCGAGGATCTGAATAGTACGCTCGGACTGCCCGTCAGTCTGAGGATGATAAGCCGTACTAAAGGTCAACTTAGTGCCCAAGGCACTCTGCAAACTCTGCCACAACCGAGCAGTAAAACGAGGATCTCTATCTGAGATGATCGTCACTGGGACCCCGTGCAATCTCACTACGTCCCGAATATACAAGTCGGCAAGATGATCTACCGAATCTCTCACGCGCATAGGAATAAAGTGCGCCGACTTAGTCAACCGGTCTACAACCACCCAAATAGCATCACTACCCCGTTGAGTCTTCGGAAGACCTACAACGAAGTCCATAGTGACATGCTCCCACTTCCACTCGGCAATAGGCAAGGGTTGCAACAAACCCGCTGGCCTCTGATGCTCGGCCTTCACTTGCTGGCAAGTAAGGCACTTTGATACGAAAACAGCCACATCTCTCTTCATACCCCGCCACCAAAATTGGCGACCCAAATCCTAATACATCTTAGTACCTCCCGGATGCACCGCAAGGCGCGAATGATGAAACTCTCGGAGTACTTCCTCTCGGCAAGACTCCGGTACAAACAAACGGTCTCGGTATCTCACACTCAGGTCGGGATACACCGTCAAACCCTTCTCAACTTTCCCACTGGAGATCTTCTCTCGGAGGGATTCTACCTCAAGGTCACCTCTCTGTGCCTCTAACACTCTAATCACAAGTGTAGGTTGCGCAACAACAGAAAACAAGGCCGCAGCCTCAACAGATTCGCCCAGTAGCAAATCAAACTCGCCAAGTGCTCCCAACATCTCCCATTCCCGGATGGCTATACTAGCAACATCACTAATGGTCTTCCTACTAAGGGCATCGGCCACAACATTGGCCTTTCCCGGATGATAATGTAACTCAAAATCATAATCCTCGATGAACTCCATCCATCTCCTCTGCCTCAAATTCAAGTCTCTCTGAGTAAACAGATACTTCAAACTCTTGTGATCCGAGAATACCTCGAACCTCTCACCATAAAGGTAGTGCCTCCAGATTTTCAAGGCAAAAATCACTGCTGCTAACTCTAGGTCGTGTGTGGGGTAATTCTTCTCGTGTATTTTCAACTGACGTGAGCCATAAGCTACCACTTTCCCCTTTTGCATCAACACACAACCCAAACCCTCTCGTGAGGCATCACAATAAACCGCATAACCCAACCCTCTCTCCGGAATAATCAACACCGGAGCGGTGGTCAATCTAACTTTCAGCTCTTGGAACGACTTTTCACAAGTCTCACTCCACACAAACTTGACTCCCTTCCGAGTCAGTCTAGTCAACGGTGACGCTAACCTGGAGAAATCTTTCACAAACCGACGGTAATACCCAGCTAATCCCAGAAAACTGCGGATCTCAAACACACTCTTAGGCTGTGCCCAATCTTGCACTGCCTCAACCTTGGATGTATCAACAGACACCCCTTCCCCGGATACCACGTGGCCTAAGAATTTGACTTCCCCCAGCCAGAACTCACACTTCCCAAACTTGGCATACAGCCTATGGGCTCTAAGTAACTCAAGCACCACTCTCAAGTGTGTCTCGTGCTCCTCCTCAGAAGACGAATAGATAAGGATGTCGTCCACGAAGACAACCACAAATCGGTCTAAGAACTCCCGGAAAATCCGGTTCATCAAGTCCATAAAGACTGCCGGTGCATTGGTAAGCCCGAATGGCATCACCAGAAACTCGTAATGGCCATACCGCGTACGGAATGCCGTCTTAGGAATATCTTCCTCCCTGACCCTCAACTGATGGTAACCCAATCTCAAGTCTATCTTAGAGAAACAACGGGAACCCTTCAACTGGTCAAACAAATCATCTATACGGGGCATAGGGTACTTATTCTTAACCGTAGCCCGATTCAACTTCCTGTAGTCTATACACAATCTCAAGGCACCATCTTTCTTTTTAACAAAGAGTGCCGGTGCTCCCCACGGTGAAACACTAGGGCGAACAAAACCCTTATCTAGCAATTCCTGGAGCTGAACTTTCAACTCAACCAACTCTGCTGGAGCAAAACGGTAAGGTGCCATAGAAATCGGCGCCGTACCAGGCACTAAATCAATAGAGAACTCTATCTCTCGGTGAGGTGGCAAACTAACAAGATCTTCGGGAAAGACATCCGAATGCTCACAAACCACCCTTGGCAATACAAGCTGGGTCTCACCACTCTCACCACTCTCAAAGCTAGCAAGTAGACTACTAAGCTCACTTCGCCCTCGCGAATCATACCCCGGTGGCAAAACACTACCAACCCGGTCTCCCAAGAAATGGAACCACTCCCCGCTCAAGGTACATAACGTGACCCTCTGGCGGTAGCAATCAATAACAGCCCGGTATGACGATAGCCAGTCCATACCCAAAATAACATCAAAGCCCTTTATGGGCATGACAACAAACGGAAAAGGAAGCCTATAGTCGGCGACCTCTATATCACATCCTCTAACACCTTGTTTCAGGATCAACTCACCACCCAAAGGCGATACCACACAAATAGGAGATGCTAACTGTGCTAACTCCAATTCCAAAATAGATGCAAATGCAGCAGATACAAAAGAATGAGATGCACCCGTGTCTATCAACACATTAGCAACTGAGTTGCAAAACAGAAAAGTACCTCTCACTACTGATGGAGCTGGTACTAAATCCTGCGCGGTAACAGCATACACGCGCCCCGTAGGCCCCTGGTCTACCTGCTCACCTCTCGGAGCAAAAGACTGCTGCACAGACTGGGATGACGAAACTCCCGGATTGGCCCTCGAGGCCTGCACAGACTGAGCTGGCTGAAAACCCTGCGTCTGCCTAGAACCAGACGCTCCCGATGTGGCACTCAACTGTGGGCAAAACCTCTTCAGGTGCCCAGGCTGTCCACACTGATAACAAGTCAAGAGCTGCCCCCTGCCCAAACTCTGACTCTGCGGTCTAGCTGAAGAAGAAGCAGCTTTCTGACCCCCACCCTTCTGCGGGCAAACTGAAACCTTGTGACCCAGCTGGCCACACTTGTAACAAGTGAATTCCCCCTGACTGCCTCTCCCCGAGCCTACACTCGGCACTGGAAAGGTCGATCTAGAGACTGCACCCTGAGACTGCTGAGGGTTATAACCCCTCTGTCTCCTGCCGTCACTCTGACTATCCTGGCTCCTCTTGGAGCCTCTCTGATCCTCATCCTCCTCCTGCATCATAAGCTCCATATGAGCTACAGCATCAACTAGGTGTCTATACTCTCGGATGTAAGACCCACCAACTCTCAACTTGAGGCCCCGCCTCAACTTCCGTTCAAACTCATAACAACGGCGTTCCTCAGACGCCACCAGTTCCGGTGCAAACCTGGACAGACTGGTAAAAGTAGCCTCAAACTCGGCCACTAACAAGCCCTGCTGATTAAGCCGGCTAAACTGATCTCTCAGCTTCTCCCTAGCTACTGCAGACAAAAACCTCTCCTGAAAAGCATTTATAAACGCCTCCCAAGTACCACCAACACGGGCCTTCTCGTACTTCCACCATTGACCCGCATCTCCCTTCAGCTGGAAGGATGCCAAGGTCACTTTCAGTGCTCCGTCCTCAATGCCAAGCATCTCGAACGTCTTACTCATTTGCTCTAGCCACTCATCAGCCTTCAGTGGCTCCTTCGGATCCCCGATAAACTCGTCCGGATTAGACCGGAAGAACTCCCTCTTCAAGAAAGAAGGCCCTGCCTCAGCTACCTGATTCCCAGCTCTAAGAATACCCAAAGCTCCTGCTATCTCTCTGGCCAAGGCACCCATAGCCTGCTGACCCACTGGCTCGGCCACATTGGCCTGCCCAACTCCCTCCTGCACTGCCGGAATCTCACCCGGTAACGGCGCTTCCTGCCTCGCAGGTCTACCACGCCTAGCACCTCTTCCTCGTCCTGACATCCTAATAAAGGCAACACAGAACGTTAGCACATTGATAAATGTGCCGAAACTAAACACTCACGTCCTAATATATGGACAACTGTAATTCACTCCACATAAGCACATAAACACATAAGCACTTACGAATTTCATTTCCGGATAATGATAGTCCCGAGACGTTACTAGAGTTCCGGTTAGAAACAACATTGATCAAGTGCTTTTCCAACAAGACTCCCAGAAACTCAAGGATCCCATCAACATCCCAGAAATTAAATCCCATACCCACATAATCACATAAGCATGTTATCAAATAAGCACATAGCATATGGTACTACATCTAAGTCTCTATCAAGCGAGACAAACCCATTGTGATACTAATCACTTCCCACGTACCCAAAGTATTCGAACCCGGTACGCTCTGATACCAAGTTGTAACGCCCTCAAAAAAAATAACATTAATCCCATCAAATAAGACTTGCATTTACATTTAAACTAACCGCATTCCTTTATTCATTTGAATTCCATTACAAAAGTATTACATGTTAACATCATAACAAAATGCCCTACGGGCTTACAACTTTCCAAGTTAACACTTGGTTACAACAAAAGAGTACTAACTCGATTACACATTAAGCCCTGGGCTTGAAGTTACATGTAATACATCAAAAGTTAAGCGACAAAAGTATGTCCGCCACTAGCCTCCCAGCTAAGTCCTTGGAGGTGGCATGCTTCCTGCACCTGAAAATGATATTCCCATATAGGGTGAGCCACAGCCCAGTAGAAATACACTAAACCAACCATGGACAATGACTAAAATATTAGCAATTGATAGATGGTCAACACTGATACAATCACATAAATCACAAATTTCTGTCATACAACTTATGAGTCTAAGTTACCTTTCATTTTCCCTTTTTCAACAGATAAGCATGCTAGCTCTATCATCATTTCCACAGATATGTACAAAACTATATCTCACATTCAGATAAGCATAAAAGCTATATCCACATTCTCAACAGATATGTATAACAACAATATCCACAGATAAGCATACAAGCTGTATCCACACTTCACAAAGATAAGCATATGAGCTCTATCTTCACTTCTCTAGACAAGCATATGAGCTGTGTCTACGGAGTTCATCCCCTATCTCCTCCCAATACCTATCCGGTTTAGAGGTACATCCCCTATCTTCCCCTAAACCGCGGAGTACATCCCCTATCTCCTCCTCTACACATAACGTATACAAACACATTGGTTCTATATACAATCACCCAATACATACAATTAATGTATTCTATCAATCGTCAAGTTCCATGACACACTTCATTGATTAGTTTCAGTTTGCCTAATCATCATGCATTGTTTACAACAATCACGACTATCCTCCACCGATAGCCCAAAGCAGTTATTTCTAAACAGAAAATAGATGCACAATGGATATTCAATCAACATTTCATTTCCTCATTTCTCACCATTAATTATCCCAATTAATTAAACAATGTAATTAGGCCAATTTCCATAATTACCATTTCAACCCTTAGGTCCCATTTTCATCAATGATTCAACAATCATTCCATTTTTCTATGCCAAACATGCATCTAGGTTTATTATGTATTAAACCCCAACTTTTGTAAAATTACACAAAAGTCCCAAACTTTTACAAAATTACCAAACCACGCCCAACATCTCAAAATACTAAAATTTAAAGACAAAACCCATAGAGAGGAGTAGGTTATCCCTACCTCAAATTCGGAGTCCCAAAGGAGAAGATGACAAAACCCAACGTGCTCCAAAACCCGAGATTTTCAGATTAAAATGAAGCCCTCGACGATCAACAACTTTTTTGTAAAGGCCAAAGGTGAGTAAATCACTCCTACTAGATCAAAACCTAGAGGGAAGGTAGAGTCTAGAGTGAGAGGCGCAACAATGGTGATTTTGGGAAAGTAAGAGAGAGAAGAGAAAGTGAAAAAGTGATTTGAAGAGTCACAGATTCGGGACTTTAACCCAGGTCTCCGCTCGAGCGTAAAACACCCCGCTCGAGCGGCCACTCACAGACTTCCGCTCGAGCGGCCAACCTCCCGCTCGAGCGCAGAATGCACTCGCCCAGCACTTTTGCAGAACCAGGCCTCCGCTCGAGCTCCCAACTCTACGCTCGAGCGTACAACACTGCACTACAATTACTGGATGGGTGTATTTCCCGCTCGAGCGCCAACACCTCCGCTCGAGCGTACAGGCCAAAAATCTGGGCAACTAGTTTTGGTTTCTAAACTCAACCAACCTGGAACAAATCCGCCCAACACATCCTATAACTCAAATACGTAGAAAAAAGGATGTAAACAAAATAGTAGTCAACTACCGACATCCACGGACACATGTCCGGATCACTATACAACAAGGGTAAACCCGGGATCGCTACAATATAAATAAAAATAAAAATTATTAAAACATAATGTTTAGATTTTCCTTTTCAATGGTGGTGGACAGTCACAAAACGGAAGTGGCGATAAGTCACTTCGTTCAATACCCATTAGAGAGAATTAAATTGAAGTTGGTGGTTAAATGTATGGACTAAATTTTGAATAGTTATCCATGTGAATCTATCGGGCCATCCGTACCAATTATTTGGTATTACGAAACACAGGCTTACCCATCAAAGTGCCATTTTTTTTTTCCTTCTTACCTACGAAATTGCTATGGACTATTAATTAAAATAGTTTAAGACTCTTTTCATGCATATATTATAACTAGTCTAATAATGACTTGTAATTATATAAATAAAAATAAAAATTATTAAAACATAATGTTTAGATTTTCCTTTTCAATGGTGGTGGACAGTCACAAAGCGGAAGTGGCGATAAGTCACTTCGTTCAATACCCATTTCAAAAACTTTTTCAAATTTTCTTAAGTTTTCAAAGGAAATTTTAATTTGTACTATAATGCTATTATATGTATTACAAATTCAGCTCATTAACTTTTTTAATCATATTCTGGGTGCCTGACCCCAAATATAGTGAAATAAACCAAATTTTTTTTATTTAAATAAAATAGAGTCAAAATTAAATATTTTGAGACAACATGATATTTTCATATATTATTTTCAAGTCAATAAAAATATTTTTTTTGAATAAAATAGAGTCAAAATTAAATATTTCAGAGAACATGATCTTTTATTTGAGAGAACATGATCTTTTCATTTATTATTTTGAAGTAAATACAATTTTTTTTAATAAAATACATTGAAAATTAAATATTTTTTGTTTAATAATTTTCAGATTTCAAATTTCAAAATATAGACATTTTGTAATTCCAATTCAACAATTCTCAATTACATGAATTTCGTAATATGACATTAACAATTATGAATTATATGAATTTCAAATTTTTAAATTTTATTCTTAATTAAACAAAATTACTTTTAAAACCCTAATTTCAAACCCTAATTTCCTTTTAATTCCTCTTAACAAGCAAAAAAAAAAAAAAAAAAAAAAAAAAAAACTCACAAGCATAATTTCAAAATTCCAATTTTTGATTTCAAATTTCAAAATATAGATATTTCATAATTTCAATTCAACAATTCTCAATTACATGAATTTCATAATATGACATTAACAATTATCAATTATATGAATTTCGGATTTTTTAATCACGATTCTTAATTAAAAAAAATTACTTTTAAAACCCTAATGTCAAACCCTAATTTCCTTTTAATTCCTCTTAACAAGCAAAAAAAAAAACAATTTCCAATTCAACAAATATAAGTTGGTTTATTCAAAATTCAAAATATAGACATTTTGATTCACAAGCATAATTTCAAAATCCCAATTTCTGATTTCAAATTTCAAAATATAAACATTTCATAATTTCAATTCTCAATTCTCAATTCTCAATTATATGAATTTCATAATATGACATTAACATATTTATGATTTATGAATTTATGAATTTCATAATTCCAATTTTCAATTCTCAATTCTCATATTTATGATTTATTGAAAAAATTCAAAAAATTAAAAAAATTCCAAACCTGATTTATGATTCAAAAGCATAAAAATTCACAAGCATTAGAACCCTTAATAATGTGAAGCCTAAAATGTCATCCTAAAAGGATGTGTGAACAATCTGATATCGAGCAACAATTATCATTAGAATCCTAATTTCATAACCACACTGATAAAGCGTAAAAAATCCAAACCCAAATATTCAATTAACAAGCAACATCCAAAAATTCAAAAGCATAAAAAATTCCACAAATTCAAAAGCATTCACATTTCTGATTTCGGATTTCCAAACCTTGATTTCTGATTTCAAAAAATTCCAAACCCTAATTTCATAACCACACTGATAAAACCCTAACATTCACAGCAAATTAAAACACATTCACATTTTCACAAACACAAAAAATAAATACATAAAATTAGGGTTAACTGTCATACCATGGAGAGAGAGAGAGAGCAGAGAGCAGAGATCAGGGTGAGAGCAGAGAGCAGAGGGAAAACGATAGTGAGCCGAAGCAGAGCGAGATCGAGTGAGTCTGAGAGCAGAGGGAGATGGAGAGTGAGAGATGAAGAGTGAGAGATGGAGAGTTTGTAGATCGAGCAGAGACGAAAAATGTAAGTGTGAAAAACATGAATGCAAATGACGGGGTTCGTCTTTTATAGTAGTGTGAAAAATGCTTTTTCAATTGGCGTTTTCATTTAGCTACAGTGAAGTCGCCATTAGAAATAGCGTTTTATTCACAAAGGTGATGCACAGTGAAGTCGCTATTCTGAATAGCGTTTTCTCAAGAATGAATGTCACGCCCCACTTTTATTACTCGAAGTCGTTACCAAATCCATTAACTTAATTCAATTTCAAGGATAACATGCGGAAATAAACTCATACATTCAATCTGTAGAAGTGATTAACATTTTCTCATTCGTATGCAAAGTAAATATTACATGAACATACTTAATAATTGCCCTTGGGCTTACATCACTTAAGGTACAAGAAGAAGGGTGTAACCCTTTCACAACAATGGCATTCCGCCAACATAACTGAGGCCCCGTGGCCAGTAATTAAGTAGATCCAAATCTTGCAGCCCAACCTGCTTAATACCTGAAAAGAATTCAACAACGTGGGATGAACATATAGTCCAGTAGGGAACTCAACATGATCCTCAACAATAACAACTTACAGATAGCTATGATCATGAACACCCATTCTCATATTAGAATAGTAATGTGACAATTTATACAAAAATAGCATAAGTAAGAACATTTCTTGAAAACAACCATTTCAATCAACGCCATAGGCGATTCATCTTTCCTTTTCTTTTCATTAATCCCCGTTCCCACTCTTTCATAACATTAACAATACCTGAGGAAATAATTTCACCAAGCCCACCACACTCTTCCACTTTCCAAATATACACAGATATGCTTTTCAAAGTATATGTTTCTTTAAAAAGTCCGTTCTCCTTCACACTTTCCAAAAGACAAATATGACTTTTTGGCTTTTTCCCGATACAATCAACTCTATACATGTACTGTTATAAAAAGAAATAACAACGCACCAATGTGCATAAGATAAACCAATGAGGCAGCTCGGCCCTCCAGAACCATAATCAACACAATCCATGATATTCCCTAAACACACTGAAATATCAACAACAAAACTTTGCTCTACTAGCCATGTGCATAGTAAGCCAAAGATACACCTCTTCATAACAACATACCAGTTTACCAGGCGCTAGCTGGAAGGGTGTGGTACCTTAGATTCTCAGCGCAGTCAGTTTACCAGGCGCTAGCTGGAAGGTAACGGTACCTCTGATTATCAGCGCAAGGTGTAATACCACCAATCGAAATGCAACAGGGCATAACCAACATGTACAACTTATACACATAAACCATCCAGGTACAAACAATGTGTTAAAGTATATGAACACATAGGTGTGTGGAGTTCATCCCCTATCTTCTCACACACACTGGAGTACAACCCCTCTCTCCTCCCTAACAAGCATACATATTTAATGCATCTCAATATTTCATCACATAAGATGTTCAATCAACAATGGTGTAATGCATACACAAGAATTCAACATAACCACGTCATCCTCCACCGATGACCAAGGACAAAACCTCTAGATGCAAATATTTAGTACATCTATTAAAGACTCAATTACTATGAGACCACAAACCCGGCAACACATCAACATGGTAGTTCAAGGTACAATTCCACACATATGTGTGTTCAACACTCACGAAACAACAATCCAATTTTCATTCGTATTTCAAAATATCTTTCCCATTTCACAAAACAAGTTCCATATCCCTTTTGTTTTCACAAAATCAACTTTGTCACTTTTGTTGTTACAAAACCAAATTTATTCCTTTGTTTTACAAAGCCACTTCCATTGATAATAAAGTCATAACTCACATTAGTCCACTACATTCATTTCAAACCATTCCAAAGCCAAGTTAATCCCTTAGGCATTAACACCTTCACCCAACCCACCTCAACAATAGAGATTTACAATATAGATTCACTATTCTCCATTTTAATTTATCAATCAAAATATGATTTAGGCCTTTTTCTTCTATCAACTACAACATGCCAATTTACACTCCAATTAGCCCAAAACAACCATTAATGACAACATAACCATTTTTCAACACCCAACCCTAGGTTCCTTCTCATGATTTCAACAAATCCAACATGGATATGATTTTTATGCAATACAAAATTACCACATGTCTATCTATAGACGAAGTATTGAAAAAGAACAAGGAGAATCCCTACCTCAAATGGAGAACTCAAATAGAGAAGACGACCCGAAATCAAAGTGCTCCAAATCTCAAATTTCTTGGATCACAACAAAGCCCTCGACGATCAACACACTTCTTACAAAGGCCCAAGGTAAGGAAAACACTCTAGCTAGATCAATCCTAAGAGAGAAGTTCGGTTTTAGAGTGCGGTGCTCTCCAATGGAGGTTTTGGAAAAGTAAGAGAGAGAAAGGAAATCAAAAGTGATAAAAAAGGTGATTTCACGGACTGATATAAAAACAGGTCCGCTTGAGCGTACAACACCCCGCTCGAGCGTCCAAAGATCCGCTCGAGCGCCGGATGCACTCTCCCAGAATTTTCTGCAGACGACCAAAATGCTGAGAGAAGGAAATTCACGCTCGAGCATCCAAACTTCTATAGCGATCCCGGGTTTACCCTTGTTGTATAGTGATCCGGACATGTGTCCGTGGATGTTGGTAGTTGTTTATTATCTTGTTTACATCCTTTCTTACTTTGTATTTGAGTTATAGGATGTGTTGAGCGGGTTTGATACAGGTTGGTTGAGTTTAGAAACCAAAACTTGTTGCCCAGATTTTTGGCCTGTACGCTCGAGCGGGGGTGTTGGCGCTCGAGCGTAGATTACATCCATCCAGTATCTTGTTGTGCAATGTTGTGAGCTCGAGCGTAGGGTTGGGAGCTCGAGCGGAGGCCTGGTTCTGCTAAAGTGCTGGGCGAGTGCATTCTGCGCTCGAGCGGGAGGTTGGCCGCTCGAGCGGAAGTCTGTGAGTGGCCGCTCGAGCGGGGTGTTTTACGCTCGAGCGGAAGACTGGGTTTAAGTCCCGAAATTGTGACTTTTCAAATCACTTTTTCACTTTCTCTTCTCTCTCTTACTTTTCCAAAAACACCATTGTTGAGTCTTTCTCTCTAGATACTACCTTCTCTCTAGGTTTTGATCTAGTAGGAGTGATTTGCTCACCTTTGGCCTTTACAAAAAAGTTGTTGATCGTCGAGGGCATCATTTTAATCTGAAAATCACGGGTTTTGGAGCACGTTGGGTTTTGTCGTCTTCTCCTTTGGGACTCCGAATTTGAGGTAGGGATAACCTACTCCTCTCTATGGGTTTTGTCTTTAAATTTTGGTATTTTGAGATGTTGGGCTTGGTTTGGTAAATTTGTGAAAGTTTGGGGCTTTTGTGTAATTTTACAAAAGTTGGGGGTTTTATTCATAATAAACCTAGATGCATGTTTGGCATAGAAAAATAGAATGATTGTTGAATCATTGATAAAAAGGGGACCTAAGGGTTGAAATGGTAATTATGGAAAATGGCCTAATTACATTGTTTAATTAATTGGGATAATTAATTGGTGAGAAATGTAGACAATGTATGTTGATTAGGCAAACTGAAACTAATCAATGGAATGTGTTATGGAACTTGACAGTTGCTAGAATACATTAATTGTTTGTATTGTGTGATTGTATATAGAACCAATGTGTTTATATACGTTATGTGTAGAGGAGGAGATAGGGGATGTACTCCGCGGTTTAGGGGAAGATAGGGGATGGACCTCTAAACCGGATAGGTATTGGGAGGAGATAGGGGATGTACTCCGTAGACAGAGCTCATATGCTTGTCTAGAGAAGTGAAGATAGAGCTCATATGCTTATCTTTGTGAAGTGAAGTGTGGATACAGCTTGTATGCTTATCTGTGGATATTGTTGATATACATATCTGTTGTAGAGTGTGGATACAGCTTGTATGCTTATATGTGGATATTGTTGATATACATATCTGTTGAGAATGTGGATATAGCTTTTATGCTTATCTGAATGTGAGATATAGTTTTTATACATATCTGTGGAAATGATGATAGAGCTAGTATGCTTATCTGTTGTTGAAAGGAAAAATGAAAAGTAATTGGGACTTGTAAGTCGTTGACATAAATATGTTATTTATGTGACTGTATCAGTGTTGACCAACTATCAATTGCTAATGTTTTAGTCATTGTCCATGGTTGGTTTAGTGTATTTCTACTGGGCTGTGGCTCACCCTATATGGGAATATCATTTTCAGGTGCAGGAAGCATGCCACCTCCAAGGACATAGCTGAGAGGCTTGTGGCGGGCATAGTCTTGTCGTTTTACTTTGATTTATTACATGTAATTTCAAGCCAAGGGCTTAATGTGTAAACGAGTTAGAACTCTTTGTTGTAACCAAGTGTTAACTTGGAAAGCTGTAAGCCCGTAGGGCATTTTGTTATGAGATTAAACATGTAATACTTATGTCTTGGAATTCTAATGAATGAAAGGAATGCGGATAGTTTAAATGTAAATTCATGTCTTATCTGATGGGTTTATTGATATTATTTTGAGGGCGTTACAACTTCCGCTCGAGCGGAAAGACCAAAACTTGGGCAAAATTTCAAAGCTTTAAAACACAACCAACTAATTTCCAACTTGCCCAACACAACCCAAAACTCTAAAACAAAGACTAAGGGATAGAAATGAGGATAAGACAACAACGAATCTACGGAACCAAGTCCGGATTACAGTTCAATAACAACAGGGAATACCGGGATCGCTATAATGAAGCGCTATTAGAAATAACGTTTTATAATTTAAAAACGCTGTTCGGAATAGCGTTTTATTAATTAAAATCGTGATTCACAATAGCACCTTAACTATTCATCAAATTTTGGCCTCCAAACAGTTAAAGTGCGATTTGTAATAGCGCTTTAGCTTAGTTTGGGAATTCCGTCAAAACTAGGCCTAGTTTGGGAAATAGGAGGCAAAAGAGGCTTAGTTTGGGAAAAGTCCCAAACAATACTGGTGAAGGACAAGTGTTTTTTTTTTTTTTTTCAAAAAAAAAAAAAGATTTTTGAAAGGGTTTTATAAAACAAGTATTATTTAATTTCCCTGGATGAAAAAGAAAAAAAGGTTTTTACTGAGTTTGGGTTTTGTGAAGAAACGAAGAAGTTTGCAACAATGGCTTCATCTTTCTAGGTTGCTCCGCTCGTGGCTTTACCATCTTGTCCTATTGCCAATGCTTGGTTAGACAACAACTTGATTACTTTTGCTTGTGAAAATTCATCAAACCACTCAAAAAACCAAAAGTACAATATTTATATAACAATGATATTAATGATAATAGTAAACTTTGATAAGGTGAATTGGAATTTTGAAATGAGGAAGAAGATGAAAAGAAAATAATTGAAACTTAGAGAAGAAGATGAAAAGAGTTGAATATGAAGAATGTGATTTGGGTGTACCATAAGAAGGGAAAAAAAAATTAATGTTTACTATGTATTATCTTTATTAGTAAATTTATATTAAGGTATAATAGAAATTAAAACTTTAAAATTTTAGTTAGGCGTAGTAAGTTATTATTTGGGTGTAAATAAAATGACCCCCATTTTGACCCAACATTCAACTCGATCCAATTATAGCTTGGACTTTTTTGTGGATAGCACTTAGGGGTGGACAACGGTTTATCCGATATGCAAAAACCATTCAACCCGCATACAAATGGGTAGTTTTCGCAAACACAGTGCGGACGGATGCGGTTTGAAATATGGCATGTTTGCGGGTTGCCGGCGGGTTGCGGGTTTAACCAGCACCTGCAAGAACCTGCCTGCACTTTATTTATTTATTATTATTTTTTTTATCTTAACCGTTGATTTCATTCTTGTATCCCGCCTAGATATTTTTTGCCCAAAACAAAATACCATTTATTCTTTGAACTTACTCGAGCATTACATTTGCTAATAGTATTATATCAACTGAAACTGAATAAATACTGATCATATTATTATTGTTACATAACTGAACTTGTCCCGAATGAAGTGTGATTTGAAATTTTAAATTCCTTAATGAATATGGAGTTCTAGTTTAGGATTTTGAAATATGTGCATATGTTAATTTATGATTTAATTTAAGATTTTGAATGATTTGTTTGTGTTATGAATTGATTTTGCTGTGTTTTTAATTTTATAAGTTTTAATTCATTAATTATTAATGTTGGAGCATTTTAGAAAATGGGGAGAAAATGGCCCAAAATAAATATTTACAAAATGGGAAAAAAATAAGGCTCGAAAATAAATTTTTGAAGAAAAAAGTTCAATCCGCAAACTGCCTGCACATCCTTGAACCCTATCCGCACAAACCGTAGACCACACTGCGGGCGGTTGTGGGTTGTCTTTTCCCCAAACTGCATAGATGCGGGCGAGTAACCGATCCGCAAACCATCCAAATCCGAACTGCGAACACCCCTAGTTAACATCCACAATTAAAAAAAAAAAGAATAATATTTAAAATCTAAATCAAAAAATTAATAAAACAATTGAAACGGATATTGATACCATGTTGTGGTGAAGAAGAGATTGAAATTTTTAAGTAGTATAGCTGCTATGATTGTTTATGGTTCTTGAATTGACAATAGCTATTAGCTAGTGGTAACTCGTACTATGCACGAAACTTTATAAATTAAAAAAAAAATCATTATAAATATGTTGAAGTAATTTTATATTTCGTTTTGTAGTATATATGAAATTTATAAGTTAATTTTTATGTTTATAATTTTTTAAATTATTAGTTTAAAAAAACTATTTCAAGATGTTATTTCACTATAATTTCAATTAAGAGAATCTTCAACCATTAATATTTTTTTATCAAATTATAATTTGATAAAAATTTAAAAATATGAAGCGTTGAAAATTGTTTTTCCCATCAAAATTGATGAAAAGAAAAACAAATTGGAATAAAAATGAAAGTTCTTTTAAAAATTGATAAAAATTTGATGAAAAGTTAAAGTAATTCATATAAAGTAAAAATTTTTATTCAAATTTAAAATTAAATTAGATAAATTTTTTTTTTAAAAAATGATGGAAGGTTAGACATATTCTAAAACCTTCTTATTCTTAAAGACTATAAATCCATGTGCGTATTATATTCATATTTTATTTTTAGTTATGAAACTAAAACCAAAAGAAATGTAACTCAAATTATTGGATTAATAACAGAAATATTATATCAATTATTGTTAAATATCACTTCACTTCACATTTAATAATAAAATTGTATATTTGTCTTAATTATAACTTTTAAATTTGTATATTTTCATAATAAGAAGCGGTATATCATAACTCATGTAACCTTATTTAATTAGGTTTAACTTTTTTTTATTACAAATTATCAAAGATGTACTAAATAGATTTATATGTGGTTGGTTGAAATAGTGAAAGTTTTTTGAGGGGTTAAACATTTTTCATTTGTAAATATCCTACCTATTAAAAAAAGAAAAAATAAAAGAAAAAGAAAAAAATGTGTAGCTTTTGGATATGTGTTTATCAATTTTGTTTTGTGGACATAAACAACTGATATTTCAATTTAAAAAATTAAAAAATATTTCAAAAAAAATATAGATTGGGTTTTTTGGGGATAAAAGAAGCCATCTAACTCCTCTATGTACTATTTTAAGATGAATTATTTTAATCACATAAAAAAATAGAAATTATATTTAGAGATTTTCCATATATATTATGCTATTATATACAAATATAGCGGTAACAAATTAATTAATATATATGAAAAATTATTCTAAGCTTTCATTTTCAATTAATTGAATTATGATTAAAAATTCGATCCAAATGCTTAGCACAGAATGGGCATGGATACTCCGATTACAACCATCATCACAATAAACAAACACATAAATCTCACTAAAACCGAAACCAAAACCAAACCAATAATAGAGAAAGAGAATCATACAGAAAGGAATAAAATTTAAAAACAAATAAATTTATGGAATGGTGAGATATTTCCCCCAACAACTTAGATTTCGCCCCACCTAATCTGTCAACTCCTCTGCCAGTGCCTGCGAAATCTAAGAATTGGGATAACTAATCAGATTATTCTTTAAATAAGACTTGAAAATTGATTAATTTGTCCCATTAAGTGATTTAAAATTTTGATTGATATACATCAAAAAATAGATAATTATATTATTAAATCATAATTCAAATTTAGATATTGTCATGTCTTTTTGAGATCCATATCTAAATTATTATCTTCTTTATTTTTGTATTGTTTAATTTATTTAGGATGGAGTTGTGAGTTTCTATTTTTTTTAAAATTTAATTTATCTATGGTTTCTATTTGTTTTTAATTATTATTATTTAGGTCAATTATGATGTGAGTTAGATATGTGATAGACATATGAGTTTTATTGATTTAAAGTATGATAGTGTGAGATATTTTCAAATTAGATTTCTTTAGATAAACTTCAAAGATTTTTAAAATTTAAAATTTGATATTGAGAGGCAAAGGGAAGATTTTAACTGAATAAATAAAAATCATATTTATTAATTTTATCTGTTTGTATATCTGATTTTTTAATTATTTTTTGGTTATGTTATAATAGAATATATAAGATATAGATAGATACACACAACTCTTATGAAAAATATTATCTAATGTTTTTGAGTGAGAGAGAACGAAGACAAGTTTTAATATTTTCTTTTGGAAATCGATAAGAGAGATTAGGGTGGGGGAGATTATGAAATATTTTTATTATCTTTCCATTTGAAATCCATAAATTAAGGGATAATTACTATTTCCAAAATAATTAAATAGGTATGGGAGAAGTTGAAAATGGTGTCTATAAGAAAAGTCAAAAGGGCTTATGAAAAGTCAATAAGTGCTGAGTTTTTTTTTTTTTTTTTTTTTTAAATCCAAAAATTAGAAAAGTAAGATTGAGATATTGGAGCTCTCACAAAGTTTGTGGGTTAGAAACCCTCTTTTTCTTATATAATATACTAGCATATCATCCGTGCTATGTATGGGATAAAATAATATATTATTTATTAAAAATACGATAATTATATTTAATTTTTTTATATTTTATCTCTCGTAAATCAAATTTCATATATAAATTTAAGGGTTTTGTTTCAAATGTTTCTTTACTATAATATATAGTATAAATAGATTAAAATTGTTGTATTGACAATTAATAATAAAAAAATATGCTTTTTTATAATTAAAAAAAAATGACATAGTTCTAATACTTCACTATTTTAGAATAAAAATATATGAATTTTAAAAAATTATCATATTGGTTTTTGAAAGGGAAATAATTAAAGAAATTTTAAAACCTTAATGAGTAAGAAAGAATCATCGTAATATGTAAAACCACCAAAATTACAGTAAAACCAGCAAATCATTCAAACCAAAAACGGTTTAACTTAATCAGTTAAGTCAAAAGACCAACCAGCTTACACAAAAATTAATTAATTAAAACTTTTATATTTTATTTTATTAAAATTTAAATTGTCACTGTAACGCCCTCAAAATAATACATATAAACCCACATTCTTGACATGCATAGATGTAAGAGAATAAAACATATTTCCATTCATCAGAGTATTTATTACAAAAGTATTACATGTTGACAACAAAAGTAAATGCCCTACGGGCTTACAACTTTCCAAGCCAATACTTGGTTACAAAAAGAGAGTACTAACTCAAATACACATTAGGCCCTTGGCCCGAATTTACATGTAATACCCACAAAAAATAACAAACAACCAAAAGGGTTTTTGCTCCCAAACCTTCCAAGCTATGTCCTTGGAGGTGACATGTCATCTGAACCTGAAAAATGATGTCCCATATAGGGTGAGCCAATGCCCAGTAGAGATGTACTAAACCAAGTATGAGAAATCACTAAAACATTAACATTTGATAAATGATTAACACTTGTAAATCAACTTACATCACATTCTAGTTTCATGAAAAATATGTCCATGTTTCATTTCACTATCCTTTACTTATCCAATTTTGATTTCATAAACATGGCTCGGAACCTAACCAAACAATTAAATGAGACTATAACTCATATTGAGGATTTTCATTATCACAAGTCAAATGAGACTACATCTCATGTTAAAACACTTCTAATACTTCAAATATCAACGTTTTGCAAACGTAATCAAAATTTCGGGACTTTCACCATGGACACTCCGGCTAACTTAGTTATCAATGGAGTCCATCCCTATCTCCTCCCAAACCATGGAGTACATCCCCTATCTCCTCCCACGCAACATACATATACAATGTATTTAAACACTTATCATATACAATGATCAATCAATACACATATTTGATGTATTATTCCCAACAGTCATATTCAATGTGATTAGTTTCAGTTTTCCCTAATCAACATACAATGTCTACAACAATCAAGACTATCCTCCACCGATAACCCAAAGCAGTTATCTCTAAACAGATAATAAATTTATCAATAGATAAAATATCAACATTTTCATAGGTGAGTGATTAGCTAATCCAACTACACCATTCATTTCCATAATTCCCCAATTTCATGCTTTTCATCTCAATTTCACATTTTCATACTTTCTCAAATTAATTAAACAAATTAATTAATCATAATAATTAGGGCTTTTCCCCCTTTTCCAAATATTGATCTTAAGACCAAGTTCCACCAATTTGACCCACAAATTCACAATCCCAAGGCTTTGTATGCACATGGAGCTTTAAAACTCAAAACCCCTCTTTATATAATTTCAATATAAACCCTAACTTTCCCAAGTTACCCAAACAACACCATTTATACAAAATACACCATATTTATGCCAAAACTCACAGAAAAGAGTAGGTTATCCCTACCTCAAATGGAGAGACCAAATGGAGAAGATGATGAAACTCGAAATGCTCCAAACCCAAGGATTTTCGGATTGAAATGTTGCCCATACCAAGCTCCACACTTTATACAAAGAGGCTAGGGTAGAAACACACTAGAGCTAGATGGATTTGTAGAGAGAAGGTATGTAGAGAGAGAGGGAGCAGCCGGATCTAGGGTTTGAAATGTAAAGAGGATGAAAAAGTGAAGTGTAACCCGCTGCTGCCAACTAATATATACGAGGCTTGCTCGAGCGAAGGAGTGGTCTCTTGAGCGACCAGACATAGAGAAACCTCGCTCGAGCGTAGAAAGCCTCGCTCGAGCCAACAATACGAAGCTTCAGGTCTGCAACCCAGAAGTACGCTCGAGCGAAGAAAAGCTCGCTCGAGCGAAGAAACCCAAAACATAGTCCTCGCTCGCTCGAGCCAAGAAGTGCAACCATCAGGTTTAGAACCAGACGCAGACGCAAGCTCGAGCACAAGACTTCTCGCTTGAGTCACCAAACACAACACTCAACTCTCGCTCAAGCGAAGGAACCCTGGCTGGAGCGAAGTAACTAAAACACAGAGCTCGCTCGAGCGACAAAAGTCTCGCTTGAGCGAAGACACAAAAATCTGGGCAGTAACCATTTGCTCCCATTCACAACCAACCTGTTACAAACCTGCCTAACACATCCTAAAACTCAAATACAAGGAATTAAAGGATGAAAAAGAAGCATATACAACAACAGACATCTACTGAACCAAGTCCGGAACACAATAACCAATGAAGGGAAAACCGGGATCGCTATAATCTCTCTCCCTTAAAGAATTTTGTCCCCAAAATTGGTTACAAGTTTTCAAAATTGTAAATTTTCAATTATCAACAACATTACAATTCAACATTCAACTTCCTGACCCGTTACCGATCATCTCATCTCTATTCAAGAGGTAAATTACAACATATGTTACAACATGCATTTCTTCAAAATCCAACAATCTCCAACATAAATGGTTCATAATCCCATAACATATTCAGTGTTAATGATATATTTGCATTTCTATAACACATTCAACATATACAATGCAAAATTAACTTCCATTTTCAAGGCATAATCCATAATACTTCCATAAACCAAAACATATACAAAGTTTTACAACTTAAGACATATTCAATGTTCTTAAAGTTTATCAATACAACAAGATTCCCAATACATGGTTAAACATTAACAAACAAGTCTGGATATTTCTCACGGACATCCAACTCACGTTCCCAAGTGGCTTGCTCAACCTCGTGATGTTTCCACAAAACTTTTACCAAGGGTATCGTTTTGCCTCGCAAGACTTGATCCCGCCTATCCAAGACCCTCACTGGTCTCTCCTCGTACAAGATATCCTCGTCAACCTCTATGTCGATCCAATCCAATACATGTGACGGATCCGGCTCGTACTTTCGAAGCATGCTAACATGAAACACGTCATGCACACCGGACAACAGCGATGGCAAAGCTAAACGGTAGGCAACCTCGTCAATCCTCTCAAGGATCTCGAAAGGACCAATAAACCGAGGGGACAGCTTCCTACTCTTCCCAAACCTCATCAAACCCCACCTAGGTGATATTTTCAGAAAGACATGATCACCCACCTCAAATGACAAAGGCCTCCTTCTGTGGTCGGCATAACTCTTTTGGTGACTCTGGGCTGTAACAAGTCTCTTACGGATAAGCTCAACTTTCTCTGTCGTCTCCCGAACCAACTCCGGGCCCAACAAAGGTGCATCACCCATCTCGGCCCAACAAACTGGAGACCTACACGGTCAGCTATACAAGGCCTCAAATGGTGCCATACCAATACTCGATTGAAAACTATTGTTGTAGGCAAACTCCACTAAGCGCAAGTGCCTCTCCTACGACCCACTAAAGTCAAGGACACAGCCTCGAAGCATATCCTCAAGGATCTGAATAGTACGCTCGGACTGCCCGTCAGTCTGAGGATGATAAGCCGTGCTAAAGGGCAATCTAGTGCCCAAGGCACTCTGAAAACTCTACCACAACCTAGCAGTAAAACGTGGATCTCTATCTGAGACGATCGACACTGAGACCCCGTACAACCTCACTATACAAGTCGGCAAGATGATCTACTGAATCTTTCACGCGTATAGGGATAAAGTGCGCCGACTTAGTCAACCGGTCTACAACCACCCAAATAGCATCACTACCCCGCTGAGTCCTCGGAAGACCTACAACGAAGTCCATAGTGACATGCTCCCACTTCCACTCGACAATAGGCAAGGGTTGCAACAAACCCGCTAGCCTCTGATGCTCGGCCTTCACTTGCTGACAAGTAAGGCACTTAGACACAAAAACTGCCACATTTTTCTGCATACCCCGCCACCAAAATTGGCGACCCAAATCACGATACATCTTAGTGCCTCTCGGATGCGCCGCAAGGCGTGAATGGTGAAATTCTCAGAGTACCTCCTCTCGGCAAGACTTCAGCACAAACAGACAATCTCGGTACCTCATACTCAGGTCAGGATACACAGTCAAACCCTTCTCAACCTTCCCACTGGAGATCTTCTCCCGTAGGGACTCTACCTCAAGGTCACTCCCCTGTGCCTCTAACACTCGATTCACAAGTGTAGGCTGCGCAACTACAGAAAATAAGGCCGCAACCTCAACAGATTCACCCAGAAGCAAATCAAACTCGCCAAGTGCACCCACAATTTCCTACTCCTGGATGGCTATACAAGCTACATCACTAATGGATTTCCTGCTAAGGGCATCGACCACAACATTGGCTTTCCCCGAATAATAATGCAACTCAAAATCATAATCCTCGATAAACTCCATCCACCTCTTCTGCCTCAAATTCAAGTCTTTCAATGTAAACAGATATTTCAGACTCTTATGATTTGAGAACACCTCGAATCTCTCACCATACAGGTAGTGCCTTCAAATCTTCAAGGCAAAAATCACAGCTGCTAACTCTAGGTCGTGTGTAGGGTAATTCCTCTCGTGTATTTTCAACTGTCGCGAGCCATAGGCTACCACTTTCCCCTCTTGCATCAGCACACAACCCAAACCCTCTCGTGAGGCATCAAATAAACTACATAACCCAAACCTCTCTCCGGAATAATCAAAACTGGAGTGGTAGTAAGTCTAACTTTCAGCTCTTGGAACGACTTTTCACAAGTCTCACTCCATACAAATTTGATCCCTTTCCGCATCAATCTAGTCAACGGTGAAGCTAGCCTGAAGAAATCCTTCAGACACTGACGGTAATACCCAGCTAATTCCAGAAAACTACAGATCTCAAAAACACTCTTAGGCTGTGCCCAACCTTGCACTGCCTCTATCTTGGATGTATCAACAGACACCCCGGAGACTATATGTCCTAAGAATTTAACCTCTCTTAGCCAGAACTCACACTTCCCAAACTTGACATATAGCTTATGGGCTCTAAGCAACTCAAGCACCACTCTCAAGTGTTCCTCGTACTCCTCCTCAGAAGGTGAATAAATCAATATGTCGTCCACGAAGACGACCACAAAGCGATCTAAGAATTCCCAGAATATCTAGTTCATCAAGTCCATAAATACTGCCGATGCATTGGTAAGCCCAAAAGGCATCACCAGAAACTCATAGTGGCCATACCGCGTATGGAATGCCGTCTTCAGGATATCTTCCTCCTTGACCCTCAACTGATGGTAACCCGATCTCAAGTCTATCTTAGAGAAACAACGGGATCCCTTCAACTGGTCAAACAAATCATCTATACGAGGCATAGGGTACTTGTTCTTAACCGTAGCCCGATTCAATTTTTGGTAATCGATACAAAGTCTCAAAGCCCCATCTTTCTTTTTAGCAAAGAGGGCCGATGCTCCCCAGACGAAGTACTAGGGCAAATAAAGCCCTTGTCTAGCAATTCCTGGTGTTGAATCTTCAACTCACTCAACTCGGCTGGGGCAAAATGATAAGGTGCCATGGAAATCGGCGCCGTGCCAGGCACTAAATCAATAGAAAACTCCACCTCTCGATGGGGTGGCAAACTAACAAGATCCTCAGAAAAGACGTCCGAGTTCTCACAAACCACTCTGGGTAACTCAATCTGGATCTCATCACACTCACTACTCATAAAGCTAGCGAGAAGACCACAAAGCTCACTCCGCCCTCGCGGATTATATACTGGTGGCAACACTCTACCGACCCGATCCCCCAAGAAATGAAAACAATCCCTGCTCAAGGTACATACAGTGACCCTCTGGCGGTAGCAATCAATAACAGCCCGGTATGATGATAGCCAGTCCATACCTAAAATCACATCAAAACCCGACATAGCTATAACTACAAAAGAAAATGGAAGTCGGCGGTCGGTGACCTCTATATCACAGTCTTTACACCCTTGTTTCAAAATCAACTCACCCCCAACAGGTGATACAACACAAATAGGAGAAGCTAACTGCGCCAACTCCAACCCCAAAATAGATGCAAATGCAGCAGATATAAAGGAATGGGATGCACCCGTATCAATCAACACATTGGCAACCGAGTTGCAAAACAAAAAGGTACCTCTCACAACAGATGGAACCTGTACAAGATCCTGCGCAATAACAGCATACACAAGCCCAGAAGGTCTCTGGTCTACCTGCTCACCTCTCGAAGATGATGAAACTCGAAATGCTCCAAACCCAAGGATTTTTGGATTGAAATGTAGCCCACACCAAGCTCAACACTTTATACAAAGAGGCTAGGGTGGAAACACACTAGAGCTAGATGGATTTGTAGAGAGAAGGTATGTAGAGAGAGAGGAAGCAGCCAAATCTAGGGTTTGAAATGTAAAGAGGATGAAAAAGTGAAGTGTAACCCGCTGCTGCCAACTGATAGATACGAGGCTCGCTCGAGCGACCAGACATAGAGAAACCTCGCTCGAGCGTAGAAAGCCTCGCTCGAGCCAACAATACGAAGCTTCAGGTCTGCAACCCAGAAGCATGCTCGAGCGAAGAAACCCAAAACATAGTCCTCGCTCGCTCGAGCGTAGGAAAGCTCGCTCAAGCCAAGAAGTGCAACCATCAGGTCCAGAACCAGATGCAGACGCAAGCTCGAGCGCAAGACTTCTCGCTCGAGCCACCAGACACAACACTCAACTCTCGCTCGAGCGAAGGAACCCTGGCTCAAGCGAAGTAACTAAAACACAGAGCTCGCTCGAGCGACAAAAGTCTCGCTCGAGCGAAGACACAAAAATCTGAGCAGCAACCATTTGCTCCCAATCACAACCAACCTGTTACAAACCTACCCAACACATCCTAAAACTCAAATACAAGGAATTAAAGGACAGAAAAGAAGCATTTATAACAACAGACATCTACGGAACCGAGTCCGGAACACAATAACCAATGAAGGGAAAACTGAGATCGCTATAGTCACTAAATATGAAAAACAATCTATTAATTTAAATTTAAAATCGACACAATATAAATTTAAAATTATAATAATCTATCTCAAAATTTATAAGTTTTAAAAACAAATTTAAAATTATCATAATTATCTCATAATGTTTGTATTAAGGAGCAGTAAGAGTGATATTGAAATTATCGATATATCTATATATTTTACAAAAGAGTACTTTTAAGTAGAGATATTACGAGAGTTTCAAAATCTCATACAAAATTATTTTTAAAATCAAAATCTCTATGTAGGATTGTAAAATAAAAGTTAAATGGAAGCTAGCCAATGAAAATTTTCTTAATCGTTTAAAATTAAGAAAATCAAAAAATATAGTAGATATTGATTATAAGGCTTCTCACTAAAGATCTCCTTTTACTTAAATAAATGAAAGCATAAGATTCACTTTGTGTAAATGAAACAATTCACTTTTTTCTTCTTTTCTCGATGTGGGATTATAAAATAAAAGTTAAATGGAAGCTAGCCAATGGGAATTTTCTTAATTGTTTAAAAGTTAAACAATTGTTTGGGCCGAAAGTTTATTTCGAATCAAGTAATTTAGCTGTTTAATCTTTAATTAGGTCAATCTTTAATTTATTTTGAATCAAAAAAATTAACCAATATATTTTGATAAAACTGCTAAAATCACTGTTAAATCAACGAATCAGTCAAACCAAAAACGGTTCACCTTATCCACAAGGTCAAAGGACCAAACAATTTATATAAAAATTAATTAATTAAAACTTTTAAATTTTATTTTAATTTTAAAATTTAAATAGTCTTAAATTGAAACATACACAACACTATAATATTAAATAAGAATATAAGGTTTATATAGTAAAACAACTCATTTTTCTTCCTTTTCCTGACGTATGATTGTAAAATAAAAGTTTACAGTTGTTTGGATAGGAGTTCATTTCTAATTAAGCAATTTCAGTTGTTCAATTTTTAATATGGCCAATCTTAGTTTATTTCAAATCAAATAAATCTAAGCAATATATTTTGATAAAACAGCTAAAACCGCGGTTAAACCAGTGAATCAGTCAAACCGAAAACGATTTAAATTAATCGGCTAAGTCAAAAGACCAACCAATTTACAACAAAATTAATTAATTAAAACTTTTAAATTTTATTTTAAAATTTAAACCATCTTGAATTGAAACATGCACAATACTATAATATTAAATGAGAGTACAAGATTGATTTTATATAAGTGAAACGACTCACTTTTTTTTTTCTTTTCTCGATGTGGGATTATAATTATTTTTAAATTAAATATTATGAGAGTTTCAAAATCTCATACAAAATTATTTTTAAAATCATGTGGGATTATAACATAAAAGTTAAATGGAAACTAACCAATGAAGATTTTCTTAATTGTTTAAAATTAAGAAAATAAAAAAAAAAATTGGTATTGATTATAGGGTTTCTCACTAAAAATCTCCTTTTGCTTATATAGGGGGTGTTTGTTTGGGCTTTTTTTAAGCCAACTTATAGCTTCTAGCTTTGGAAAAACTAGTTTGGACTGTTTGGTTAAACTTATTTCAAACAGCTTTTGATTCTAATAGCTTATTTTAACTCAAAAATGTTGATTCTGAGAAGCTGCTCATCCCTTACTTCTGATTATCAGCTTCTGTTGTGGACATATTAATTTACGGTTATACTCTTAGATTTTTTTATTTTTTATTTTTTTAAAAATAGAAAAAGACCCAAATGGATTATTATTATTATTATTATTTATGAGAAATGTAGACAAATAATGAATAACAAAAAATAAAAGTTAATTGAAAAAGTTACTTCACAGCTTATTTAATAAACACTACTCAACAGTTTAAATCTATAATCCAACAGTTACACTAAACAGATTAATAGCTTCTGATTAAAGCCATAATCTATAATTTGTTAAGTTATAATCTATAATATGTTTTAATAACTACACCAATCGGGGCATAAATAGGAGCATAAGATTCACTTTATATAAGTAAACAATTACTTTCCTTCTTTTCCCGACGTGAGATTATAAAATAAAAGTTAAATGGAAGCTAGCCAGTGAGAATTTTCTTAATTGTTTAAAATTAAGAAAATTCAATAATTTATATAAATTGGAGCATAAGATTCATTTTATTTAAATCAAACAATTCACTTGTTTCTTTTTTTTTCTCCGATGTGAGATTGTAAAATAAAAGGTAAATGGAAGCTAACCAATGAAATTTTTTTAATTGTTTAAAATTAAGAAAATTCAATAATTTTAGAATGAGGGTTTGGACTTTCTCCTTCAAAACCCCCTTTACAAGATTCACTTTATATAGTGAAACAACTCTTTTTTTTTTTTCTTTTTCGAGGTGGGATCGTAACACTTTATATAAATGAAACAACTCACTTTTTCTTTCTTTTCTCGATGTAGGATTGTTATTATTTTAAAGTTAAATATTATGAGAGTTTCAAAATCTCATACAAAATTATTTTTAAAATCAAAATGTCTATGTGAGATTATAAAATAAAAGTTAAATAGAAGTTAGTCAATGAAAAATTTCTTAATTGTTTAAAATTAAAAAAATTAAAAAAATAAGTACGAGATATTGATCATAGGGTTTCTCACTAAAAATCTCTTTGTGCTTATGACACGCCCCAAAATAATCCCAACATATCTAATACATCTGACCACATTCATTGAATAGACATCGCCAATCTTCAATCTCCAATCTTCAACCTTTTTATCATAAATCTCCATGGTTTATATACTAGTTCCATATGCAATTTATACATTCATAGATAAAAAAACACATGAATCTATAGCATGTGAAGCATATAGTCTCAAAATAAATAAAATGCCCTTACGGGTTACAACTTCTAAGGCTTAAGCCTGGTTACACGAAAATGGCCTCTCGGACCCATACAAAAATAGTTCTTGGCTAGCAATTAAATCACAACAAAACAGAGTGTTACTCTTCACAACATTTCCACGCCTTCAATTCGGCGGGATCACCATATCTTTACCTGCATCAAAACCCATAGGGGTGAGCATAAAGCCTAGTAGAGAATTCCTTAACAAAGTATATACATTTATGTGAGTTATCCAACATTGAATGTAAATGCAAATGCCATGCAATGCCACCTCAAGAGTAATCACATGTCATGCTCTTCATAAAAAGTCACCATGTTTTCAATAATATTTTACAATCTCATCAAGTTCAACTTTCAATTTTTATACAATAGGGGCAGTAAATATGACACTGGTAATCCCTAGGTTAGTATCTGCAAGTAGGCTCTACGAGCTCTACCAATACCCCACTTTACCAGTTGCTAATCGGAAGGGAAGTGGTACCTCCTTCACGCATGTTTTCGGTCTTTCACGCTAGACACTCAGGCCAACTTATCAATCTCATCTACACCGCCTAACCAGACTGACCAACGTATTTACCCCTTTAACATAACCATAGTTCTCATTATAATATAACCTTTCTCAATGTAGATGTTTTCCAACTCATGTCAAGATGTATAAAATTGACAAAATTTAAATGAGGATATGATGCAACAATTGATATCTCATAGCATTTCTTCATTTACCTTCCTCTAATGCCATCACACAAAATAACCACATGCTCCACTGATGCTAATTAACACATAGCAATAGCTTCTCATCATGCACATTTCTTAACATTCTAGTCATTCCAAGACTATATGAAATTTTCAAATATCAACTTCCAAGATTTCAATTCTCAAAATCCATGGTGCTCAGCGATTATCATCTCACAATTAAATATTTTTTCATGCATCTAACAACTTAAAAGTAAATCCTCCATTTTCTTATATCAAGGAGATTACCACTTTTCTTATCAAAATGTGAACTCCACACTCACTCACCCATTTTAACACAAGAAAAGAAGTTTATTCCATGGATTTCCCATGTTTTCAAAAAGCCCCAATTTTCTAGGTTTTCACAAAAACCCTAACATTGTTCATTTCTTTTTATAAAATCTCATCATGCACTTCAATCTCAACCCATGTTGTCCAAAATTTCAAGAAAGTCTCTAAATGAACACAAGATAGAGTTTGTTCTACAAAAATCATCAATCCCTTGAGCCACCAAACCCAATTTCAAAATTTCAAGGAGAGCTTACAAAATCAACTAAAAACTTACATAAACATATATATAACTCAAAGGAAACCCTACCTCAAGCTTGATGAAGAGAGAGGAGATGAAACCCTAGAACCAAAAGATAGGAGAGCTTTAACTTCCACCACACCAAGTGAAGCTCTAGCCCTTGATCTTCAAGATTAGAGGGAGATAATGATGATCTTGACTCAAGATTTGCAAGAATCAAAGTGTTTTGGGTGTTTGAGAAGGTTTTCTAGAGAGAAGGGGGAGAAAAATAGGGTTTAGAGTGAGAGAGTAATGTCTAAAATGAGTTACACATTCGGACCAAAAAGAGGAAAAAAATAGAGTTTCGGACTGCCCAAGTTGTCGCACGTGCGGCGCCCTTGCCCGCTCGTGCGGCGGCCTCCATCGCTCGTGCGGCGGCCCCTACCACTCAAGCGGCCCACCTCCACCACTCGTGCGGCCCACCTCCCCCGCTCGTGCGGCCTAGCAGATTTTAAAAGTTGATTCCAAGTCATTTTTTTTATTACTTTTTCATCCTCTCTCTCTAACTCTACCTTTTCTCAAACCCTAGTTCACAAAACCTTAAATTTCTCTAATCTTGACTCAAGATCCACCCAAGATCTCCCAAGAATAGTTGAAAGGAAAGCGAGATCGACATTTTCACCTATTATTTAGCTAGATCATCAGAGTACGAGTGTGAATTGCAACTCTAGCTAACCAACTCGAGGTAAGGGTGTCTTTAACTCTTTATATGTTCAATTTGAGTTAACTTATGTGGTATTTTATAGCTACTCATGGTGTATCTATATATTTTGTGTTGTGATCAAAGTTGAGAAGAAAGGGAGGGGGGGAATACTCAATGATTATGGAAGAAACTCTATTTTTCTAGGATAAGTACCAATGTTCTGATGGAAAATTTCCTCAATTTCATAAAGGAGAGAAAATCCCAATTTTTCTTGAAACCCTATTTTCTTTTTTCTTTTTATAAATTTAATTTACAAAAAATGGGGCTTTGCTCGATTGAGTTCTAATACATGAAATTGAGTGTAATTACTTGACTTTGAAATGGGAATATGTGATTTAAAGGTTTTTCCTTGATGCACACCTTGAGTTGATGATGATTGTTGGAGGTAAATCCTTAAGTTATGAATTGTAAAGAGGTGGATTCTTTTAGGGAATAGCATCATTTTAGGAAAACCATACTTTAATTGTAAATTCATACATCATATGCATTGTCATTTCTTTTGTGTCTATTTTTGCATAAATGGTTGAAGGTTAACAGTGGTAATTAGCCTATGAGTCCGAGTAGTGAGTCGGGTTGGATTTAAGTTATGTTTTGTAATCGGTACCCGTGCGAGGAGTCAAGGTGCCCAATTACCCTGCCTACGCATATCGCCGGACGAATGTGGGAAAAAATTTTTTGGGTATCCACGAGCCCACCGTTTTTAGAGTCGGCATATTTGGAAAAACATGGTTTTGGGTGTCCACATCCCCGCTGTTATTGGAGCCGGCAAATGTGGAAGGTCTAGATCTTTTGGGTGCTCATCGCCCCGCCGTTTTTGGAATCGGCAAATGTGGGCTTATTTTCAATATGTACATATATAACTATAATTATCTATGTATGTTTTGATTTTTGACTCTTACTTGGGATGTCATGGCTGAGTTACCGCCCGATGAGAACGTGGGAAAGATAAGGTAGATTCCAAACATTGCATCCTTTCATTTGCATACTCAAACATTGTTTTACATTTTTCCCCCCACATTCTCAAGAGTTGCATTGCATGAGCATAAGTGTAATGACCCCAAAAGTCATCCTTATTTAATTAGGGGTTAATGTGTTTTAATTCAACTATATCTATTGGAATTGAGAATGTTTTTATCTTATTTTGGGCTATGGATTGAGGTGGTGGTATGATGGCAAAGTAAGATTGGACCAAAGAGTATAATCCGGATGGT
The DNA here is from genome assembly GCF_055761805.1 of Camellia sinensis. Taxonomy (NCBI): domain Eukaryota; kingdom Viridiplantae; phylum Streptophyta; class Magnoliopsida; order Ericales; family Theaceae; genus Camellia; species Camellia sinensis. Next base: position 84,861,226 of record NC_138964.1, read on the forward strand.
TATTCTACGATCAGCCGTCACTCATTTGCCCTTTTCTTTTTCTACACTTTGAATTTAAATGTGAGGTTAGAACCATTGGAAATCTTATTTTCGGGGCTTCAATTTGGACACAAGAACGACCTAGAACGGAGTCCCGATGAGAGAGTTATACTCGTTTGAAGTTTTTACATCTGTGCTGGAAGCAGAGCCGCACGTGCGGGGAATAGCGCCGCACGTGCGGGGAATAGCGCCGCACGTGCGGGCTGTGCAGGACAACAGCTCAAAAACGAGATTTTTGGCCCATTTCTTACATTTTCTTTTCCTCTCTTCTTCTCCCCTCTTCCATGTCCAAAACCCTAGCTCCCAAAACCTTGATTTCCTCCACTTTTATCAACAAATCCACCATGGATCTTGCATCAAGGATGGAGAACAAGAAAGGGTCAACATTTCCAACCGATTGAAATTCGAATTTTTTGGAGGATTCTTCTCAATCTTTGCTCCTTTGCTTGATTCTTGAGGTAGGGGTCCTTATTCCCTTTCAATATTTGCATTCATGGATGGAATTATGGAATTTTGTGTATATACAAACAAAATCTATAGTTTTGAGCATATTATGTCCAACTTGAGAATTGAGGGTTTAGAGTTGGAGATGTTGGAAGTTAAATTGGTGGGTTAAAATGATGGATTGTGACTCCTAGATGTATGATCATTGGGAAAATTGGAATAAAAAGTAATGGGTTAATAAGTTTGTATTTTTCTTGAAATTTCGATATTTTCTTGAAACCCTAGGTGGATTAATGATGATAACCAATGATTTGGCCCAAATTGAAAGTAAAATAATGAAATTGAGATATTGAATTAGATATGTACAAGTTTAATTGGAATTTGAAAATGTTTGAAAATTATGTTTAAAATTTGCGAATGAACTTTGTTATGAACGTTGTAATTCACACTTTAATGTAAAGGAAACATTGGGGAAATAATTTATTAAGGATATGGATGACATGAACTCGGTTGTGGAATGTTGAAATGGGATTCAAGGATTTAGTTTGAATTATGTTGAATTGCAAATTGATGTGTAATTGGTATAAAGAGAATTAAACAAGTTAAGAACGGAATAATTATAGGTGACCCGATTTCTATGTGTATTATGAATTGTGTAGGGTCAGCTACAGGGGCGGATCAAGCATCTGAACACTGTGAGTAGTAGTACGGTAGTCGTACATTCAATGATCGTTAATGATTCTTATTGTTAACATTCTATTTCTTGCAAGTATGTTGATTGGAAAATCTAAAGGCATTATTGCGCAATACATTTTATTATTGTTGACAAAGAATACTAACATTATGTGCAAGATATCTATAGTGATTCATGACGAACCAAGGGAACGTATAAGCACTATGGAATCATGGTATTCACGTATCTCTGAAATCATTCAATTTGTAAATGTGCTTATCTCTCATTAGCAATTATCAGGAACGTCCTGTTAAACTTAAGTTAATTATGTTAACTCATGTGAATGATGTAACGGCTACCAGTAGTACTCTGCTAAGTACAAGCCAAATATGGTAACATATATGAATGAGCAAACAAAGGTGTATGCTTCTATATGCTATTAATAGATCAAGTGAACTACACTATTTCTTAACGAATAATTAGCTAAGACCACGGATTGTTTTATACGTTAATACCTGCTAAGTATTATGATAAACAACGGATTGATTTACGGATGGCTCAACCCAAAGACAGAATTCAATATCGATGACCTTGTCATGTAGCCCACATTATGATGTAACCTGTTCTGTCTTTGCTAAGTGTATTGTAATGACATGATATAACAAGAAATGTTCTATGTTCTAATATGTTACGTTTTGGAAGTAAAGAACAGTTGGCTATATATGTAAAGTATTCATGACATCCGTAGCAAACGACCCTTACCCGGGGTAATAATACCGTGTTTTCAAGTATGTTACAAGTTCAAGTATGTTACAAGTATACGCATGTTACAAGTTCAAGTATATACAAGTTTACGTATGTTATAAGTTTACATCTGTTACAAGTTTACGTATGTTATAAGTTTAAGTCTGTTAGAAGTTCACGTATGTTATAAGTTCAAGGATATTACAAGTTCTTAGTACCGAGGAACAAGAATGCTTTATATTGACTTGTTAGCACTATTGAAGTGCTAGGTATAATTAAGTTTGAATTCTGATTTTTGTTTATGAATTAAGCATAATGCATATGTATGAATTTGTTTCCGTTTATGATATGACTTGATATGTATGGTTGGTCTGTAAAACCTGTTAATTACTGGTATGGAACAAAGTGCTACTTGGAACTAAATGCTACATTGTGAGTATAGCGACCCCGGTCTTTTCCCATTGGATTATTGTATCCGGACTTAGGTTCCGTAGATTCTGTCATTGTATAATTGTTGTTGTTGTCCTTTATTTTCTCTTTTAGAATTATAGGATGTGTTGGGCAGGTTTGTTTCAGGGTGGTTGGGTTTAGAAACCAAGTGTTGCTGTCCAGGTTTTTGGTGTTTCGCTCGAGCGAGGAGTTGGTCGCTCGAGCGAGATGTCGTTTTGGTTCTTCGCTCGAGCTGGGGTTGGTCGCTCGAGCGAGAGATGGCGTCCTGTATGGACCTGTAGCTTTGCATTCTTGGCTCGAGCAAGATTTTCTTCGCTCGAGCGAGTTAGTTCATCCTTCGCTCGAGCTATAGTTCCTTCGCTCGAGCGTGTGTCTGGGTTCAGACCTGAGGGTTTGAGTTCTTCGCTCGATCGAGTTTTCTTTCGCTCGAGCGAGCGTTTGGGTTGCTGGCTCGAGCAAGGCTTCCTTGGCTCGAGCGTAGTTTCTTGTGTCTGGTCGCTCGAGCGACCAAGTCTTCGCTCGAGCGAGCCTGTCCAGTTTATATACACAGCAGCGGGTTTTGATCAGTCTTTTTCATCTTCTTTTGATTCCAAACCCTAGGTCCGACTTCTCCTTCTCCCTACACACCTTCTTTCTTAGATTTGATCTATTTAGAGGGTGTTTCTACCCTAGTTGCTTTATTAAATATATAGAGGGAGTCGAGGGCTTTCATTTAATCTGAGCATTTGGCGATTTGGAGCACATTGGTATTTGGGCACTCATCTCTGTCTTCACCATTTGAGTTATTTTCTTCAAGGTAGGGATTTCCTACTCCATTTTATAGGTTTTGTTCTAAGTTTTGGTATTTTAACATGTTGGGGTTACTTTGGTAAATTTTGGGAAAAACCCTAGTTTTATTAATAAATTAAATTGTATAGTTAATTCATGAAATTGGGGAAATCATTGATTAAATGGCGTAGTTGGATCATTTGAATCATTTGTCTTTTGAATTGTTGACATGGTTATCTTCAGTTTAGAAATAACTGTTTTGGGCTATCGGTGGAGGATAGTCGTGATTGTTGTAGACATTGCATGTGGATTAGGAATAACTGAAACTAATCACATTGGTTAAGTCATTAATTTTGACTATTGCATTGATACAGAAAATACGTGTATTGATTGAGCATTGCATATGCATACATTGTTTTGTGTGGGAGGAGATAGGGGATGTACTCCACGGTTTAGGGGAAGATAGGGGATGGACCTCTAAACCGGATTTTGTTTGGGAGGAGATAGGGGATGGACTCCATTAGCATCACTTTTATGTGTGCTTATTTATATAGAAGTGTTTTATTGATACAGCACTAAAATGTGTATCAATCTGGAAGTATGAAGTGTTTTGAATTGAGCTTGAGTCTCATTTGTTATTGATATTGGGAGAATGTGAAATTGATATATTTAATTCACTGTTGTAAGTTTGGCCAGGTTCTGAGCCATGTTGATAAAATTGGAAAGTAAACATGTGTTAGACAATAGTGTCATGAGACTGTAAAATGAAGTAATTGATTATCTTGATTAACCATCTGTTGAATGCTATTGCTTTATTCATTGCTTATATGTGGTTTAGTATTTTTCTACTGGGCTGTGGCTCACCCTATATGGGAACATCATTTTCAGGTTCAAGTGATAAGCTACCTCCAAGGACTTAGCTTGGAAGGGACTTGGATTTCGAAGACTATCTTTAGTTCATTGTCTTTATTTATTAGTACATGTAAACATTCAAGCCTGGGGCTTTTCTTGTATTGAGTTAGAACTCATATTTTGTATCCAAGTGTTGGCTTGGAAGGATGTAAGCCTGTAGGGCATTTTATTCGATGTTACATGTAATGCTTCTAATTAGTAATACTCTGATGAATGATTTAATAAATTGTTTACTTTAAATAATGCATGTCAATGATGTATATATAATGGGTTTATTTTTGAGGGCGTTACAGTGAGTCACCTCTAGAATCCATGCGAGCCACCTCTTGAGTCCATACATATATGAATGAGGCTTATAACCAATCTAGGCCTATGGCCATACTATATGATCTATGAGGCCAGAGGCCATTCTGTATTTTTGGTATGGAACAAAGTGCTGTACAGAACTAAGTGCTGCAATGCGAGTCACCTCTAGAATCCGTAAGAGCCATCTCTTGAGTCCATACATATGTGCAAGTTATGAGGCCTATGGCCATTTCGGATAAGTTATTATAATATGAAACAAAGTGCTACACGGAACTAAGTGCTACGATGTGAGTCACCTCTAGAGTCCCTGTGAGACACCTCTTGAATTCATACACATATGTTCAAGGGCTTCATGCCATATGTTCAAGGGCTTCATGCCATATGTACAAGGGCTATATGCCAACATGTTTAAAAGTTTAATGCTAATATGTTCAAGGGCTATCGCCACTTTTTTCAAGGGCTTAAAGCCCTTATGTTCCAAGATATTATGTTTCAAGTCAATATGTTTCAAGATTGGGCCTTAGGCCGTTCAAGAATTAATACAGAATCAATTAACCTTATGCCTCATTATTTATGTATGCATTGATATGTATTATAATTCAAGTTGAGCATTGAATCGTTTATGTGCTATTATTCACTGAGCTTCGCTCACTTTATATTATGTCTGTTCTGTTGGTAATCACTTTGGGAGTCCGTCTTAACCCTTGAAGCTCACCTTTCAGTTGTCAACCTCAGTATGCCCAGGCTCCCAGACCAAGTCTATGCATTTATGTCAAGTTTTGTTAAGATTTTGGCTTGCACTTTAATTATTTACCTAAGGTTAAAATGTATGTATATGACCCCTTTCTATACCAATGTTTGTTTATGCGGTCATGTATGTGTATGGGTATGTCTAAAAATAAATGACTGTCACGAATGTGATCCTGGCATGTTAGGTTTAGCTCAATGGATGCTTTTCTGTGTTATTTTATTATATTAAATGCTTCCGTTCAGGCCCCATATGATATGTATTTCAGGTTAAGTGTCCGTTTCTATATGGGTCATGCCTGAACTTTTAGGGGCGGTTTGGGGCGTGACAATAAGTCTTTCAAATGATTATATAATTTGTTAAATGCATTACCTACTGAGTTTATGCTCACCCCAAAAGTTAACAACTTTTAGGAACAGAGGACGAGGTTCCTCGCAAGTGATAATGTCAGTGAGAAAGCATGTTTTGTTGGAGCTCACAACAATAATAATAACAACAAAAAAAGAAAAAAATAATTATAACATCATTCAATAACAATAACAACAACAAGCCAAAATCCAAAAAAAAAATTTAAAAATTGTTTAGGATTTGATTTGTTTGTTTGTCTTTTCTTATAAACTAATATAAGGATTACAAGGCCAGGGATGATTTTTACTCTCTACGTAGATCTAGATCTGTTTTGAAATCAGTTTCGCCACCCCCTTGATGAGACAAATTTTAGGCCAAATTAGAAATCCATGAGGCATTCCAAATCCATTTCAAAGTCTCTCTTACCACGCTAGGAGAGAAATTATAGGTTAGGCCATAGGTCCCTCGTTGATGGTGGGTTCTGTAATCATCTTCTTTCAGAATCTTAGATGAAGAGCTTTTCCTCCAAAGTCCACCACGATGACGATGCAGCGATTGGCATTTCGAGTGGCACGGGGCGACAGAGCTACAAATCTAGATCTAGTGGCTAAAGCATTGACGGAAAAGGACGGAGGAATATTGGTGGAAAGTGACAGAGGAGCAGAGAGAGAGAAAAAAAGTTTAGAGAGAGAGAGACAGTGTTTGTGTGTGTGTGTGTGTGTGTGTGACTGTGTGTGATGGACATTTGGATCGTCTATATGATATATAAGGATATTTTAGTAATTATGCTTAAGCTTGTTCTTTTGAACAAAGCATTTTAGCGCCTGGACTTTTAGGCAAAGAAAATTTGAAATTGGATATTTTGTAACACTAATGACCTTTGAATCCTTTTTGAAGTATATTTAATTTCAATTACTCCTCGTTATTGGGTGTTTGAGTTGTTGTATCCTAGTTTTTCTGGAGCAAGATTTGATTTAAATGTGTTAGAGAGGTTACTTCGTGGTTAGTTTTGTCGAAAGGTGGCTTGGGAACTTTGGAAATTTGATTATAGTGTTGACACCAGCGTTTAGAGGGTCGACACCTGCTCTCTATTCTTTTCTTTCTTTTGCTTCTACTTTCTCGGGTTGACACCACCCCTTCTGGGTGACGACACTTGCTGCCCCTTCTTTTATTTCATTGCTACTGGTTTTGGGAGTTGACACTAGGGCTGAGGATTGTTGACACCCTCTCTAGGAAAAAAAGAAGTGTTTCACTTATGTTTCTTGGTGTCGATGTAGCGACCCTGATTTTTCGCAAGTCATTATTTATTTATATTTACTTTATTTTATTTTTGACTTTATTAATTGCGTGATTAAATGAGAATTTAATGTGTTGTTTAGTTAATTTAATATGATATTTAATTAATTTAATCTGATAGTTAATTATATATAATTAATTTGAATATTTATATTTATATATATAAAAAAAGGGTGTTACATGTATTGATTTTATAAAGTATATTTATATATGTTGTAGTTACTTAATAAAATAATATATATATCATATTTATTTATATTGTATTTATATTATATAATATAATAGCCATTAGTTATATAGTAAGTAATTAGGTTATAATTCAAAGAAAAGCAAGGAGAAAACAAAAGCAGAGGCAGCAACCATGAGAGAGAGAGAGAGAGAGAGAGAGAGAGAGAGAGAGAGAGAGAGAGAGAGAGATTAATCACAAAATAGAGATACAACCGAGAGAGAGGGGACCGGCGGAAAGGAGAGGAAAAGAGTTGGGATTTTGTTTTGGTGGCTCCATTAATTCTCCAAATATTTCTTTGATCTTCAAAAAATATTGTGAGTATAAAACCCACTTCCCTTGATTTATATTTAATTTGTTGTTTTTATTTATTTATTTATGATGTTAAATTGATTTCATATTTGCATATAGATGATTGATCGATTTTAATTATTTTGATTAGTTATGTATGTAAGGTTTAGGGTTTTTAGATGATTGATTGATTTTAAGTATTTTGTTTAGTTGTGTATGTAAAGTTTAGAATTTTTAGAGGATTGATTGATTTTAATTATTTTGATTAGTTCTATATGCAAGGTTTATGATTTTTATATGGATTGATTTTATGGTTGTAATTACACTCATGGTTTTATGAAATTAAAATAAATTAGGAACCCATCGATAAATTCCTTATACTCCACCATGGCTCCATGGATTGTTGTTTTATTTGAGTGTTGGTGAGAAAGAGTGTATAAAAAAAAAGTGAAGATTATGAGATTTATTTGAATGTCTTAGGCTTGGCATTGTTATGTTTGTTCTCATGAGTGAGATGTTTTGTATATATATATATTGTTGCTTCGTTCTCATGAGTAAACGAGTGCTTTGATTTACGCGCGTACATATATGTTAACCATCCGGGGAGTGTGAGTCAAACTCGGGATGATATCCCCGTGCAAGTTTGGCTTCAGAGTGGTGTTAGGTATACGGGAGGCACATGGGATATATGTGTAGGCCGGAAGTGATGGACCGAAGTGGTGGAGTTAAGGTACAAAGAATTTAATTATGAGTTTATTGGTATAGTGTGAATTGTATTGATTTGTACATGTTCAAAAATAGTAAACAACCTCGATAAATTATAAAATTTGAGCAGAGGCATGTATACGTGATTCTAGACAACTTTTGTGTTTTAACTTTTTATTAAAAAGATTGATTAGAACTTACAATCGGATGATCTTGGTTATTGTAGTTTTGATTCATTTTAGCAATGCAGAGTTTAGAGGATGTTTTAACCCACGAAACGAGCTCATTTTTATTTTTTTTGGGTGAATAAAGCTCATTTTTATTGGTTTCGTGTAAATTGAAGTAAAACATTATTCTGAACACTTTTTGTGTTTTGAACTTTTCTGAAAAAATTCATCTTACAGTAGTTTCTTTTCGTTTTCAGTTCCAGATTTTTCGATCGAAATTCGGTTAGGATATTCTATTAATTTTTTCTCTCAACCTGTTCAGTTTCTAGTAAATTCGTTTACAATATCTTTAAGGAAATTTGATTCTGTACAATTTTTGTTCTTTGAGTTTTAGTCAATTTGAATTATTTATGCAAGAAACAATGCATTTTTATACTTTTTCAGCAAGTTACTTATGATTAAATTATACTAACTTTATTTTTTTGGCAGGATGGTGGGTCTTACTAACTTTTTATGCAGGGCTGACCCACCATATTTTTATTTCTATTTTGTTTATTTTATACTCAATTTATATTTCGTTGTGTACGGGCAAAAAACTAAATGCCACCGTATCTCGAGAAACTACCCATTCGTCTCAATGCAAATGAAACTACTTGTCTTGTCCCATAACAAGAATTAAATGTATTTTTGTTTGTGTCTGGTGGACACATGGATGTTAAATCTTGTACTCATACCAATATACTTGTATACTGACCCGTTTTGTCTCTTGGCAACTTGGGTGCGTTCTGTTTGACAGCGGCCGAGCTTCCTTTGCAGGATTAGTTGAGGCTACGGTGGTGACGTGGAGTAACCATAGTTTTTGGACATATCTCTTAGACTTCTTTTGTTTTCTTGAGCTTAGGGTTGACATTAGTTTATGTATTTATTATTTTTTTTTATGACTTTAGTATTAGGATAATTTGGCATGGTTTATAACCGTACATTATTTAAGTTATTTTGACTATTTATTGTTACTTTAATGTTGGAGGTATTGGTTAGTTATGAAATTATGGTGAATGGTTTGGTTGGCATTTATTTTTTTTTTGTTTCACCCCTAGGATTTGGATGATGAAATATTGATTGGAGTTTAGTCCTAATTTAATATTTAATTGTCCGAATTTTGGGGCGTGACAGTCGACACCACCCCTTTGGGTATCGATACTTGCTGGAAATTTCAGAATAATTCCCACGTTTTTGGCTTTTCTTTTTATGATATTTTTGACTTTTGTTTAAGTGACTTTAGGTTTAAATACCCACTTTTGTCCTTGGGTTATAAATAGACTCCAAAAGCACTTTCTCTTCCATCACTTGTCCTTATCTTTCTCTACATTGAAACCCACACACACACACACACTCTCGCTCTCTCTTAAACTTTTGCCTTTTCTTACAAAGCTCCCAGATCTACCAATTTTAAGTCATCTTCTCACCTTACTTCTTTGGAATAAAGCATAGAGCTCGTCAAGGGCTATGTTGTGATAGAAGTTGAGTCTCGTTTCTCAACTTTTGACTTTGGGGCTTTCTTCTCTTGTTCTCTATTTAAGGTAGGGATTTCTATTACTCCAGTATATTTGTGTTTCCATGGATATGTGGTATCTTGTAGTATGAATTTTGGGAATTCATTGGGTTTTGTTATAATTATATGGTATCAAGGCTAGGGCTTGTTCTCTTTATTTGAAATCTTGAAGTTATACTTCCATTTTTACAAAGTGTGACTTGATTTAAAGTCTTGATTTACGAAAATTGAGAAGTCCCTAATTTTTGTGAAAACCCTAGAATTGGAAAATTGGGGGTTTTGGTTGGATACTGAGAAGTGGTTTCGAAAATGAAAATTTGTGATGATAGAAGATCTCTTTAAAAATTGTTGGGTTGTTGAAATTATTTTGTAACAAATGAACATTCGAAATTGTTGATATTCATATTGATGAAATTTGATTATTTATGCTCTAGTGCTGACAATATTGACATACTTGCCAGAGATAACTGTATTGGGCAATCAGTGGGAGATTACTAGATTGTTGTAGAAATACTTGGAAATTAGGGAAATTTGAACCCATGTATTTCATTTGCATTTCATGTTTCTTCATGTGTATTGTTGAGCATGTTTTGAAGAATTATTTTAGTAACTTTTGGAAAACGGTTGGAAATTTTGTTAAATTATTAAAGTAAATAACTTGGTTAAATCCGGGATGTGTAGAAATATTTACACATTAATTGTCACGACCCCAAACCGCCCCTAGTAGGATGGTGCCGCGATGGCCAGTAATCTGAGATTACCGAAGGCCAATTTTCAAAATCCACACACAACAGAGTATAAATATATGGGGCTCACAAGTACGGAAGCAATACATACAAATCAGATTAGTCCATAAGAGCTGTGCGTAAGTCAAATGAAATGGCAAACATCTTCACATGGGTTACAACTTAGTATAAATGAAGTAAAGTACTTATTACATCTTGATCAAAAGGCTTTTTAAGCCGACGTATGCAAAATACAAGTATTACAAGTCGAGAAGCATAATTTTCAAGACTGCCGATGTGAATACAAGTCAAACCGACATAACAAAAATCCAAAACAAGCTCGCGAATCACATCTAGGCGTCACCGCCTTCTTGCTCATCACCTACATATATATAGAGAGGGTGAGTTTGGATACTCAGTGAATGATATAAATAATAAAAGGTTTGCATGAATAATAGCCGAAGTCTTTTCAAAACGATACATATCAAAACTTTATATAACAAGGGATGGACCTCGTCCATCTAGCAAATCTTTAAAGCTTCAAGGGATGCTTACTAGCATCAACATATTACAAATGATGACATTCCGGACAAACAAACCCACGTGGTAAACCGTCAGTGGCAAAACAAGACAAAGTAAGGGAGATATCTCAAACAATGGTGCAGTTGCATTATAGTCCCCTGGCACTAAGGACTCTCAAAACAAGATGTGCAGTTGTATTATAGTCCCCTAGCACTAAGGACTCTCAAAACAAGATGTGCAGTCGCATTATAGTCCCCTGGCACTAAGGACTTTCCGAGAATGTCATCAAAACAAGATAATGCTAGATATACAAAATAGGGACAATCATTCATGCTTAACAAATACTTTTCAAAACAAAGCAAAGCAAAGCTCATCAAAACATTGATAACATAGCTTTATTAAAAATACCACTCACTTAGTTCTTCAACGTCGGGGTCAAGGCAAAAGTTCGAGTCCTACAAACACATGACAAAGTCTATTGAACGTACTTTCAAACAAGATTCACATGCAAACGGATGATCTCGGCATTCATCAAAACTAAGTTAAATCAAAACAAAACACTGTTTCTCATCTCGGGAGAATGTGCTGGGCACCAACCAAGTCTTGGCCGAGGTCCCACACCATCTCGCTGAGGTGCGGTCTCGACGGCCACATACAAAAGCGAAGTCGGGAAAATTTGGGTTTCCCTTGGAGGAACATGAAGAACATGAAGATGGAGAAGATGAAGAACATGCATGCTAAAATCATAACTTGTTATTACAAGGTCTGAGATTTCGTGCTATGAGTTGGAAAACATGGATCTGGGCACCCATATTGAAAGATCTTGTGAGAATAAACACAAAAACATGGTTCTAGATGCAAACTTTCGGATCAAAACAAGACTTTTCTTCAAGAACACAAGAACACTATTTTCTCTTACTAAAATCGACTTTAAATCAATGCATGGCATGCAAAACAGATTCGATCGTGCAATGCAGCAAAATGATCAATAAGAACAACAAGAGTAGATTAAGATTCTAACCTCAAAACTAGGATCTAACGGTTCGAACTCCAACGATCAAGCTTGGAAGTCTACTCTCTCACTCAAAACTTCTCCTTCCCCTTCCTAGAGCCTCTCTCTCTAAAAGACAAGATTTGGTACAAAATGATATGTTTTACTCGACAGTCACTGACTTAACCCTCTAATGTTAATCAAGATCATGAAAATAGGGACGTTACTTTTTTCGACTGAATGACTTATGCACAATTGTTGTATCATCAGTAAATGACATCTTACAATAATATGGTACCAAGTTGAATTTCTCATGAGCCAATGTAATGTGAACTCCTCTAAATTAATATATTTTTCTTTCAATTAAATGTTTTTTAAAGTAATTAGTTTCCTCAAAGTATACAGTTCCTTGCATGGCATCACCCTATGAAAAAAGGTAATAAGAACTCATTTTTAATATAATATAAAGTAAGTTTTTAAATAGTTATCTTATGATAAGAGTTGTAAATACCTATTCATCAATAAAAATCATTTTGAATGTCATATTTCCCCTTATACGATTAGTCACAGATAATAACCTAATAATGAAGCTTTAACATTCCAATTAATTCCATATGAATGTAAATCAGCAAAATAAGAATATCTAATGATTGTATTACCTATTAACAATGTAGATGCATATGAGCAAAACATGAATTTATAATTTTTATCTGACATATCTATAGATCCAAAGAAAATTGATAATGAAAATATTAAAAAAATTTAAGAGAAAAATAGTAAAATATTAATTTTACATTCATGTAACAAATAAAAAAAAATGAGCAATCAATTTCAATTATTATATAACAAATATAATACAAACATATTTTGTAAGGATAAGAATTTTTAATTATCTTTATTAAATGAAAATGAAAAAAGGTACTTGATTATCCAATTTTTTGCATACTCAATGTAATATTTTGATAAGATTTTAAATTTAGAGTAATAAAAGCATTGTGTAATTAACAATGTGAATAAAAAAACATAGTTAATGAAGTATTTTAAAAAGACTTTAATATCAATCTTCAAATGCCATCATGGACATCATGATATACAACATTTTTTGTGTAATTTGACGGTTAGTCAATCTTTACCAACAATCAATATCGTCAAGCCCGGTGGTGTAGTTAGGGGTGTTCAAAAAACCAAATAAACCACAAACCGACCTAACTCGTCTGACCCGAATAAGATACGGGTAGTTTTGACTAACTATTCAGTCGAAAACGAGTGAAAATCTGATATTTTATTTAAATTTTGATCAAATATTAGGCACCATATTAACTGATACAACTAACTCGATTCAACTGAATATGATACATGTATATATAATGTATAAACTTTAGTTGAATTGCGAACTTGCCTAGGAAAACTAAAGTTTGTTGAGACTTATGCTCTTCTCTAAAAGAAAATTATTTTAGCCTTTTCTTCCCAAGACTTCTATTAACTTTTCAAGTCAAGGTTTGACCTCTCACTTACTCCATTGTTCTCTCATCTTCTCAATCCTCAAGTCCACTTCACTATTTTTTATTATTATTTTTGAATCCACTCCTTTCTGCTCTTTCTCTTAAGCCCCTCATCTTTTTTTTCCAACCATTACTGACACCGTCTCGTTTGCTTCTCTCTCTCTCTCTCTCCCTCTCTATCTTCCTTTGAGAAAGACCTATCCCTCACTCTTTCTCTCTCTCTCTCTCTCTCTCTCTCTCCCCCCCTCATCTTTCATTATCGTTCTTTTGATGACGTGGTGGCAGTGGTAGACGAGGTCAGTCACAATGGTGGCAATGATGAGTGATGGCATTAGCAGAGGTGGTGGTTACGATTGCAATAAGCAATGGCGAAGGTGTTGATAAGTGGTGTCGGCAATGATTAGCGATGGCGATACTATGGTAAAGTAGTGAGTCTGTGTGACAACCCCAACATGCATAGCATAATTACATTTAGGAAAAGTCTACAATGTGCACCTTCTAAAAGGGCATATGATATGCACTTATTGTGTGGTTCATATTGTGCCACGTCATAAAAAGTAACTTGCTAAACAGGTCATTTAATAGGTTACATGAAAGAATCATAACGTTTTTCAAATATCATAACAATACTACAATGAATCATAACAATGTCATAATATTCACCAAAGTATCATAACAAAGACACTATAAATCATAACAATATAATGATAACTCATAACAAATATAGTTATTTCTAATTAATTATCATAACATTTGAATGGTAACATTTTTTATTATGATTCACCATGACAAATCATAACTTTTGGTGGTACAAGTCATAACTTGTACTGATGAATCCTAACCATAACACATTGAGTATAACATTTTTTCCCACAATCATAACGACATTAACAAACTATCATAACTTTTATCAATGAATCATAACATATCATGTTGGTTGTAATTTTGTCCAGAAAATCATAACAACACTAACGAAACATAATAACTTTTAAAATTTCAAACACAATTGATTGTGTAATCAATTGGTATAGCATATTGGAGTGAATGGAAAATCATAATTGATTGCAAAATCGATTGGATTGAAAGACCACAATTGATTATACAATCGATTAGTGGCCAGAGTTTTGAACTATCACAATCGATTGTACAATCCATTGGAATGTAAGGGATATTCAAATATCACAATTGATTGTAGGGATCCTTTATTTAATAAACCTAATTGATTCAATAATCAATTAGTTTTCATAAGCCACACTAAACCAATTAATTCCCCACTTATTCATAGTTCCCAATCAATTAGTAAAAGCCTAATCATTAATATCAATTTAGTCAATATTCGAACAATAATTGATTGGTTGATCGGTCGCCATTTATATGTAATTTTGTTGTTGTGTTTTCATTACCTCAAACATTATCACTGACAAAAACGCATGACACTCTAACTACGTTTCTCGTTTTACAATTCTCTCTCTCTCTCTCTCTCTCTCTCTCTCTCTCTCTCTCTCTCACACACACACACACACACACAGTCATTATCGTCAATGTTAATGTTACCTAAAATGTTGTTGCGATGACTATCTCATCGACTCTCGTTCTTTCTTTCCTTGTCATTATTAGTGAATTAGACAACAATGTTATTGCTACCAACTTCAATTAATCATGCCCTTTGATCCACTGAAACACAACCATCATCATCGACTTAGGCCATTATAATAGCATTGTTGCCACCACTAGTGTCATGTTGTCATTATGTCCAAATGATGACGTTGGGTATAAATGACTTTGACACATTTATAACTATTGCCTATTATTTCGTAGTCGGTCACTACCATTTTACCATCACTCATTTTATTCTTAGATATATATTGTTTGTCATTGTACCCACCTTAGTCCCTATATTATTTGTCTTTCTTATTTTTTGGTTCGATTTGCTAACTTCCAAAGATAACTGTAGAATTTTAAAAAATAACTTTCCTACTTTGATCACTTAGAAAACTTTGTTTTCCCACTTTAAAATAGACACACTACAACAAATTACACTTTTGGCGACTAAATTTTTAGCCGCCAAAAGTCATTTTTTTAGTCACTGAGGATTTTTGCCGACTAAATTTTTTGGTCGCCAGCTTTGTCGCAAGATGATTGTTGGGAAAGGTATTGGCGACTAAATTTTTTTTAGTCGCCGAAAGTCACAAATTGGCCACTAAAAATTTAGTTGCCCAAAAGAAAATATTTAGTCGCCAAAAAGAAAATATTTTCAATCTTCAGTTTTTTGGCTACCAATTTTTTGGTCGCCAAAAACTTCCATTTTTTTGGCTACTAACTTTTTTGTCGCCAATAAGTTCCTTTTTATTTTTTGGCTACTAAATGTTTAATAGCCAAAAGCTCAAGCTCTATTTATTAATTTTTTTAAAATGCACAAATTGAATATTTTTCATTAATTTTTAAATTATATACATTTCATTATCAATACAACCTGCAACCTGTACGTATACAGAATAATACATCTATCAATTATAATCTAAATCCATTATCAATAATACTCATTTCATTATCAACTATTCAAAAACTTTAACTTATAACATCATATTCCAAATATCATATAAATCCATACAAACCAAGTATAATCCATTTAAATTAAATATTGCATACAAAAACATTGGATTTTCAAAACAGAGAATTGTTTCAAAATAAATGTCTTCCATATACAGAACAAATGCCCTTCGTACATATCCACAATAGTCCGTGCAAAAGCATTCTGTAAAAAAAGAAAAAAAAAACCATTGGCACTTATTCAATAAAATTGACGTTTCAATTTATAACAATTATAAAATTAATGATTTAGATATATTAATGTACTAGAAAATTCTACAAAAAAATGTAGGCGAAGGAAATTCAGAAGCGTACAAATAAACTAACAGGAGGCAACCATTAGGATAACAAGAAAAAAGCAAAATGAAGAAAACAATACTACCCACAAAAGCATTAACTACAAAAAGCCCCAGGATTTTTAATGGCCCTTTTGCATTAACTAAAGCATTTGACGTTAAAATTCAAAAATCTAAAATGAGGCTATTAGGGGGACAAAACAAAAGGGGCCATTTTCAGGTATAATGACATGATTCTGTTCTAGGATTATCTGTTTTGGACTAAGTTGGCAGGAAAGCCCGAAAATGCTCACAATCTCTGAAGTAGAGGAAAGCCCGAAAAGTTGGCAGGAATAGGTCCAGTAAGATTGTTGCCTGATAAATCACTGCACATTTTTTGTCAATGATTGGTTCAAAAGTCCAGTAACAAGAATTTTCAAGGATACAGTCACTGTAGGAATTTTTGGCATTAGTGACGTTTAAAAAACGCCACTATAAGTCTCAAAACGCCGTTAAAGGATAAAGTGATGTTTGTAACTTGCGTCGAAGATACGGCCACCGTTTTAGGTATATGACGTTTATCAAACGTCACTAATGACTTTGGCCGGCGCTTTTTAAAACGCCGTAATTTCTTAAACATCCGTTATGTTTAAACCGTAACAGTTGAATACTAACGTCATATGACAACATTTCGTGATGTTTTTTCGAAAACGCCATCTTTTCTATTATAGTTATATGCTGACATCATATAACGACATTTAGTGACGTTTTTCAAAAACGCCATCTTTTCTCCTTATTTAAAAAAAACAACACCTGCTATTTATAGAAAGAAAAAATATAAATAAATTTCTTTTGCACTCACTAAATCTGCAAAATAAGGATTTAATTGTCAAATTGCACTATTAGCTAAACTAAAAACAAAAGTCAAGGATTCTATACAGAAGCACATAAACTAAAAACAAATCAAACAAGTTTAATTCCTCTTTCATCCTCTTCCAGATTGTTAAAATATTACATTTAAATTGTAACATTTCCTACTTATTTATATTTAACCACAAACCATACCCCAAAAAATGTTAAAAAACCATCAAAACATTGGATAACTCATTCACGGGCCAATGCTTATTTCAAGGAACAAGCTGGCCAATGCTCCTACAAAAAACCACTGGAATCAGTCATAAAAAAATAAAGAAACTAACCCAAAATTAAAAAAAGAAAATAAAAAGTTAGCAAATTATAATCATTGCCAATCCCTTCGCAGTTTTTACTATACAATATTAATCAACAAGTTTATGTTTCAGAAATAAGCTACAACACAAGTTCTGAATAAGTCTAGGCATCAGTAGAACCTCATGTTGATGTAGACAAGCTTCAAATCTTCTCCTATTTCTTTCTGTAGTTCCAGAAAGCCAGATGAACCAAGCCCAATATCTTCAATTTCCAGTGCTTGAATACCTATGCCCAAAAATTTTCCCAAAGGTCTCCAACTTTGCTGGAGGACAGCAATATCAGAACCAATACATCTGGAAATGAAATAACAAGAGTCGAAGTCTAAACTCTGTTAGACTGAAACTACATAAGCCAGACTAACCTGCCAAGGCCATTTTCTCCAATAGATAGAGAATCCAGTGGCCTCTTTAAAGTTGAAAGAACACCTACAAGTTGACTCACTCCATTACATGAAGGCTCACAATTTTCCACTTTCAAATCAGCAAAGGGAGAGTCCCTTTCAGACATCTCAACAAAGTATGGGATTAAACTCCTAAAAAGTCTGGAACAAGTTGGAAGACTGACTGAACTGGACAAAACCTTGTCCCAACTCAACAACAAAAAAGAACATATCACTATTTTCATTAAAAAAATCAAACTAACTTGATTCCATCGTCCCGAAGAGGATTGTCACTTACATCCAGAATTTTTAAGGTAGGCATATGAGCCAAGGCATTTTTAAGACTCTCTGCATCATCTTTGTGTTAGATTATTCCCCCTGAAAACAAAGAAGTAACCTTGTCATGCACTAACAATGTTTGAAACAAAAGAAAAAATCCCCTGAAGTTGAAATTGGATTTGCAAGAAGAGACGGAGATTATACATCAATGGGGGATACCTTAGATTGAGCACACTTAATGATTGCAATGACTTACCGAAGACAAGGACCTGCCACCAAAATGCGATGAGCTTTAGTAGTTGCAAACACTCCTCTGACCAAGTGAAATGCAACCTGATGCCCATGATGACATATATAGTTTAACGAAGCTTAGGCACATATCACATGTTCAGGTTCTCACTGAACCAGCAGAACTGCACTGCATAAAGCACTAGAAGAGAAATCCACAATATGTAGAAAAATGAAAGGTGCAATTTCTAGAACTTGGATGGTTAAGCTGATCTTGGTTGTCTCCCCATACACGCTGTTAACCTCTGTCCTTGATTTGGTCTTCATCTTTATCCTTTTTGCCTCTCTCTCGATGACTCTAGTGATAACAAAACCCTCTCTTAAAACCAACGAGTATCACACTGGTTTTACACTGTGTCTTTAAACCTATTCAAACCCTAAAAGTACCACAAATCCTGAACAACCTTGAAGTTCTTAAACTCAAGTAGTGTTATGCCAAACTGGTAAAAAAGCAGAAACAAAAATATTAAACAAATAAATCCTTCTGTAATTGTGATGCTAAATCCACAACATTAGATATGCCATTTGATGCCTTATGCGATGGAAAAGCTACCCTATTTGAATAAACATATATACCCTGCTACATCATCCTTAAAAGTTTCACATTTTTTTTTTAGAAACATGAAAGAAAATTTTATTAGAGAACATGCCAAGCGGGCACAATCTCCAGCTTTTTCTTCAGAAAAACAATTGTATCATGCTCCCCCCAAGTTGAAAGCAGCTCTAATGGATTGCTGGGAATTAGAAATTGAACATTTCTGCAATAGAATTTTTCAAATGATAATGAATAGTTAGTGAACCCAGCAACTTGAAATTTATTTTAAAAAAAAGAAAAGAAAAAGAAAGAGAGCAAGCTTGATGTCATGCGAAGTTCAGTAAGCCCTGGATTACATTAGCAAAAATGTATATCAAGCTTAGGACAATATGGATCTGGAACTTTGTTTTATGCTTGTAAGGTTGTAATAGATTGATGACCATATAGAAACAATTTATTTCGCTAAACTATTTTGTTGCTGTATTCTCATATAAAGAAGAGAATTAGCCCAGCAGGAAGATTGTTTCCTCACAAAGGTAATCAACTTGAATTTGAATTATTATCGACCTAGTTCACCATGACGCGCCACTACCAACACTGAACAAACCCAGCTGAGCTCATAGTGACGGAGCCAAAGAGCTCATCGCACCCCCTTCCCCTCACAACATTTATATAATGTGTTGATTAATTCATTTACCAAATTCCGAGACATGCAAAACCACAATAATAAAATTTAAGCAATTGTAGAATGCTAATTCTTTCCTTTATTATTATATAGGCATAATAAACTGCATGCTGAATTCAAAAAAGGTTAACAGGGCTGCTGCCAAAAATGCCCTTCTTACATTGAAACTGTTTTGCCTATTGGTGTTTCAAACTCACAGGTTTAAGAACAAAAACAAAATATGGTCTGCTTCTTCCTCCCAAGATTCAAATTTCAAAGTATGGTCTCGGGCAGAGAAATAATAATCCCAGGTAATCCTATAAGGTGTTGCAAAAACATACAGATCCATACAGGTCCAGCTGTGAGCTGCAGAAGTTTGTGGAAAGAAAAATAAAGTTAAGAAAATCAACGTTGAAAGAGTAGCCTGACAAGCAAGAAAATTAGGCATATATTCAAAATTGAAACTCATAAGTCCAAAATAAACTCTGAATATATGCGAGTGTGGAGGCTGTTGTAGATGTAGCCAATTGGCTGTGGATATAGGCTCACACTTGAATATCAAATTTTAATTTCAAAATGGTTAGGCCAGATACATTAACATGGTCATTTTTGCAATTCACTTGATATTCGTGTTACTACTGTAAGACATATTGAGAGAGGGCCTACCTCATTTAAGTTATAACTTGACTCTCGAAGTCTCTTACTCCAGAAATTAATGTCCCAGTGGGTCAATTCTTCAGATTCTACACAGCACCTTGACTTTTAGCAAAATCTTTGAGCTCCTGCATGTCTTTGATAATTGAAAGAACAACCAAGAAAAAAAAAATTAATAAAGAGGTTGTTAGGGAAAACTTTCTTTTTTGGTCATGAACAATTCCATAACTAGAGCATCAACCAGAGAGCATCCAAGATATCTATATGATTGATTGCTATAATCAGGTGAGTGAAGAAAGATTCTACACTAATAAACCTCTATAATGGATACATACGCCATTAGGACAGAAAAATGGTTGAAGATACAAACCAATAGGAAAGATGTACCATCACACAAAATACGGCTCTGACTAGCAAATTTCGATTGGAGAGATTGAATATTACCATAATAGCAGACACAAAATGGAGGCTTTTAACTATATAAGACACAAAATGATTTTGCAAAGATGCGTAAAATGTCTGGAGGAGCCAATTGACAAGTAATTAGTGCCATAATATCTGATAGCTACTCATGAACTTACATATAAGCAAGGTGTGGTATCCTGCTCAGGTCAGGGATTGGTCCTTCAAGCTACAGTTCCTAAGACTCCTGATACAGTCAATAATACTGATTCAAAAGCAATCTCAAGAAGCACTGAAACATACGCATATGCATGTTCCTCAATCTCATAAGAAAAGAGCATAAAGCTTTCAAGGAAAAGAAAGGTAGTCAATAGATAGTTGACATGTCATGAACACTCTATCTCCTCTAAATGTAGCTTAATTTTTTATTTAAATCAAAGAAGAAAAAAAAGAAGAAGAGGCATTATGAAGCTAAAGCATCGTGCCTCTTGGCTTACATCTCATGCAAAAACAGAATAGATAACATGACACTTTGCCTCAAGCTTAAACATTTTCTATTTACTTACAAAATCATAAAAAAAGCATATGCACTTACAACTTCAACAATTGAGACATGTTGCCATAAGAATCTGGTATTGTAGCCCCATCAAAGTGGTTGTTGTCCAGTTGATTGCCAAATGAAAAAAGAAGAAAATTTATGAGACATTAAACACAAGATACTTTGTGCTCCTTCAATTGGCTAAACATGGTTTCCTCATTAACATAATGAAGAAAAAATCAAAAGCAATATTACAGAGATAAACTTCATGGAGGGTGACATGCTATTTTTACACCCATACACATTCACATGTATATATATATATTCTTCTTTACAGATGCATTGTGCACACCAACTCAACAAAGCCTCAGATCCCAGATATCCCACCTAATTGGGGTCTCTACTCTTGATGTATAACACATATACAAAATATAATGTACTCAACCTTGTATTCATTTATGAGGAAACTAATAGAGTGATTTTGTATTCTAATAACTACAGAAGCAGAAAACGTACAGTATCAGTAGACTAGGCAGATTGGCGAGCTCTCGCGGAAGATGCCCTGATAAATTATTATTGTCAAGTAACCTGTAGAATTTTACATCATTCAGATAGAAAGAAAAAAAGAACGGATTTTGGTACCCCATGCCATGTGAGTCAATTAAACAAAAATACCTTTAGATTGTATTTGAATCTTGAATTTGTGGACAAAAAGGAAAAACAAGGGAAAAATGACAAAAATTTAATAGTTTAGTACACCATGTCATGCAAGTCAATTAAACAATAAGTATTGATAGGTTATGCTTGAATCTTGAATTCGAATACGAATTGTGAATAGAAACGAAAGTAGACCAAATTAGACAATTTTTAATTCATGTCATTTTTTGACAACACTAAATGGTGGAACAAAGAAGTGGATGATCCCATAAAAAAAATGTTCATATGATTATGATGTTACTAGGTAAGCGCGCTTTCTATTGCCTACCTTGCTAGCCATATCAGCAAAAGATACATTACCTCCATGTTCATTGTTAATACATATTTTTGTATTTTCAAATAATGTCACAATCAATTTAAAAGGCTGTTGAGGCTTATGGATTAAGACTCACTTCGAAGATCAAGGAAAGCAGCTTACAACAAAACCTTGCGGCTTAAAAAACCAAAGGCTCGAGCCCAAGAAGCAAGGCTCTTATAAAAGACAAGCATCACACTTAAACTGATCTTATGCCTGCAATGCATGCTTCTCAACCTAGCCCAATGCAAGCAACCTATATCGATCATCACAAACTTACTTTTTAATTGTCAGTCTTGCTAGTTTATTTCAACACATTAAGATACACACATTCTACAAATCACACCACTAGTTATAGATATCACTATTTTTACTTCTTTGCACGGTCAGTTAGAAGTTTAAATCATAACAACTTGGTAGCTAAATTAAATTTCTATGAACTTTGCACAAATAATTTGCTCCTCAAACATAGAATTCCAAAAATAGTTGTAAGACATTGGTGTCCTCATATAGTTTTAAAAATCTCATCATTTCATAACTTTTATTCTATTGTTAATACCTTGTAGATTTTCTAATTTAGGCCTTAGTCCTATCAAATTTTGGCATTTCATCGTCTCCAAGGTAACTCATAAACCATTTTAGATCATCTCCAACCTTTCACCAATTTTTTCATATAGCGATCCCGGTATTCCCTGTTATTGTTTAACTGTAATCCAGATTCGGTTTCGTGAGGGTGCTGCTGTCTTATCCTCTTACTATTCCTTTCTCTTTGTATTCGAGTCTTGAGTTGTGTTGGGCGAGTTTGAAACAGGTTGGTTGAACTCAGAAACCAAGAGTAGTTGCCCAGATTTTGGCCTTCACGCTCGAGCGGGGTTTTCGACGCTCGAGCGTAGTTTTCCATCTTCCAGTATCTCCTCTGCAGTGTTGTGAGCTCGAGCGGGAGTTTTGACGCTCGAGCGGGAGAGTTGATGATCGAGCGGAGACCTGGTTCTGTAAAAGTTCTAGGAGTGTGTATCCGCCGCTCGAGCGGGATTGTTGACGCTCGAGCGGGAGTCTGTGAGTGACGCTCGAGCGGGGGTTTGGACGCTCGAGCGGGGAGACTTTTATATAAAGCCGAGATCCGACTTTTTTGTTCACTTTTCAACATCTTTTCTCTCTCTTACTTTTCCAAAAAGGTATTTTGAGAGCTCCTCTCACTAAAACCCTAACTTCTCTCTTAGGATTGATCTAGTAGGAGTTGTTTTCTCACCTTGGGCCTTTACAAAAGTTGTGTTGATCGTCGAGGGCTATCTTTTAATCTGAAAATTTCGGGATTTGGAGCATTTCCATTTCTTCATCTTCTTCGTTGCGTCCCATCATTCGAGGTAGGGATAACCTACTCCATCTTATGAGTTTTGTCTTTAAATTTTAGCATTTTGATATGTTGGGGGGTTGTTGGGTAATTTTGAGAAAGTTTGGGCCTTTGTGTAATTTTACAAAAGTTGAGGTTTTAAATATATAAACCTATATGCATGTTAGGCATAGAGAAATGAGATTGGTGTTGGGACATTGATGACAATGGAACCTTAGGGTTGTTTTGTGAATTATGGTAATTTGCCCTAATTGGTTTAATTAATTAATGCATATAATTAATTGAAGAAAGCAAGGAATTGAATTGAAAATGTTGAAATTGGGAAGGTATGGGATTAAAGAGTGTAGACAAATTATTTATTGCTCACCTAATTGGAATGTTGATATATTATCCATTTGTGCATTTATTTCCTGCTTAGGAATAATTGCTTTGGGCTACCGGTGGAGGGTAGTGTTGATTGTTGTAGACAATGCATGATGATTAGGCGAACTAAAACTAATCAATCGGGTGTGTCATAGAGTATGACGGATGATAGAATACATTAACTTTATGTATTGATTGATTGGGTATATGACCAATGTGTTTATATGCATTATGTGTAGACAGTTGATAGAATACATTAACTTTATGTATTGGTTGATTGCGTGTGTGATTCTGTGCTTACTTGCATTACTTGTGTATGGGAGGAGATGGGGGATGTACTCCACGGCTTAGGGGAAGATGGGGGATGTACCTCTAAGCTGGTTAATGGTTTAGGGGAAGATGGGGGATGTACCTCTAAACTGGTCAATGGTTAAGGGAAGATGGGGGATGGACCCTGGGATGCAGCTCATATGCTCACCCGTTGAAGTATTGATATAGCTCATATGCTTATCTATTGGATTATTGATATAGCTCATATGCTTATCTGTTGTGGTAGTGATATAGCTCATATGCTTATCTATTGAAGTGTTGATATAGCTCATATGCTTATCTGTTGTAGTGGTGATATAGCTCATAGGCTTATCTATTGAAAAGTTTGTTTGAATTGATATAGCACTAACATGTATATCATCATCGTTTGTGAAGTATAGAAGTAGTTTATGTGTTATTGATATAACACCAAAATGTGTATCCACCGTGAATTTCGAAAGTGTTCTAGTGATGAACTATAACCTCATCAAATGTTTTGGCCAGAGTACTGAGCCTTGTTTTCAAACTCAAAGTCGAATAAGAAATGGAAAGTGAATTGTAATATAAACTTGACTGTCATGGAATTTTAATAAGATATAAGTGGAAGTGTAAGTATCGACCATCTATCAGTTGCTAATCTTTTAATCATTGTTCATAGTTGGTTTAGTATATCTCCGCTGGGCTGTGGCTCACCCTATATGGGAACATCATTTTCAGGTACAGGTAGCATGCCACTTCTGAGGACATAGCTTGGGAGGCTAAGAGCAAACTTACTTTTGTTGCCTTATTTTCCTTTTGATGTATTACATGTAAATTCAAGCCAAGGGCTTAATGTGTAACCGAGTCGATACTCTCTTTTGTAACCAAGTGTTAACTTGGAAAGCTGTAAGCCCGTAGGGCATTTACTTTTGTTGTTAACGTGTGATACTTTTGTAATGAAGTAATCTGATTAATTGAGGAAATGCGGATCTTCTGTATATAAATGCATGTTTATATTGATGGGTTTAATGTTATTATTTTGAGGGCGTTACATTTCAACTAATTTAATTTCAAATTTGAGTAAAAAAAACTTGACTTTATATGAACTACTCAAATCCTTTCATTAAAATCCTTTTAAAAACCTTCATCTTATCCAAAATTCCCCTTTTCATCAAATTGATCAATAAAACCCATCTCCAATGCTTCATTTTTTTTTCTCTCATCAAATTCAAATTTACTTTATTGGTTCTCAATTTGATAAAAAAAATAACTCTCCCTTCATGAGATTTGATGAAATAATTAGAGATAATTTTTTAACACTTTTGAAGAAAAAAAACAAAAATAACTAAATGGGTATTCAACTAAGTCACAGTAACATCAAAATATCCATTAATTTCTCACTTTCCACAATTCCCAAACAATTGCTAAAGGTAATACATCCCAAACCACTGTAATTTTCTTTCTAATAGGAAAAACAAGCCACCACAAGAGTAATTGTTACAAACATAAACAGATTTCAATAAACAAATAAAAAATTACAGTCTTATATCAGTTACATGAGTACAAAATGCAATTACCCACACATCAGATTTTACACACTCAAGCCAAATTTCAAGTATATATATACATATGAAATCAAAACAACTACCAAAGCAAACAAACATCAAAAACCTAAACCGATTCAAATCATATTTTCCTAATTTTATAAACCAACCTAGTGAGTTCACAATGGTGAAAGGGGCAGTTTCGAAGAAGGGGATTTCAGTGTAGGGTTTCATAGAATGGACATGGAGAAAGGGAGAGAAAGTTGCAGCGAGAGAGAGAGAGATACCTTGAGGTGAAATCGAGGGCACGTTATGTTCGCGGGATAGTCTTTGAGGGCGAAGAACAACTTTGAAGTCGTGTCTGAAGAAAGCTCCGGAGTCGTGTCTGAAGAAGGCGAAGAAGAGCTTCGGAGTCGTCTCTGAAGAGAGCTCCGGAGTCGTGTCTGAAAAGGGCGAATAGGAGCTTCAGATTGGTCTGAAGAATAAGGGTTTTGGGAAAACAAAGTGAGGAGGGTTTGTGGAACAATCAGTGAACAAAATTGTAACCAGTTGAGACGGTAGTCAATATTTTCAATCAAATTATTTGATGATTGAGATTAATTTATAAATATCTAATGGCTTAAAATAAATGTGTACATGATGTGCACTATTTTATAACGTGCACATCTTAACAGCTCCCTTACATTTATCTAATTGTGCATGAATTTTAAGTTGTGGTATGTGCTTTGTTATTAATTTGTGCATATCTGGTTGATTTGAAAACTATCTGTTATAATTTCTATTCTGAATTTGAAATCAAAGGCTTAAATGATTTTAGAAACCAAAATTGACAAGTTAAATAGACTAATTGAAATATTCAAAACCTTATGAGAAGTTTGATTAAAAATTGATTTGGTTTAGTAAAATTAAGCTTTGTTTAATTAGTCTTGAGCCTTGATTACTTAGCCTAATGTTCTAATTAGTGTATTAAGCTAATCTCATGTATATATATGTGTTGGAAGAAGAGAATGAATTCATTTACTTCATTCCCTTTGCTAAAGAGTTCTTAGAGAGAGAGAGAGAGAGAAAGTGAGCTCTCATCTAGAGAGAGAAAGTGATGTTTGTGTTGAATTGAAGAAGAATTGAAGTAGTTAAGAGAAATCATCTCTAATTGTTGAAGATTAAAGTTACAGGTAAGGATTCTAAGTCTTGAATTTGTTGAAAGTCCTCCATGCATCACGTGTTAAGAGAATCGTAGAGTTTATCTAATAGAATTTGAAAAGAAGATGGGTTTTGAACAAGAAAATAGGTTGCATACATGTTCATGGAAGATATTCTTTGATTTCATCATTTTTAGCTTGAATTTTGAAGTTCTTGCATACATGTGAGTTATATCATGGTTATTGTTTCATAAATTCATGAACACCATTGCATGTTTTGAAGAACAAAAGAAAAAAGTTGCAAAATCTTACATGCATGGGGTTTTAGTTTGCATGTTTGTGAATTGAAGAGATTTTGAGCAAATGGGCTTTAGACGGGTCATGTATTTGAGTTCTTTTAAATGTTTCTATGTTTTTGAGCAAGCCATGCATGACCCTAAGTTTTGAATTGTTTGAAAACTCAAGATTTTGTTCTGAAAACCCAGATTTTGTACAAACTATTCAAGTGGTGAAGCTATCGCTCGAGCGCACTTTGTATGCATCTAGTATTTTTGCAGCATTTTGCAAACCACTTGAGCCATCATTAATTAGCTTGAGCGAACTTGGTTATTTGTGCAGACTGCTCAAGTGATGGAATTGTCGCTCGAGCCTACATTTCGACCATCCAGTAGTTTTTCAAACTTCCCTTATCGCATGAGCGATAGAATGTGCGCTTGAGTGACCGGGTCTGTTTCAATACATTTTTGGAAGTTGTTCTGTGATCATATCTTCATTTCCATCCTCTTCTGAGCATTCCTAAGCATGAAACATGACTCATTAGAGACTAATAAGTAAGAAACCAACATTAGTAATTGAATTAAAAAAGAGAAGAAATAATTATTTGATTTGAACAATGTGAATCCATATGTGTGGCTATATGTACTATGTAGGTTGGAACGCCAAAGTGGACTACCGAATTAATCACGGTAAGTAATGTCTTTGTAAAGATATTTTTCGTATAAATGACTTTGAAATGATTGTGTTATTTGACGTCTTATGAAGTCTATGTTTTGATTACAAGATATTCAAAGAGATAAGTAATTTTTGAGATGATATGATACACTATAAAATTATGTCATAATTACGATATGATAAATTTCTGAATAAGTATTCCTAGAACGATGAGATATGTTTTCTGAATTGTGTATGATATGATAAGTTTTTGAAAATGAGATTTTGTTAAGAATAAATGAGTTTCCTTTTGAAACAACTATTGTAACAATTTGGATAATGTACTTTGATCTTCGGTAACTTCCATTCCATCTTCGATTTGTCATGTTTGTTCTGTATAAGCTATTGATTCGTTATAAACATTATGTATAATGTCAATCTTTAATGATCGTTCTGCATTGCTCTAATAATGTATGATTGTTTTGTATGGCTCCATACCTTTATGTACATTTTGTATGATATCGACTTGTTATAGACATTCCGTATGAAGCCATCCAATGAGGGCGTTCCGAATGCTTCATTTTGTAGTGAACGTTCTATATGGTATTCCGTCATGTGTTAATAAGGCTTTTGTATATGTACCATAATATGTGTAATACCATGAAAGGTTCGAAGAAGGTTTGATAAGCTTAACCTGTTATTATATGTATCTGAAAACGCTTTGATTATGTTATTGTCTCTGTATTTCTAAAGTTACGGAACTCATTCATTTAACCACTTTACATTGAGATTACTCATTGGGCTTTCAGCTCACTTCCTTTATATATATATATATATACATATGTAGGCGAGCATCAGAAGGACCTATATATACATATGTAGGCAAGCATCAGGAGGACCCGCATTAGAGATTGATTGGAGTCAACCCTTTTTGTAAAGCCATCCAAGATGTGCCTCTGTGTTGAGGCTTTTGCTGTTGCTTTCGGTCAAGCTTTGTTAAGCTTTATTTCGTTAAGATTTGTTAAGTCATATTTGTGATCTTGGGTTTTGTATATGATATGAACATTTGTAAATATTATACATATGGTATGATATGTGATGTTTATTCTTGTTCATGTCATATATGCACAGCCCAATGGACAAATTTTATATTCTTCTTCCGCGTCAGGCCCTACATATTTATTTAAATTTTGAAATTCTATCTGAGGTCATAGGTAATCTCATGATTAGTAGCCGGTCATGACCTAGACCTCTAGGTGCAGATTCGGGTCATGACAGTTTGCCTTCTCCCCCCACTTTTCCACCATTTTCTCTTATCCACTCGCTCTTTCCATCTGTAAGAATATATATGTGTGTGTGAGAGAGAGTTTAATTTTTTTAAAAAATTTTAATTCATTTTTCATAATATTTTCTCTCCTCCTATTAGGTCTTCAAAGTTGACTGAACCAACCCCCAAATTGAGTTTCTTGAATTGGTTGATTTCGAACAATGATTTGATCGATGACGGGTGGATGATTCTATAACTAGAATGTGTCGGTTCGACTGACGAGTCAAGGGTGAACTTGAGCCGAACCGGCTCGTGAACACCTCTAGGTATAGTAACACGTGATAAGGCAACATATAACTGACCATAAGAGAATAGACGATTAAGAAGGTATACGCTAACTTTTTTGTGTTAAAGTTTGGCTCTAACTTTTGTTTATGGTCATTGCAAATGCTAATTTTATGGGGAATTCCTTTAATCGAGAAAGGCGAACATGTGGCAAAGGTTAAAAAAAGATACGCAGAATGAAAACTCCTTCCCTAATATTTGAACCCTGTAATCACTTGTGCCTCAATCACTTTATCTCTCATTTTCTTAACAATAAAATGGATTCCATTAATGGACCTTGATATTGATTGAGATTTCTCAGTAACATTATAGGCGCTCCTTTTTGAGTTCAAGGTAATGCCTTGGAATTCTTGGAAAATTTAATCAGAGCAACAATTCTGGTGGATGCATGCCTTCTTCAATGTTATCAGCCTTAGTTGGACATATCATATATGCACTTAGGTATTTTCAAGATTCTTCAAGCAACATTGATAGCTTTATGATATTAATTCATCAACATTAGCATCAACATTTTTTGGTGCTAAGATGGCATGTTCTTTCAAGTAAAAACTTTTATTGTATCTAATACTTAATTTTGGATAGATTGCATGGATCAAATCATGTAAAGCATGTGATCCACTTCTAATCAAGAATTGTTCTAAAAGAAGATGTTTTTTAAATATTTTTTCAAAGAGTTCACCTCCCTTTCATTTATTTCCACTTTGTCATTACTCGGTTTACTGAAAAATGCAATATCTTAATTAAAATTGGAGCCTCGGAACAACGTAGAAACATTTGGAAAAATATTTTGGATAGAGGGTTTTAAGTCTAAAATAGTTTGGCCAAAAATGTGTGAAGGTTGGGATTAAAGCTCAAATTCCATCTTTCTTACTAAGGATTCTGTGAGAAACACATTCTAATTACCATCATCGGGTAATCAAAAGAAAGCCCCCACGTCTTAGGGCCAGTCAAAATTGGGTGTCTACAGGATGTATCAGCATAAATGCACTCTCTGATTATATGACTTGGCATGTTGTTGCTGATATCGTGCCATATTTACAAGGGCCCGGTCTCGGCGCTCCTCAAGTAAATTCAAGTGCAAGGCGAGTATCATATCGTTTCGGCTTATGTCAAAAGCTTTTGATCTAATGGTCAGCAAGTCAATCTCAATAGGGATTGTAGCTTCTGTTCCAAAACACAAGGTGAATGGTGTTTCCCTGGTGCACTTTCGGGGTGTGGTGCGATGAGCCCATAATACGTTTGGCAATTCCTCAACCCACTTCGCTTTGGCCTTCTACAATCGCTTGTTGATGTCGTCTAAGACTACTTTGTCGGAAGCCCCTGCTTGGCCATTACTCTGTAGATAGGCTAGCAAAGAAAAATATAACTAAATACCATACATGTCACATAAGTCCCGATAAACACCGCAATCAAACTGAGTGCCGTTATAAAAAAATAAGTGCTCTGGATATGCCGAATCGAGTAATAATATTCTTCCACACAAAACGTTTGACATCCGCATCCTATATATGTGCTAATGGTTCTGCTTCGACCCACTTTATGAAATAATCTATAGCAACAATTAAGAACCGTTTATTTCCCTGAGCCCATGGTAGCGGTCCAACTATATCCAGGCCCCATTGGGCGAAAGACAAAGGACTAGTGACTGAATTCAGTTCTTCGGCAGGCAAGTGAGTAAGGGGAGAAAACTTCTGGCATTGCTCATATTTTTTTATGTAGCCCTCAATGTCAGTACATATAGTTGGCCACCAATACCCCTAAGTGACTGCTCGATGGGCCAATGACCGTCATTCGGAATGGGCACCACAACTACCTTTGTGTATTTCAGCTAGGAAATCTTCGTCTTGGTCTGGATGGACACATGCCAAATAGGGTCTGGAGAGAGATTTCCTATAAATTTTTTCGCAGGGGTCTAAGTAATTTCGTAGAGCTTTATTTCACAGTTTGTGGGCTTCATTCTTGTCCTCTGGGAGCTGTTCTGAAAAAAGAAATGCAGCAATGAGATCCATCCAACTTGGCCTTCTTTCGATGGTAGCTACGATGAGGGATTTAAGAATGATGATACTCGGCTCTGGAATGAAACCCACTTCGATAATTCGTTTAACTTCTGAATTTACGATTGAAACCAAACAGGCGAGGGCATCAGTATGTGTATTTTGATCGTGAGTAATATGATTCGATTCATGTTGGTTAAACTTCGTGATCAAGGAATTGGTTGTTTTCATGTAAGCTGCCATGCGGTCATTCTTAGCTGCTTACTCCCCCTTTAACTGATTGATGACCAGTTTGGCATCGCAATAAACCTGCAAGTGCCTGGCTCCCATATGAAGGGCATTTCGAGGGCCGACTAACAATGCTTCATATTCGGCCTTATTATTTGAGGCATCAAAGCCTAATTTGATTGATTGCTCGATTATGGCGCCTTTAGGGGTTATGATCATTACTCCCGCCCCACTGTCGTGCTGATTGGATGACCCGTCACAATATATATGCCAAACATCCCCAATATACATTCTCCATTCTAGCTGAAGCTTATAGGTCAACTAGTTGGGGCTTAAGTCTTCATGACATCCTGTAAATTCGGTAACAAAGTCGGCCAAAACTTGCCCTTTGATAGCCATTCTTTGTAAAAATTGGAGGTCGTACTTGCCGAGTTCCAATGCTCATTCTGAGACTCACCCTGACGATTCTACACTATGAAGTACCGAACGGAGAGGATAATCCATTAATACCTTAATGGTGTGAGCTTGAAAATAATGCATTAGTTTTCTAGCAGCCATTACAAGAGCCAAGCTTCTCCAGAGGTAGATATCAAGTTTCAGCGTCCATGATCGCTTTACTAACATAAAAGATAGGCTTCTGCTCGCTGAGTTCTTCCTTCAGCAATATAACACTTACAGCTCGATCAGACATTACCAGATATAGAATGAGCACATCGCTTGGAGATAGGGTTGTCAAAAGTGAGACAGAGCTAAGGTATGTTTTTAACTCGTCCAGAGAGGTCTAGCATTCGGGGGTCTAATTAAATGCTTCTCCCTACCGAAACGTGTGAAAGAATGGTCTACACCAGTTCGAAAAGCGGCTGATGAATCTGTTAAGGGCTGTAGCCATCCTTATCAATTTTTGTACCTCCTTAGTTCATCTTGGTGAGCTGAGTTCTAGGATGGCCTTTATTTGCTTTGGATTAGCCTCTTTCCCACGATGATTCTCGATGTAGCCAAGAAACTTGTCGGATCTGATGCCAATAGCACATTTCGAGGTGTTGAGCTTCATCTTGTATTTTCAGTGAATGTCGAAGGTTGCGGCTAAGTTGGCTAAATAGGCATTCTTTTCTTTGGATTTCACCACCATATCGTTGATGTACACTTCCATGGTTCGGTCTATTTGTTCTTTAAACATGGTGGTGACCAGTCTTTGATATATTGCCTCGGCATTTTTCAATCCAAAGGGCATGACCTTATAACAATAGGTTCCACTTGGGGTGAGGAATGTCGTTTTATCCTGGTCGGCTAGATCCATGGCGATTTGGTGATAGCCCCTGTTAGCGTCTAGGAAGCTCATACGCTGATGTTGAGCAGTTGCATCCTCGAGTTGATCGATTTAGGGCAAAGGAAAGCAGTCCTTGGGACAGGCCTTGTTCAAATTGATGAAGTCCACATAAACACGCCATGATCCATTTTTCTTCTTGACTACCATGGTGTTGGACAACCATGTGGGATAAGTTACTTCCCAAATTGCCCTAACTTTCAAGAGTTTGTTGACTTCATCAACTACAACCAAGGCATGCTTGATAGCTGATCAGCGGCTCTTCTGAACGAATGGCTTGGCTTTAAGGTCAATATTCAAGCTGTGCATGGCTACGTTGGGTCCACTCATGGCATCTTATAATGTGTCTATGCAAAAACATCAATGTTGTCGAGTAAGAAA
The DNA here is from genome assembly GCF_055761805.1 of Camellia sinensis. NCBI lineage: Eukaryota > Viridiplantae > Streptophyta > Magnoliopsida > Ericales > Theaceae > Camellia > Camellia sinensis. Next base: position 84,894,634 of record NC_138964.1, read on the forward strand.
GAAACCAGCTCTTGTCACTCTACTATACTAAGACAGGTTCCAACTAAGAAGAACTTTTCTAGATCATGATTGATTTTTACTCGACCTAGATCCTCAGTTACCTTTTCAGTCGGGGTTTGCTGACATCCTCTAGGCTCTCGCAGTCTGGGACTTCTATTGAGCTTACTTCTAGTTCCCTCGGCTTCTTCACTGAAGCGGTGAAATAACAATCCTTTGCCAACATTTGAGAGCCCTGAATCTATTCGATGCCATATTGGGTTGGGAAACAAAGAAGTTGATGATAAATGCTTGGTATGGCCTGCATCACATGCAACCAGGTTCGTCCCATGATCACAATGTAAGGTGATGGAAGCTTGACAATTAGGAATTCCACATTTAGTGTTTTGGTGCTCACACGCACTAGTAATATTGTTTTCCCCAAGGGGTACTCTAGATTGGCATTATAGCCAAATAAAAGATAATCAGCCAGTAGAAGATCCGAATTATTAAAGCTGAGTTTATGGAGTGTCTTGTAATACATTATCTCAGAAGTGCTCCCTTGATCAATCAAGACACGTTCGATGACGAATTTATTCACTCACAATTCGATCACAAAGGCATCATCGTGCGGAAGGGTCACTCCTTCGAGATTGGCATCGAAGAAACTAATCTCATTTGAAAACCAAGGTCGTTTGGCTGCCATATACGGTTAGATGGGGTTGATTGTTGTAGGTGCATTGTGTTTACTCTATTTAGATGCGGCGAGCCATATATCATATGAATTACACCGAACGGAGGCGAATTTGGGCATAGAGACACTGCGTTCGGTGGACTACTTTTGAGATATTCAGGCAATCGGCCATCTTGGACCAATTCCTCCAGGTGATCCTTCAAGGCATAGCATCTATCAGTCTTATGTCCATGATCTTTATGATATTCACACTTTCGATCTCTTCGTCTCGTGTCAGGAGGTCTGATCATCTTACCTTGCCGTTTAAAGAAGGGTAGGTGCTGAATTTTAGACAGGATCTTGTTGATCGGCTTGGACAACTCCGCGTATTTCTTGTCTGACCGCCTTGGGCGCCTTCTTTCCACCTGATACTGTTCACTCGCCCAATGCGATTCTTGGTGATTTTCTCTTCTTGACCGACCTCTTGATTCCAGACTTCTCATTCTTTCTAAACGTACAGTACTTAATGGCTGCACTAGAACAGGTGTTGTTGTTTCTACAGCTTGATGGCTAGCCTTTACTCGGATTGCATTATCTTTCACCTTGCAGTACTCTTCAACCTTCTTTATCAAGGCCCAAACTGTCTTGAGAGGCCTTCTAGTCAATGAACTTCTGAGTGGGCTATCAGGATGTAATCCCATCTCAAAAGCAGTAATGGCCATGGAATCATTGCATTCATCATCAACCAGATTAAAGCACTCCCAGTAGCGCACTAAATATTCATGCAAAGTTTCATCCTACTTCATTTTCATTGCCCACAATGAGTCTGCTTGCTTTGGTTGGGTCTCATTAGTGACGAATCTCGGCCTAAAAGACTTTTGAAATTGATGGAAACTCTTGATTGAAGTCGGTTCAAGTTTGTAATACCACCTGACAGTTAGTGGTCCTAAGCTATTGGGAAATATCCGGTACATGAGTGCTTCATCGTCTGCATGTAATGTTATTGCTTGTTTGTAATGACGAATATGGTCTGTAGGGTCCAACTTTCCGTCTTATAGAGTAAACGTTGGTGACTTAAACTTTTTAGGTGAAATGGCTTTGGCAATATGTCGCACGAAGGAATCATATTTGTCTTCTAAATTCGAGTCGTTGCCTCCTTTCTTACGCCCGCATTGCACATGTGGACTTCCTTCGGATGAGCTTGAATTGTCCACTTGACCCTTTTGTCTGGGCTCTTCAGGTGATGAGTCTGATGTACTGCTACTGTCATGTCTCCGACGCTGATGTTGTTTCTTAACTCTCTTCTTTGGCGATCGGCCCCGATCACGATGGGATGCATTTTGCTGGGACTTCACCAACTTCTAGCACAGACGCTCATTATCAGCTGCTATGTCTTCCAGTCGCTGTTCATCTCGTCTTGCTTGGTCTATCAAAGTCTGTGTGGTATCTTCTACTAAGGTTGATGGCATAGGAGTTACTAGGTTAAAGTTTAAAGATCTTCGCGCTGGAGTATTTGTCGGACCAAATATGAGCAAAGGATCTTATGTTGGGTTTGCATGGACGAGTTTGAGTATTTCCACAGATGGCGCCAATTGTGGAGATGTGAATTTCAAAAATACTCCTCGAATCCAAACGAGCCTGAAAGATCCTTGCCATGTCACCTGAAACAGACAAACAACTCCAGTCGGTGGTATCAGAATTAGCACTCCGACGGTCTAGTTAGTTCTATGTTTGGGTAGTTGATATTTTATATGTCACGACCCAAACCTGGCCCTAAAAGTTTGGACATGACCGGCCTGAACTTAGGCCTCAATCCCAAAAGATCAACACATATTTATATCATATTGGGGCCTAAACGAAAACAATCAGCAATAACATGAAAAGCCCATTGAGCAACGTCTAAATGCCAGGATCTCAAAACACTTTCATCACATACCATAATGCATACATAGTCCACATATGCATATATATAAATATATACAAGTCCAATATATGGGGGTATCATCAAAATGTCAAAGATTTAAAAGTTATACATGCTAACAAAATGTTTGACAAATCACTAATGACCCAACATATGTGTGTTATAGAAGGAACTCCACAAAAGGCAAAAAGGCATCACTTTAATTGGCTTGACACAACATGGTCAACAGAAGGCTGTCGGAGCAGAACTAGGGCTGGCCCCGGGTTGATTACCTACATAAATATACATAAAAATAGAGTGAGTGAGGCTCTGTGAATAACAACAATGTAAGGAGGTTCGTGTGAATGAGTAAAGAATATAGTTTCATAAATCATGTGCTTGTCTCAGTCATGAATTCATTCCAAAACGGCCTCGGGCCCAACATCATACATAACAACCTTAGGTCCAACATAACACAGAACGACCTTAGACCCAACATAATACAGAACAGTCTTAGGCCCAACATATCAACAGTTGTTCGTAACATTATAGGGTAGATGGAACATCGACATGTCTCCATCTCCCTTGGCTTTAGGCCATGAGTCAATAATAATCCATATCTTTATAGGGTAGATGGAACATCGGCATGTCTCTAGCTCACTCGGCCTTAAAGCCATGAGTCATAAGTAGTCCATATCAGAACGGCCTCGGGCCCATCATTTACAATAGAAACAAAACGACCTCAGGTTCATATCTCATATGCCATTGTTCAATCATTCTAATTATTCGATCAAACACAACTTATATAACATATGCCATTCACTAGCAAAGTAGATAAGTTATTAAATAAAACATATGAGTACAATATGTGAATAAAACATATCATTACACTACAATTACTCACAATGATGTGGATGAGCAACAGTCCCTTACTGTACGCGACCTACACATAGCATACAACTCACAAGTAAGTCACTTTCTTTAAGCTTTCTCTTTCTATTCAATGTCCGATTCGTTAATTCGTGTTAAATTGTAAGCATTTCAGAAGGATCAAATGTATATATTAATAATTTTAGAGGGTCAAACAGAGGCAAGGAAGTTGACAGAAATTTTCCCCATGGCCGCACGTGCGGAAGTCTCTCACCGCACATGCGGAAAGGTGCACCGCACGTGTTTTTTATTGCAGTAAGCTCCCGTCTGTCTCCCCTGTTTTCCACACGTACGGCTGTGCATTCCGCACATGAGGTTGTATGCTCTGCTTGAGTAGTCCGAAATTCATCAAAAATCCAACTTTTCAAAGGCATCTCAAGGCTCAATTACAAGCAAAATTCCTTTCAATAACATGACATAGGAACATACTAAACATAATTCTCAAAATTAAATAGATCATAACTCCTTTTTAGTAAAACATGTACAACTCAAACAAGATACAAACATGTGTATATATATAAGAGTTCAAAACATGCAAGGATTAAAGATTAGAAGATAAGTCCTCTAAAGTTAACTCAAAATACTCTTAAAATACAAGAATCAACTCTCAATTAGATCAAAACAATGAATCTTGATGATTTCCATGGATATTTCCTCAACAAGATCTTTATATCAAAACCCTAATTTATGTGAGTGAAAAGCTTCATTTAAATGCTTGATGACAATCAATTGAAAAGAACTTTAGGATATTTAAGTTGATTTACACTCACCTTGAACTTCAATCTTTGAATCTCCTCAAATTCTTCAAGCTCTTAGTTGATTTCCTCTTTTTCTCTCTCTCTTTTCTCTCCTCCTATTTCTTCCTCCAGGAGATATTTTAGTGTTGGGGAGCCAAGTCTTCTAGGCTCATATAAGTGCCTTCTTATATCTATCATTAAGTTATGAGTCTAAATAAGCCTAGTTAAGAATTGGGCCCAATTTATATCAATTTAATTCTTACGAATCAAATTTTTACAGAAATTCATATTATGGCCTAAAAATCATGTTAATCATATCTGTAAAGTCAATTTCGAGTTATCGCGCTTCTAAGGCTTCCAATTTCTAGTCCAAATGACTCAATTTCAACAGATTTTTCTCACAACCGACAGATATGATTCCATAATCATATAATTCACATAATTAAACACAATTTCACATGGAATTTCACATCAAGCATATCATTACACATATAATTAAAGACTTAAAGCATATAAGAGGGTCGGGTTATTACATTATATTTCTTGGAGTCTAAGTTATTTGCACATACCTTTTTTCCTCAGGTTCATTTCCTCTTTTATAAAGTATTTCTCTGGTCCCACTTTCTTATCATGATTATTTGGGATGGGCTAACGCAGTTGTCCAACGAGACCCTTCCGACTACAATGGAATACTCGGCTTCGGCACGTGGCACAAATATCTTTTACTCGACATCCCATGTGGCCCTTAACGCCTATTCGGCAATGACCCATAACCCAATGGGCTTTGGCCTCATGGTCCAATTGACAAGTTTAGTTCGAAGTTGATTATTTATATTCGGCTCCCACAACTAATTTTATTAAAATCTAACATCTACATCAAAAGTTATATTATTTTAAAGTTTAATATTTTGATAATGGTGGTATGTGTTGGACTTTTCAAGGAAAACCTTTTGTGCTTATCCTTAGAGCATCTCCAACGGTAGTAGGCATTTTACCTATCTAAATATTACTATAAGTATATATTTTATTTTGCCTATCAACTGTTTTATGTTTTTACTCCAACCATGCTCTTTATTTTAGCTATTTATCCAAATACTATTAATTTTATAGAATGTCACGTCAACAACAAAGATGGAGGGAATTGATCCTAATGATTGAATACATTTTGCCTAGTGTTGAAGGCTAGCTACATGTAGCTAGTGAATATGAGTTGAGCCAAAATGCCTAATCATATGCCTAGTGCATTGGAATTGAAAAAAGTGAATCACACTAGGCATTTTAACTAACAAGTATTATATGCCTAGTGCATTGGAGATGCTTTAATACATTAAAGTTTTATTATGAGCGGGTTTTGATCAAATCCCTCCAACATAATTAATCCAAAACAATCTCAATATCATGGTTAACTCTCATTTTTAGCAATTAACACATTTACACAATCCATGTTAAACAAAACATAACAATTATTTAACGTTACCCATTTTCAATTTATTAAGCCAATAACATTAAATTAGGGATTTCCCCCCCTCTCAACATAAACATGATAAATTACTCCCTAATTAACCAAACAACAACCAATTTAACAATTACAACGCCCAAGTATCAAACCCTAGATCCCCTTTCATGATTTTCGAAAAATTCATAATAAATATGATTTTTATGCAATAAAGTCTACCATATGTCTACCTATAGACAAAGTATTGAAGAAGAGCAAATAAATTCCAACCTCTAGCAAGAAAAGGAGAGAGCCCATAAATCGAACTTCGACAAAAACACGATCCACTCAAAATACTTGAAATCTCTCTTCATGCTCTACGTTTTGGTATATGGAACTAGGGTGAGATTTTAAGTAGAATGGGATGAAATCCAAGCTTGAAAGCTTAATGGAGGAAGGAGAGAAGAGAGAGAGAGAGAGAGAGAGAGAGAGAGAGAGAGAGAGAGAGAGAGAAATGATCTAGATTTGACCAAAAAGCCCGAACAGACCGCTCGAGAGATGAAACTTGCGCTCTTGTGTCAAAGACACAAGACCACTTGAGCTAAGAAACCTTTGCTTGAGCGTAGAACATACACTTCCAGAATCTCAGACCTACAAAAGTATTGGATGACCCACAAAACCGCTCGAGCGAACAATCCGTCACTCGACCGATGAAGAAGAAAATTTTCATATTGTTGCAAATCAATACAAATGCGGTCAGGTTGATGGCAAAAATGTGTGCACATATGGCCAAGTCATAATCAGACGTCAATCTATGAGGTAAATTCATAGACGAAAGTTGGCATGAGGCTATATTTTGGTACCAAGGTAAACATGCTCACCTAAGGTTGTCACCTCAGTATAGTGTGATCAAGTAGGAGATGTAAGTATAAGAGGTGATCACACCATAAGTTGGTTGACCATTCCACACCCAATCTCATCTCTTGTGTTGGTAATGAACCTTTCCTGCAGGAAATAGAATTATCCAGTATTTGTATTCCAAATACCATAGGACACAATACTTCATGGAAAAGGTATGTCCATGAGAAGTTCATATCCTTTGGGAATAGTTGTGTCCATTAAGAAGAGTTGTTATACAAACTATAAATAGATGGGTTCTTGGAACCATCTACTTCACTTGAACTCTTTTCATATAACTCTCCCAACGCTGGATAATTCTAACTCTTGTGTGATATCTACCTTATCGAGAATTCCGATCATCAATACGATATATAATAATCCTTCAAGAATGTCCCTTAAAATACAAAAGGAAAAACAAAAACACACTATGAGAGACTAGAAATTTTGTTTTTCTCACTCTTCAATGATAGTTACAAAACACAATCATTTTCTTTTTTTTCCAAACATGATAGTTACAAAACACAAGCATTTTTTTTTTCCGCCTAAACAAGTGACATTTTTTTTTCTCACCCCAAATGTAATGTAATCTTCATTTGAAGAAATTGTTAAAAGTAGAAGTTATTACTATAGCAAAATATTTGACACCCACTTATGTTACTTACCAATTAATTGAAGAGAGAGACAGACTTCTTTGGTGACATGAGAGTTTATAGAAGTAGAATTGAAGAAGGGGACTGAAATATGAGTAAAGGGATGAAACAAGTATGATTGATGATAGTGATATAATAAATTACTTTTTTTATTTTTCTTATAAGGTTCACTTTGAAAAAGCCTTCCAAAAAAAATACAAAAAAAAGGCCCCTCAGATGAATGTTGTGTGTACTAAAATATGACCACACAACAAATACTCTCATCTTTGTCTTAGAGTTCTGGGAATAAAGTCGAAGAGTACGCACTTATTGTCGAGATCCACGCCTGCAAAAATGTAAGAATAACTAACCTGGTCACTAATCAATTAAGGGGATGCTTCGATAATAAAGAGAGTAAACAAATCTCAAAATATAACAATAAGCACAAATTCTTACATACCTTCAACCCATGGAGATCTTTACCTTTGTATAGAGTACCCTGCCTCCTCTTAGAGATTGTGTAGCACATGTGTTCTTTAAGCCATTAGAAAGTGTATTTAATTCCATAATTTTTGTTATTGGTGTCTTTGTTTTGGTGTATTATTGTATTGGTGGAGCGAAATTTGGTCTAAACTTGATTGGGTTGTTCTTTTGCGCTTGATTTTGTCGTGATAGGTGCTTTGGGAGCCTTTATTTTCTATTGTAGGTGTCGACACTATGCTTCTGGGGTCGACACCTGCTCCTCTTCTTTTTCTCTTATTGGTTTTATTTCTGAGTATTGACACTACATCCTTCTGGTGTCAACGCCATGTGGCTTGGGGTTGACACATGTTTTCTTCTTTTTCTTTCCTCTCTCTCTATTTTGTTTCTGGTTTCTGGTGTTGACACTTGGGGCTTCTGGTGTCAGCACCTTGTCTGATGCAAACACAAGTGTTTCATCTCTACTGCAAAGTATCGACACTCCTCTTGGAGGTGTCGACACTTGATAGAAAATTTCAGAATCTGTTCAGCGTTTTAGGCCCCTTTTTTGTGATTTTTGAGTTATTCTTTTGGTTGACTTTAGGGCAAATATTCCACTTTTGACCTAGCACTATATATAGACCCTCAATACGCTATCTTTCCTAACTTTTTTCTTTTTCTATCCCTCTTTCCCCTTTCTTCACCGTAACCCATGGTTTTCTCTTTTTTCAAATGCTAGTTATTTAGATCTACTTACTTCGAGTCAATTCCTTATCTTGCTCCCTTGAGATAAAATGTAGAGCTTGTTGAGGGTTTCGTTCTAATCTGAGTGGATTGTCATTTCCCTACTTTCAACTTTTGGGGTTTTTACTCTTCTTCTTCTTCTCTAAGCTTGAGGTATGGATTTCTTTGATTTTCTTCAATACTTCATTATAGATAGATATGTGGTATTTTTATTACATGGAAACATGGTTTATTATGAGATTTTTTCGAAAGCATGAAGATGAGGTTAGGGTTTGAGCTTTATGTGTTTTAACTTGTGTTTATAATTGATTACGAGAGATTATGGGTTATGTGAGCATGCTTCGGATGCTAGAATTGGAAAGCCCCCAATAATTTTTATAAATAAATTTTGGATAGTTAAAAAGAATTAATGTTGTATATGTTTTGGATTATGTTTATATGACATTAATTTGGGATTTTTATAATAAAAGAGGTATTGGTTATTTGTTATGAGAATTAGAGATTTGAATTAACAAAACTTGGTTTTGGAAGTAACAAGATTATTGAGGATGTTCATGACTTGAAATCAATGGTTCAGTTATGAAATTTAATTATAAAAGTTGTAGGGTGTTATGGGATTCTTTTAAATGTTAGAGGTTTTGTCCTTGACCATTGGTGGAGAATGATATTGTTTGTTGTAGAATGGATTATATGAGTCTTGTGTAGTTAATTAAATTGTGTAATCTAGATTAATGTGTTATGATGGGTAATGAAGTGCTATATGGAGGCTCCGCTTCTCGTTAGCACCCAGTAAAGCATGGCGTATTGACATAGGTTCCATTCCTTTCGGGCTTGTGCCCGATAAAGCATGGGTTTGAGGGTCTGTTCCTTCTGGCTGAGGTCCGATTAAGGCTACAAATAAACCAGAGTCGTTCATAAACAAGCTTGAGTTTGGCTCGGTAAGGGCTTGTTCGAACTCAGTTCATTAAATTTTTATTGCCTTCGAGTTTGAGCTTGAGCTCGAGCTTATCAAAATTTTAATAAACAAGCTCAAACATATTAAAGCTTTGCTCGTTAGTTGAGCTCATTTAATATTCATTTAAATAATAGAATAAATATATTATTTATATATTAAATAATGTAAAAATATGTATAAAGAATAGGATAAATATGTTATTTATAAATTTAAATGGTGTAAATATAAATAATTGCTAACTATAGATAATACATTTATATAATAGTGGTGGTAGATATTATTATTTTAGTAAGATATTGCCTTTTGTTTTAGTATGTTTATATATATTGTATCTATAATTGTATAATCAAAGTTTCAATTGTAACTTCATACGCAAGTATGAATTTATAATTTCTTTGGCTCATTAAGACTCGTGAACAAGCTCAAGCTCAAGTCAAGCCTAAGCCAACTTGACTCAAGCTCAGTGCGTTAAATTTTTGTTAAGCTCAAGCTCAAACTCGTTAAAATCTTAATAAAGAAGCCCAAATATACTAAAGCTCGGTTTGGCTTGACTTGTTTGCACTCCTAAGTCCGTACGTTGACATAGGTTCTGTTCCCTTCCGGCTTGCGCCTGGTAAAGTGTGTTGAGGTTCCATTTCCTTTCGACATGAGGTCCACTAAATGTGGCGCTTTGAGATAGGTTCTGTTTCCTTCCGGCTTAGGGATGGCAATGGGGGCAATGGGGTGGATATTAATTCTCCATCCCCATTCTCCTATTATAATTTTTCTCCATTCCTTATCTCCTATGGGGACTACCCTCTCCATTCCTTAATGGGTTTGAATTTCCCCAACCCCACCAAGTTACCCATTTCCCCCCCCCCCCTTTTTTTTTCAAGGTTCACAACCAAAGGCAAATGCACATTCATTTTTTTTTTTTTTGGGGTTCAACAACAAAATCAAATACACATTAGTTAACTAATTAAGAAGCTTATTTTAAAGTAATAAAATTTAAAATGTTTTTTTTTGGGAATAAAATGTAAAATATTGATAAAATATTTAATAAATTAAAAAAAAACATTACAGGATTAAAATAGAGTGAATCATTGCATGGATCACATACATCATTGGATTAGATTAGAAAAAACATCTTCACTGTCCACACGAACCTTCTTATAAAAGTCCATCACTGTATTTACATACACAGAGAGTGATATAGAGAGAGAAACATAGAAGAGCGAGAGAGAGAGAGAGAAACCATGGTAGCAGTAGTGACTAGTGCATATGGAGATCTCATGCAGTGACTAGTACCTATAGCTTTTTTGGCAGACTACCCAAACTAGAGCCTCACCACTGAAGATCTCATGTGGTTGATATTGTTTTTGTGGTTGTCGCAAATCATCGACGTGAAATAAATGATAACCTATCTGTAAAACTGGGTAGTCGAAGCATATGGAGAAGTGGGCGGGTACCTATCCCCGACCCATTTCCCATGAATATTTAAATTATATCACCTACCCTACTTGACGGGTAAGAAAATGGACAAAACCCATATATTTTGGGTCGGGTCTCCATGGATACCCATTGGGTAGGATATCCATTGCCATTTCTATGCTCAGTAAAACGTGTTGTGGTGATTGTGGTTTGACAAAACTAGGTTGTCTTATGTATTAGTATTGTTAGTTATTTTTGTATATGCATTGTGATATGAAGGGTGCACCATTTGCCTTCGTGTAAGTGGCCGATAAAACATGGGAGTACATGTTGATATTATTGTTGTTTCCCCTTGTTTATATTTTTGTGGGTGCTCTATTTGTCGTTGTGCTTAAGGCCATAAAACATTGTAGAGGTCCTTATGAGTGTAGTGAGTTGGAATGCAAGACGAGAGCATGTTTTGAATGTGTGAATTTGTTTTTGAAATAGAAATGTTATTATGAGATTCTTTTGAATTAAAATGGAAAGATTACAAAGATAAGAATGGTTTTTGTTTCTTGTTATATTAAAGAGGATCTTTTGGGAAAAATGTACATATGTAAGTATATTTTGGATATGAAAAGTTACATTACTATTATAATTATAATGTAAAGTATTCATGATCATAGCTATCTATGTGTTGTTATTGTTTAGCATCATTGGGATTTCTACTGGACATATGTGTTCATCCCATGTTACTAATCATTTTTAGGTATGGAGTTGAAGACTTATTCAAGACCAAAGGGTCTTTTAATTATTGGCCAATGGGCCTATTATTTGAAGGTTGTTGCCACTGTTTTTGTAAACATGAGATTAATTTCTTTTTGTTTATTTAGTTGTTGAATATTTATTGATGTAAGCCTAAGGCACTCATAATAATTCATTGTATATACGAGATGGAATATTTGTAATTTATTTACTTCTTTATTGCTTTAGCATTTTTATTGTTATTTCAAATGGACTTGATAATGGATATGGTAATGGTTTCGAATAATAAAATCTGGGGCGTTACAAATTGTAGTCTTATCAAACACTTATTCCTTTTAGGAATAACATATCTTCTAGGACTCAACTCTCCTAGTTGGATTATGATTAACCTCTTAGAAGAATCTTAACTCACCCAACCTAGGAATCACTTTTTACTAGAACTCATGTTCTTTGCCATTTATCTCAACCTAGGTTTAGATTGTTTCCATACTTTAGCCAATTGCACTCTGCCACGTGGCACCTTAGCCCAAGATCCTATCACGTGAACAAAATGAAAATTGTGTCCCCACAGCTGCCCTAGCTTCTATTACCTTGGGAATCATAAGGTGATGAGAGTTATCATCTGTCGAGTAATCATCATGTCGGCGAATCACTTGGGCATCATTTGCCCAGCGCCGAGATCACACTATATCGGTTACCAAGGTATCTGATTCCAGTTCGTCCATTCGAGATCATTCATGCCTCGATATAGCACTGACCATCCTTAGGGTTTTCTTTCAAAACCCAAACTCTAACATCCACCTACCACGATGACGTGTCACTTCCTCATTGGTTCCCACCACATTGCTTCACGTTTTTAATTTAATTGCAAAGAGTGATTACTAATTTCTTTTCCTAAATAAAAACGTGTACAAAAGTAGAGTTTCACTCATTTTTACAAACAAATACCCTCCCTATCAAAGTTTATTAAAAACTTTCTTACTAAAAGAGTTTTTCAAATTATATTTTTTTTCTTCTCACACTTTAAAAAAAAAAATTAAAAACTAAAATTTCTCAATACCCATTAAAAATAAAAAATAAAAAACCTTCTTATGCATTATACCCATTCCTATCAAAGTTTTTAAAAAAAAAAATTACTAAAAACGTTCTAACTAACTGAGTTTTAATAAAAAAAAAAATTTGCTAGTAACAAAGTTTATTGAAAACTTTCTTACTTACAGCATTTTTCAAATTACATTTTATAAAAAACTTTCTTATATCAGAGTTCTTCAAAATAATGTTTATTAGACAACCATGTGAAAATAAAGTTTCTAAAGTGTATTGAGAAATTTTCTTAGTAAGAAAAGCTTTTAATGGTTTTTTCGAAGAAGGGCATGAAGAATAAAATGTAATTTAATTTTATAGGCTTCCTGGTGTTGTAACCTTTCGAAAAATTAAGGTGCAGTGGCTAAATCCTTCAAGTAAACGGATTTTCCAAAGGAATTGCACATGTCACTATTAAACAAATATCACGGACTAAGATTTCTTGGGGTAAAGAAATATCACGAGCACATAAAGTAGTTATATAAATAGTGGTACCCCAAGAATGATAACCTAAAACACATAAGTTATACCTAGTGACTATAATAAACTCTATTAGTAACAGTTTTTTTTTAAAAACTTTGTTAGTAAGAACGTTTTTGGTAGTTTTTTTTTAAAACGTTTGATAAGAATGCATATTTGTAATGCGTAAGAAAGTTTTAGTTTTTTTTTTATTTTTATTTTTTGGTTTAATGGGCATTGAGAAATTTTAGTTGTTAATGGTCTTTTTTTTAAAAAAGTGTGAGTGGAGAAAATGTAATTTGGAAAAACTCTTTTAATAAGAAAGTTTTTAATAGACTCTATTAGTAAAAACATTTTAAAACATTATTTGTAAAAATAATTGAAACTCTATTTCCATACATGTTTTTTTTTAGAAAAATTAGTCTAAGGTCCTTCTCCCATTTTTAGTAATGGAAGAGATCTACAATATTATTTTATGATATCTAAAATCCCTCAACCCCACACCCATCTATTATAGAGAAATTTGGTATACTTCGCTACTTTAAACCTTCATCTCTCTCTCTCTTCTCTCTCTCAGACTCACCGTCGTATGAAGGTCTTCCACCGTGGCTCGATGATGACCTCCGACCACTCTCGAAGCTTCTTCAAAGCGTTGATCCCCCGATCCCATCACCTCTCCTCCTCCTCGCTACGGTCCATGAAGAAAGCCATTAAGAACAATCACGATTAGATGTCAATCAGTCAAATATAAATCTCCCCCCTTTATGGTGTCTTTGATATTTTCATACATTAATTCTTTGCAAATACAGTGTAACTCTGTAACCAGAAACAATGTCTATTGAAGCTCTGGCAATGGTAGGTGTAGATTACCCGGAATGTGATATAGATCTCAAGGCTAGGGAGCGATGCGGACAATAACAACCACCTTCATATCTTCTAGCAGAAAAGCATTCAAGCAGTCATCAGAATGTAAAAAAAGGCACTGTTGATGATAAGTTGATCATCATCAATGGTGAGTTGGTGATGAGAGCAAAAATTCAGGAATGGGCTAAGACAGTGGCTTCTATGAAAAATGCCTCTGGTTTTGAAAAGAAAAATACATATAGAGAGACTTCTTCTAAATTAGTGTATTAAGTTATTTATCTATTGTTGTTTCCTTAATGGTCAAAAAAAGAAAACTTCTAAAAGAAGTTTGGATCCAAATCCAAGTGGAATGTTGTATTTTCAAATCCATGTTCAAGTATGATCTGGGCAAGTTTGTAGAATTGATCTGCTTGAGGATATCATTGAAGATGCAAGAAATAACAAGGTAGTCTTGCTAGTTTTTCAATTTGTTTATTATGATCATAAGCCACTAATAGTGCAAGTTTACAGAAATTCTTCCTTATTTAACTTTTTGTTGTTAAAAACCCTTCCTTATAATCTCAGGGCAGTGAAAACAAAACCACCTTGCTGTTAAACCTTTTTCAATACTCTGTGTGAGAAATTTGTGCTAAAATTTCTCTGATTTGGTTAATTTTCTCTGCCTTGTTTAAGTTTTTCTGTGTTGTTCAATTTCTCTAGATAGATAGAGGGATTTGAATGTTGATCTAGAGAAATTTGTGAAAGGTTCAAGGTTTTTTATATTAGTCCAGAGATCTAGATAAATTTGAATATTAGTCCAGAGAAATTTCAAAAAGGTTCAAGGATTTTTGATGTTAGTCCAGAGATCCAGAGAAATTTGATGTTAGTCGAAAGATATTTGAATGTTAGTCCAGAGAAATTAGTCCAAAGAAATTTGAATGTTGAAGGTCTTGAACCCAGAGAAATTCCAAGGATTACTTTGTATGTTGAATTCATTATGAATATAGACATAAATATGGTTATTGGATCAAGTCTCTTTTTGTAGTATAAGAATAATGTTGGATCAAATCACTGAAGCCATCAAACTGCAGACAACACAAGTGAATTTCTCTAGTTGGAGGGGATTTTCTCTAGGATTGAGTAAATTTCTCTAGGGTGGAGAGGGAAATTTCTCTGGGTTGAATCCAGAGAAATTCTTTGGTGAGATTTTCTCTGTGATGTATCCAGAGAAATTTGGAATTTTCTCTGGATCAATGTTGAGGGACCTAGACATTATGAAAATATTGAGTGTCCTTTATGTTATAAAATCTTAATACTAGGGACCTTAAAAAAAATTCCTTTTTTTTTTTTTTTTTTTGGTTTAGAAAAGGAAATTAGTAATCACTATTTGTAATCAAATTGAAAACGTGATTACTAATAATTTTTTTTTTTTGAAAAACTATACTACCAACAAAGCTTTTCTAGTAATAAAATAATATTAGGACAAATTACAAAAAAAAAATCCTAAAATTTGACTCGAATAATACAATAAATTCATAACTTCATCAATTTAAATTTCAAATTTTCAATAGCATACCAATTCTAAATATTTGTCCATCTTCGTCTAAATAGACTAACAGTTGAATTTCTTTTTAACACACGTCATTACTTTATTTGACATTTTACATTAGAATAATATTATATGTACTAATTAATGTACTAACTAATGTACTAATTAATGATATGACATAATTTAGGAGGTTTTTGATATTTATAATTTACATAATGAGTGAGATCAATAATAATATCATAACTAGTATTGGTACACTAATTAGTACACTAATTGATACATATCGCACCACCGTTTACATTAATATAAAATAAATATAACTTTTACTCTAAACCCAACCCACCTTATTCTGAACCCTTCCCTCACTTTGTTCCAGCTGCCCACCTCTAGTTGTCCTTTTTTCTCCATCGCCTCTTCATCCTCCTTGTAGAACCACCTTCCCTTGTTGTCTTTCCATCACCCAGCAACCACACTCTTTACATCACTCTTCTATCATCTAGCAACCAACTTCCCCACACTGCCCTTACCCTACTGACCCATCTACTCAGGCATTCCAATTGATGGGGGATCTAGATGATCCAAACCATGGATCCGACTAGATTGAGTGTTTTGATCGGAGTTTTGCAAAGTGAGAATATGAAGATGGACCAAGTTTTGGGATTTGAGAGAAAGGGATGATGGTCGCTTCCACTAGCGACCGCTACCTTTTCTCTTTCCACTGGCGAAACACAGTGTAGCCTTGGCTCTTGTGTCATTACTATTCCAAATAAAGTCGAAGCAAACAAAGTAGAACTATATTTGAGGGATGGAGGGAAGGAAGGAAAGGTGTTGGGGGGGTTAAGATGGATTGCAATTTTGAGGAGGTGGAGAACTATATTTGAGGGAGGAAGGGAGTGAGGGAAAGGTGTTTGGGTCGTTTTTATTTGAATAAGTAAGAAATAAAATAAAAAAAGAAATGATTGTAATTTCTGTTTTTCTTGTTTGATTAGATTTCATAAGAGAAAAGAAAAAAAATTATTTTATTTTATGTTATATTATTAAAATATATTTTTTTTATATTTTGTCAATCATTTTATTTCTTTTATTTTTACAAGAACAAAATTAGTATAATGAAAATATAAAAATCTGTTAATTTCTTTTCTCTTTTAATCTCTTCACTTTTGAGAAGATTGAAAATGAGAATTATAAGAGAAATGAGTTTTTTTCCGTTCCTTTCCATTTTTTTTTTCATTTCTCTCCACTTAAGTTATCTAAACAAGTAAGAAAAATACATACCGTTCTTTTTTTTTATTTTTTTCTTTTCTCTTCAAATCACTCAATCCAAACATATTGTAAAGAATGGAGGCAAGTGGTTGGGGAAATTTGGGTTAGCAATGGCCAATGGAAGGAAATGAGCAGGTTTAGTGCACGGGATGGGGTGGGGTATGGTATGGTATGGTATAGTAACCCACATTCTTGTCTTAATCATGTTCATGTGCATTTGCATTATTTTGTCTTGTTAAGCTTGCATTTGTAGACTTAGACTTGTTTTGCCTAGGTAAAGGTTCTTGTCTTGTCTTGATGCTATCATGTTTTGCCTAAGTATTGTATGCATGCCTTGTTCCTTGCTTGGTGTTGCCTCAAGCCTAGGTCATGTCAAGCCTGTGTCATCTTAAGCCTAGGTCATGTCAAGCCTATGTCATCTTAAGCCTATGTCATGTTAAGCCTAGGTCATGTCAAGCGTATGTCATCTTAAGCCTAGGTCATCTATCCTTGCTGTCTCAAGCCTAAGTCACACCTTTGAACCTCTCACACCTAGGCCATTGCACGCCAACACCTAGAACCATCTTGGAACCACTTTGGTTGACCTCCACCTTCACCCTGGCATATTGGCCGAGATGTCATCATTTAGGCCGATATGTGCATCACCTAGGCCGAGATGTTATCATCTAGGCGTCCTAGATCTTTGATCCTTGCACCTAGCGATCTTGTTCCTGGACTGGTATGACCTAGATCGAGGTGTGGCACAGTTAGGCCAAGTGTTATCCTTCTTGGCCGAGATCAGTGAGACCTTATTTGCCGAAGCCTATGTCCTAATCTGAGATCATTGCCTTGTTAGAGTGCCCATGCCACCTTACTTGTTATACATACTTTGTCATACTCTTGTCTTGTCATTCTGGCACCTTTTTTAGGAGATCCAACCAGACGTTGCCACGTGTCCCAGTAAAGGGTTAAGTCAGCTAGCAGTAGAGAAAACATATCATTTGCTATATCTTTGCCCTAGAAGAGAGAGAAGCTCGAGGAAGAGGAAGAGAAAGAGAAGTTCTTAGAGTGAGAGAGCTAGATTCCAAGCTTAATCTTCACACATTGAACCGTTAGATTCGTGTTTTGAGGTTAGATTCTTGATCTACTCTTGTTGTTCTTTATGTTAATCTGATCACATTGCATGATCTACCACGATTCACGAGCCATGCATCGATTTAAAGTTTGTTTTAGAAAGAGAAAGTGATGTTCATGTGTTCTTGAAGAAAAATCATGTTTTGATCTGAAAGTTTGTATCAAGATCCATGTTTTCGTGTTTGTTTTCATGAAATCTCCAAGTACGGGTACCCAGGTCTATGTTTTTGAACTCATGTCATGAAATCTCAGATTTTGGAATAAAAGTTATGATTTTAGCATTCATGTTTTTCATGTTCATGTTCTTCAAGAGGAAACCCAGATTTCCAGACTTCATTTGCCTAAGTGTGGTCACTGAGACCACTCTTGCCTAGATCTCACACCTAGGCCAAGCATCGTATCTCACCTTGGCCTACCTTGCCTGATCACTCGCACCTTAGCCTATCTTGCATGCACACCTAGGCCAACCACCACACACCTAGGCCGACCATGGTACACCCTTGCCAGCACCTTGTAACATCTCGGCAGGCAGCCGCACACCTAGGCCTAGGAGACCACACCTCGGCCAAGAGGTGTGGGACTTCGTCTAAGAACTAGGCCATTTTTGCCTAGATCGTTTCTGTGCATCCATTCCAAGACCTAGTTGGTACCCAACATGTTTTCCCTAGATGAAAAACAGTGTTTTAACTCCCAACACATGTTTTGCTTTGTCTTGACTTGGTTTTGGAAAGAATTACCGGGATCATTTTCACTCATGTAAAGCTTGTTTTAAGAATGCATTGCACAACCATCTTTGCACATTATTTCTTGTCTTCTTGAAATGCATTCAGTGGACTTTGCCATGTATTTGTAGGTGTTGGATCCTTGCTTTAATCCCCACACCCGAAGAGCTATGTGAGTGATATTTTAATAAAGCTATGTTATAATTAATAAAAGCTTTGCTTTGCTTTGTTTTGGAAAAGTATTTGATCAAGCATGAATGATTATCCCTAGTTTTTGTATCAAGTATTATATTTGTTTTGATGACATTCTTGGAACGTCCTTCCGTGCTAGGGGACGTTAAGCCTATGTAGCACCTTTGTTGAGATATCTTTTTTGCCACCGACGGTCTTGTACGGGTGAGTTTGTCTAATCGATCTCGGGTCGGCCATCGACGGTCGTGAACGGGTGTGCTTTGATTCCGAGATGATTATTCCCTTGTTTTGCCATCGATGGTTTTCCGGGTGGGTTGTCTAACCGATTCCGGGTCGGCCACCGACGGTCGTGAACGGGTGTGCTTCGATTCCGGGACGGTTATTCCTTTGTTTTGTCCGGAATTTCATCCTTTGGTATTATGTAGATGTTATTAACATCCAAGAAGCTTTGAAAGACTTTGATTGATGAACTTGATTCATCCCATGTTTTGTTATAAGCTATGATATGTATTGTTTTGATAAAGATCTCGGATATCATTCATTCAAACCTTTATTACTAATATCATTCACTGAGTATCCAAGCTCACCCTCCCCTTTATATATATGCAGGTGACGAGCAAGAAGGCGGTGATGCCTAAGATGTTATGTGCAAGATGTTTTGATTCATGTTTTGTATCATCTTGAAGATTATGCTTCTTAGTTTGTAACTCATTTCTTTTTGTATATTTCGGCTTGAGAAGCTTTTTGATCAAGATGTAACATGTACTTTATTTTATTCGTGTTCAAGTTATAAAACCATGTTAAGATATATGTCATTTCATTTGATCTATGCACAATTCTTATATGGACTACTTAGATTTAAATTTATTGCTTCCGCACATATAAACCCCATATGTATACTCTGATTGTGTGTGAATTTTTGTGTTGGCCTTTGGTAATCTCGGATTATTGGCCATCACAGCACCATTCTACTAGGGGCGGAATGGGGTCGTGACATATGGTATGGTGGATAAGGGGGGAGGGGGGAGAACTTAAGTTATAAGGGAAAAGAAAATAAATAATTGTGGTTTTTTTCGTTTTTATTTGAATAAGTAAGAAATAAAAGAAAAGAAATGATTGTGATTTCTCTCATTCTTGTTTAATTAGATTTCATAAGGGAAAAGAAAAGAAATTATTTCATGTTATGTTATTAAAATAATTTTTTTTATATTTTATCAATCATTTTATTTCTTTTATTTTTACAAGAACAAAATTGGTATAATGAAAATATAAAAATCAGTTGGTTTCTTTTCTCTCTATCTCTTCACTTTTGAGAAGATTGAAAATGAGAATTATAAGAGAAATGAGTTTTTTTTCCGTTCCTTTCCAATTTTTTTTTTTTCATTTCTCTCCACTTAAGTTATCTAAACAAGTAAGAAAAATACATATCTTTCTATTTTTAGTTTTTTTCTTTTCTCTTCAAATCTCTTAATCCAAACATATTGTAAAGAATGGAGGCAGGTGGTTGGGGAAATTTGGGATAGCAATGGCCAATGGGAGAAAAGGAGATGGGTTTGGTGCAGGGGATGGGGTATGGCATGGTATGGTGGAAGGGGGGGGGGGGGAAAGAACTTAAGTTAAAAGGAAAAAGAAAAGAAAAGAAATAATTGTGGTTTTTTTTTTGTTTTTATTTGAATAAGTAAGAAATAAAAGAAAAGAAAAGAAAAGAAGTGATTGTGATTTCTCTCATTCTTATTTAATTAGATTTCATAAGGGAAAAGAAAAAAAATTATTTTATGTTATATTATTAAAATAATTTTTTTATATTTTGTCGACCATTTTATTTCTTTTATTTTTACAAGAACAAAATTGGTATAATGAAAATATAAAAATTTGTTGGTTTCTTTTCTCTCTATCTCTTTACTTTTGAGAAGATTGAAAATGAAAATTATAAGAGAAATGAGTTTCTCTCTATTTTTTTTTTCTTTTTTCTTCACTTAAGTTATATAAACAAGTAAAAAAATACATATCTTTTTATTTTTTATTATTTTTTTTCTCTTTACATCACTTAATCCAAACATATTGTAAAGAATGGAGGCAGGTGGTTGGGGAAATTTGGGTTAGCAATGGGAGGAAAGGAGGAATCTGGATCCTCTCCTTAACTTTCTTACTTGATTTCTTACTTACTGGACTGTTGAGCCTACTTTTAGACCCAATTTCGATGATCTGAACCATTTACATTTTAAGATTTGTTGAGCATATCATATCTGTAAAAAATCAAGTTGATCGGATATCAGAAAGTATGTGTTCGGAAAATTGTTTATTAAATTTAAAAAAAAAATGATTTTTAGTTAGATGATCCAAACACATAGTTTCTGACATCCGATTAACTTGATTTTTTACAGGTATGATATATTTAATAAAACTTAAAATATGAACAGTTCGAATTATCAAAATTTTGGGCCCAATAACCTAACAAATAAGGAATCAAGGAGAAAAGTAAAGGAGAGAATCTTGATTCGGGAAGGAGATGGGTTTGGTGCAGGGGTGGGGTATGGTGGAAAGGGAGGAAAGTTGCATAGGAATGGCGGTGGAAATGGCCAAATGTAAGAATAAAAAAAACATAAAAATAAAAATACGCCGATTCCGTTAGTTGTGTTTAACGAAAATAGACGGGGGTTTGAAATTAAAACCAAATAGAAAGAATAATGTTTGAATTGATAAAATAAAAATTTTAATTTTGGTTTGTTATTAGAGTCAAATCTTTATTTATTTTTTTATTTTATAATTTATCCATAATATTATTTTTATACAGAAAAAAATTGAAAATCACCTTTTAATTTTATTTATTTATTTTTTATCATTCACATTTTATCTTAATAGGAGAATAAACTAAAATTTCATCTTATTTTTGTAAAGAAAAATTGTTTAGAACACTAAACGAGGAACATTAAAAAACCACTTTGTTTGGTTTGAGTTTTCTAAAACCCTTTTCAAAAAGTTTTCATACTTTTTTTCATTTTTTTTTTCAAATATTTTTTTTAAAATAATTTTTTCCAATTAAACTTTTTTCAAATATTTTTTTAATTAATTTTTTTTCAATTATAATATGTGTGATCCCATTGTCATAAATAATAAATATAAATATAAATATTTTAGGCTTGAACAAACATATTTTTTAGTTTATGTTTTAAATTTTTTTTAAATATTTTGTCTAAACCAAATACGTTTGTAATTTATGTTTTTTTAAAAATAAACAGAAACCAGTTTATAAATTTTTTATAAACATAAACTAAAAATGTAAATGTTACCAAACGCTATCTTAGTGTTTAGGGATAATTTTTTTTTTAATTTTATTTTAGGGTTTATGGTTTAATTCTTAAAATTTATTTATTTTTATTTTTGGGTTTAAGATTTAGGGTTTAAAATTTATAGTTTAATTCTTAAAATTTATTTATTTTTATAAATCCTAAACCCTAAAATAAAAAATAAATAAATTTTAAGAATTAAACCTTAGACCCTAAAATAAAAAAAATAAATTTTATCCCTAAATAGTATAATAAAAAAAATTAAAAATTAAAAATTAAAAATAATTATTTTATATAGTTGATTATTATTTGTTATTATAAATTATTATTATATATATTTAGAGTTGGTCTGGGGTGACCTAAAAAAGTGTACTTTTTGTCTTTTTACGAAAAGATGTGTAAAAAAGTAGAGAGGTCATGTAATAGAAAAAAGATAAAAAGATAGATTATATAGTCTATGCCAAACCAGCCCTTAATATAGGTTTCAATTTTATGAAATAAAATTTATATATATATATATATATTAAATTATAAATATTTATTAAAATTTATATATATAATGTGCGTGTGTGTGAGTCATGTGTGTGTTTGCGTCAGAGAGTCATAGAGAGAGTGTTTGTGAGTGCGTGTGTTTGGTGCATTGAAAGCGTGGTTTCTAACTACGTTTTTTTTACAACACAGTTTAATTAAGAAAGCGTGGTTAGAAATCACGTTTTTTGAAAAAAAAAAAAATTAAAGCCTCGTTTGGGGAGTGGCTATTTTAGCCAAAAAGCTAAAAAATCAACTAAAACTAGTCACATCACC
Source organism: Camellia sinensis (assembly GCF_055761805.1). Lineage (NCBI taxonomy): Eukaryota > Viridiplantae > Streptophyta > Magnoliopsida > Ericales > Theaceae > Camellia > Camellia sinensis. The sequence continues at coordinate 84,917,444 of NC_138964.1, forward strand.
TCTCTACTTTTCTATACATCTTTTCTTAAAAAGTCAAAAAATTACTAAAATAGTCTGTTCCCAAACGAGGCCTTAAAAACGTGATTTGAAACCACACTTTATGATTAATTTAAAAGTGTGATTTGTTAATTAAAAGCATAATTTTTATTATTTCACAAATTTTCTACAAGATAAATCTAAAAACAGTAAAAATGTGATTTGTAATAACGTTTTAACTTAATTTGAAAATTTGCTAAGGCTAATTTGTCCTGTCGAGGGAAATGAGCCCCCAACCTACTTACCTACCCACCCACCCACCCACCCACCCACCCATTCACTAAACCAGCTCAAATCACATTTGTGTGTTTGTGGTTGGATTGACTACTCTATTCTCTTTTCTACCCTACGTATCGTACTCGAATTTCATCCGAAACCAGTTCAAATCGCATATCCGCTTGTCTGTATTCTCTGTATGTATGTAAAATACAATATATATATATATATATATGTGCGTGTGTGAATAGTGTCTGTGTCTCTGTATGTAAATGTAAAATAGTTATACTTGTTGTCGTTGCTGCTGGCAGAATTAGTCGGAGCTGTTTTTCACAGGAAAAGAAAAGAAAAGAAAATGTTGTCTTCGACTGAACACCCTCGTGTCATCACCTGCAAAGGTACGTAAACCTTTCTCATCATTTCAAGTTTATTGTGAAATTGTTCTAACGATTTGCGTACATTTTCAAAAAACCAAGCTGTTTTGTTATATAGATTTTATTGTTTTATTTTTATTTTTAAACCCAAGCAGCGGCGGTGGCATGGGGAGCTGGAGAGGCTTTAGTAATGGAGGAGGTGGAAGTGAGCCCACCCCATCCCATGGAGATTCGGATAAAGGTGGTTTGCACCTCCCTCTGTCGCAGTGATGTCACCGCTTGGCAGTCTCAGGTTCTCTCTCTCTCTCTTTCATCAATTAGTTTTGTTAAATAAATTTCATGCTTCTTTCATCCCTTTATCTGCTCACACATGCTATGTTGAAGGATCATACATGTTTGTACCATATGCAAGTTATTCACAAATGCCATAACTCAATACTATTGAGTCTAACTTAAAATTAACTACTGAGAATAGATGGCTTGTTTGATTAGTGTCAAGAACAAGTGTTGTGAATAATAGATGACTTGTATGATTAGTTGCTTGTGTAGGAGTTACCCACTTATTATCAATTAGGGTAGATTAGCCCTGCATCCAATAGCTTAAAGGCCTCTACTTTCATTTAAAATTCTAATAAGGCTTAAGCCTTATGATTGGCAGCAATCACGTTCATTCAAGTGTTGGGTTCAACCATGGCATTACCATTCACTTGACACAAGTGTACTAATGCTTCAAGCTAAGGTTGTTGAAGCATTGAAAATCCCATTCATTGCTTTTAATGGTTTAGTAGCAATCATTTGTGCACCGTTGCACCATTACCACATAGCTCTAGCACTAATGCTTTACCCTTTTCTATTACATCCTTTTTACTTTAATTGCCAAATTATTCAGTATCACATTGAGCAATGAGGTTCGTGTATTTTCTCTAATGAATCCTGTAGCATACATTGTGCAAAAGGATGTCTTACTCTTCACTTGTTGCATTGTGCAAAAGCATGTCTTCTCTTCACTTGTTGAATTGTGCACAAGCATGTCTTACACTTCTTTACTGGTACAATGCTGGAAACCTTCACTTTTTTTACAGTTCTCGGTATGGGCCTTTTAACAATAGAACCATGCATCACACTTTTGTAAACATGTAATGGCTATTTGACATCAGACCAAGCAATGAAGTTCCTGTACTTGGGCAATAAAAGCACGTCTTGCTCTTAGCTTGGGGAATGTGTGGAAATTGCAGTGCAAATTCTTCAAGATTTTTATGTTCCTTTCTATTTATATTTGTTTCTTTTCCTTCTGTTTTGGGTAACCTAAATCATTCTTGTACATTCATACTCTTTCTTTTCCTTTTAAACATTTCTATTGAACTTATTTTATGACCATTCACACTATGAAGTTTGCATGTCTAACACGTATGTTTGTTTGTGCAGGCACATGCTTCAATATTTCCTCGGATTTTTGGCCATGAAGCTTCAGGGTCATTTCTATATCTTTTCCGTTGGAATTTGAACAACTATTCTTACAGGCCAAAAGACACCTTACAAAAGTTTTAGATAATTTTACAAAGAATGTCTTACTGTTGGGTCGTTGTTAAGTTATTCATTGGCTTTTCATGAGATAATTCAATTGAAATATAGAAACTCTTCCTTCTTGTTTCTTGATCTGTTTGGGATTTTTATAAATGACAAAGACATTATGGTATGCAGTAGTATGGACACCGGAAAGGGGATCAATTGTTTATAAAAGAATTAATCTTTGCAAAAGAGAGTTTTTTGTCATATTTTAAGTCCTTGTTCAAGAGTCCCTGTTTTTGGCAATGAAATAGGAGCAGCTTTTGAAACTTCATTTAAATGGCCTTGGTTTGATCAGTTCAAGTTCCATCTTGTTGGTTGAGATTCTATTTTATGTGACGAAAGAAGATGGTGGACTTGAGATGGACCTTTGTTACTTAGTAACCAAGATTGTTGAGGTAAATGGTTGTGAAAATTCGTGGTGGAAAATAATTGCATTGAAAAGTTGTTCATTTGGAAAGGTGAAGTAGTAGAAAGGTTGGAGAAATTGTTTGGAAAAGAATTGATATCTGCGATGCTTACATGTTTTATGCCCCTATTTAAGATTATGCCTTTTATGGCCATGAGATTGTAAAAGCTTTTGAGACTTTCTTTGATTATATTGGGGGGATGAGTTCAAGTTCCATCTTGCTAACTGCTATTGCTGGAAGAATTCTTGTAAAGAATTGCTTACCTTCTTCAAGGATTTGCCCTGTATATATATTATATTGAAGTGATACTAAGTAGGAAAGGAAAAATAAGAAAAAAGAAATAAGAATAAAACCCTAACAACTCAAAAAACCTATGATACATCAATTAGGTTTCACTCCATGGTTCTTACTCAGTTTTCTACCATTACTAAAATTCTTCGCTTTGATTTGGGGGGTGAGTATCTATTGTTTGAGTTTACAGAGCTTTTAGCTGGTAATGGTACTACCCATCAGTCTGTGCGTAACGGTCGAACTGAACGGAAACATCGCCACCTCCTCAATATAGCTTGATCTCTGCTTCTTTCATCTTCTGTGCCATCTATGTTCTGGGGAGAAGCTGTGCTCGCTGTTGAATATCTTCTCAATATGATCCGTACCCCTTTTCATTCCAGTTCCTCCCTTTATGAGTGCCTCCTTGGTGTCGTTCTCACTTACTCTTTTCTTCGTGTCTTTGACTCTGCATGTTTTGTTCTTCTTCCCAAATGGGATCGCTCCAAGCTGAGTTCCCATTGTGTCTTATGCGTGTTTTTAGGGTATGACATTCATTAGAAGGGTTATTGATGTTATAACCCTGTGACAAAAAGCTCTATGTTTCTCGACATGTCACCTTCTTAGAAAAATTACCCCACTTCACTTTTTTTTCCCCTCCTGCTTCCATTGCCAAGGATAAATTGGTTTATATTGACCTCTTTCTTCCTGATGTACACCCATATAAGTTCGTCTTTGACCTTGAGGTGTTTGACCTACCTCCTGCCAGCTCCTTAGCATTTTCACCGGCTACTCTTCTTGTCTACAAGCATTGCAAGGCCCCTCTATGTTCCCCCTTCTCTGACTCTGTTGCTTCTACTTTTGTCTCTCTGGATCCCGCTCCTCCTGTGCCTCATTATCCCCCTCAGAAACATCATTCCCGGTAAGATTTGGTTTGGCTAATACATGTTTTCATTTCTTCTATCGTTCTTTTCTTTCTTATCTTCATACTTATTATGAGCCCAAGTCCTACAAAGAAGCTTTCCATGTGGGTTACTGCCGTGAATGAGGAGTTAACGATTTTGGCTAAAACTCAGACTTGGGACTTGGTTCCTGGTTCCGTTGCCTGCTAGCAAGAATCTCGTGGGTTGCAAATAAGTCTACAAGGTTAGGACTCTTTCTAATGGCTCTTTTGAACACTACAAAGCCCCGTTTGACTGCAGAGGGGTTTTCTTAAGAATATGGGATAGATTATGGAAAGACTTTTGCTCCAGTTGCCAAGATGACTACTATTTAAACTCTTATTTCTATTGTTGCTACACATCAATGGCCTTTGTTTTAATTAGATGTCAAGAATGCTTTTCTTAATGGACATTTTGCTGAGGAAGTATATATGCGACCTCCCCCTGGCCTTTCTCATCCGTGGGCTTTGTTTGTCATCTTCATCGTGCCCTTTATGGTCCCAAGCAATTCCCAAGGGCATGGTATGAGCGATTTCAGTCTGTTGGTCACCAGATTGGTTTTTGTCCTAGCCTACATGATTATGCTGGTTTTGTTCTTTGTATTTTTGCTGGTCTTGTTTTTCTTTTCTTATATGTGGATGTTATGATCATCAGTACGTCCAACTCTAGTACTATTTAGGAGGTCAAGCACTAGCTTTTTTAGGAATTTGAGATAAAAGATTTGGGATCCTTTCGGTATTCTTGGTATTGTGGTTGCCTCTTCTCCTATTGAGTATCTTTTGTCTGTGACTAAATATGCTAGTGATATCCTTTCTCTCGCCAATCTCATTGAAAAGAAGATTGTGGACACTCCTATTGAATTGCATGCAAAGTTTTCTGTTTCTGATGGTGTTTCTCTTGAGGATCCTACTGTATATTGTGAGTTAGTTGGCTATCTTGTTTACCTTACTGTGACTTGTCCAGATTTCTCTTAAACTGTTCATATTCTTAGCTACTTTGTCTCTGCTTCCCGTTCCACCCACTAGGCAGCCTTGTTACGTGTACTTCGCTACATTCAAGGTACTTTATTACAGTGCACATTGTTGTCTTTCTCTTTGGATTTTACCCTTCATGCCTATGCTGATGTTGATTAGGCTGGTGATATTTTGATCGAAAAACTACCTCCGATTTTGTGATTTCCTTGGCGATTCTCTCATATCTTGAAAAAGTATGAAACAATCTATTGTTGCTTGCTCCACCACTGAGGCTGAGTATGCGCATGCCACTTTTGAAGTGATTTGGCTTCGCTGGCTTCTTTCTGATATGGGTGTTTCTCTGTCTTACCAGACTCTGTTATATTGTGACAATTAGAGTGCTGTTCAAATTGTCCATAATTCAATTTTTCATGAGTGCACGAAGGACGTTGAGATAGATTGTCACTTTGTTTGGAAGCATCTTCAGGCTGACACTCTTACTCTCCCTTTTGTTCCCTCCTCTCTCTTGTTGGCCGACTTCTTTACGAAGACTCACACTACTGTCCGCTTTCATTTCCTTCTTAACAAATTTTCGATACTTTCTACACTTACATCCTATGAAATATGCATTATGTTGTTATTTTATCTTTCACTTAAGGGTAGTTTTGTCCTATAATATGTAATTAGGTCTTTTTTCTTTATTTGGTTTACTTAAATGAGATGGAATGGAATGGAATAGGCATTCCTTTAGCTCCCTTATGGAATGATCATTCCATTATAATGGTGAATGATGATTCCATTTTCAATGAATTTGTCATTATTTTTTTAGTCTAACCAAACATGGGAATGAACATTTGGACGGAATGATCATTCCACTCCACTCCATTCCAGTGGACCAAACACTACCTTAGGGTTTTGGTTGTTTTCCTATTTATGTTGTACTTCTGTCTTTTGCTTATTATTGATTCAATACAATACATATATTTTGGTGACCTCTTGTAGCACTATCAATCATGGGATCCAGAATAATTCTAATTCCAACATTGTTTGTGTAAAAAAGGATGTTGAATTTTGGATAGACATTCCTTGCTTATTAAACAAAATTTGGTGCAGCAAAATGGTTATGAAAATTTGTGGTGGTAAATAATTGTATGTAAAGGTGTTCACTTGGCAATGTAGTTGAAACTAGGAAAGTGGTGGACTTTTGACTATAGAATCATTAAGCCTTTGAAATCTGTCATGTATGGAAGCATATATATATTTTTTTCTGAATTCTTGAAGCCTATATATGCTTCCTTACTGGCTTTTTATCCAAACTGGAGTTCAGGATAAGAGTTGGAATAGGAGTTTGCTACTTATGCTACTTTTCAGTCGAGGATTGAGAGCTATTTGTATTCCAGAATTTGTGGATTGCTTCAATGTTTTGAGTTCCTTGTATAATTGGTTCTTGCCTTGCCTTTTCCTTTTTTTATTTTTTCCTTGTTTTATTTTTTATTGAAAATTCATTTATAAATGTTTTGGATCATCCAAACAAAATTCATCTGTTGGATCCTAAGGTATGTTGAGGATTGAAGACTATATTCCATGGGTGATGGAACTTATTAGAATTATGTTATATTATATGGACTGTATTATGCACCAAACTTACAATGACTAAATCAGACTAGATCAGAATTATTGATATTTTCAGATACTTTCAGTATTCAATAACAAGTTTTGTAAGGAATCTAGTTATGTTAATGCTTTTCACCCCTAAAATATATAATCAAAGAAATGCTGAAGTTTCAGTGGCATTTTGTAGGATTGTTGAGAGCGTGGGGCAAGGAGTATCTGAATTTGAGCAGGGGGACCATGTGCTTACGTTATTTACTGGAGAATGCATGAGCTGCAGACATTGTACCTCTGGTAAAAGCAACATTTGCCAAGTACTGGGTTTGGAAAGGAGAGGTGTAATGCATAGTGATCAAGGGACACGCTTCTCAGTAAAAGGGAGGCCCATCTATCATTATTGTGCGGTTTCAAGTTTCAGTGAGTATACAGTTGTGCACTCTGGATGTGCTGTCAAAGTCAGCTCAGTTGCACCTCTGGAGAAAATATGTCTTCTTAGTTGTGGAGTGGCAGCAGGTAAAATTTCTTTTGTAACGGTATTTTTATCAAGTCGGATTATCTTCAAGTCCTCAGTTTTTGTTTCTGTGCGCAATCCATAAATTTTGCCTGCCTTTGCTTTTTGCCAACTAGTGCCTTTGTTTCAACTTCAGGAACCCTAGCTTTTACACCTGTTAGATAGTGTCTCACAAACCAGGAAATGAGGCTAACAAGCTAAGTTCCATATTTCTTTTACACTCTCAAGTCCTACTGAATTTTGGGGTAAATATAGGGTATTGTGGCTTGAATGGAATTTTTACATTAGAGTTTATGGAAGGTTCTTTATATTGGACTGGATTGGATTTTGAAATAATTTTATTTTATTTGACATCCTTACCAGCATGGATCTCTAGGGTTGAACTTTGTCTATGTTGAATGCAGTTGCATCATTAAGTCGTGTTGGCATGGCTTACTTTTAGAGTTTAGAACTATAGATACTTCAAAATTTATGGTTACAAACTCTTTCTAATAAGCTTGATGGGAAGATTCTTAGAATGGGTAATTTGATAAAGAGAAAGAAAGTCCTTTATTTTTATATTCATGAGGGGGTAGGGAAGTCGGTGGATCATCTTCCCATTCAAGTAGAGTGGCAGGGAAGATGTGTTTTTTTCCTTGTCTTCATTTGGTGTGTCTTGGGTATTTAATAGATCAGTGGCTGATTTTTTCATGGCTGAAGGGGGTGCAGATTTCGTAAGTGGAGAGAGATTAGCATGGTTGGTAGCTCCTCTTTTTGAATGTCTTGTACAAGGGGAGAGGAGGGTTTAGATATCATTGTTCATTTGGTGGTATAACGAAATCTATACATGATAAAAACAAACATCTTTAGGCTGTGTTTGATTTGCGGATTGGATTTGGCAGGATAAGGCATCCTACGACTATGGATCTTGGTCCTTGGCTTTAGTATCCCGCTTATCTGATGTTTGTTTCATCCAATATCTTTATATATATATATATATATATAAGGAAAGAGAAGAACAGGGAAAAAAGAAAGAAATCTGGTTCTCAATGTTCGAGTATGTGTGAATGTAGAATCCCACTTCGGATAAATAGTAATAGAGATAGGTCTTAATATACATAAGATGGGCTCTCTACTTATATTTTAAGTGGGTATGAGTTCCAAATAATAAATGTTGGGCCTTGATGTTAAGCATATGGGCTCTGAAGTTTCTCCTCCACGGATTGGGCTAGTGATTGTTGTGCACTAGTGGGCTTCCCGATTTCCTAACAACTGGTGTCAAAGCTGATGGCATATGATCCATGGGCGGGCTCTTCTGGAGCATCGATGTTGGTGGGCTTGCATGAAAACTCTTGATGGAGCAAAGAAAATTCTTGGTGCACGTGGCAAAGTTGGACCATGACAAGGTGGCTCTCAATGGAGTATGGTGGTTCACAATGGAGTGTGTGGAGGTAGGGGTGCAACTCGGGCGGGCTCAACCCGAGCAACCCGAGCCCAGCCCGAGTTTTTTTAGGGCTTGGGCGACTATATCTTGTAATCTGGACGGGCTTGGGCAGATTTTTGATGTCCGAATTGCAATTCGGGCCGGGCTTGGGCAGAACCAATGGCCAACACGAGCAACCCGAACCCGAATTCAATTTAATATATTATATAATATATAATATATAATATATATATAATTTAATAAATTATGTAATATATATAAATTAAGTAAAAGAGTTAGTCTTAATTTTTATTTTTATTTTTTTTTTGGTTAGTTTTCTATTAAGTAAAAGAGTTAGTCTTAATTTTTATTTTTTATTTTTTTTTTGGTTAGTTTTCTACCATTAGATTAGCATCTTTTATGTCTACCCTTAGATCTACCTACAGGTTTCTGAACTCGGGCAATTCGGGCAATTCGGGCAACCCGAGTTCAAAATACAAAGCTTGGGCCGGGCTTGGGCAACAATGTTCGGGTTCATGGTCGGGCTTGGGCGGGCTTGGGCAGTGCCAAATACAATTCGGGTCGGGCTTGGGCAGACCCCCAACCCGACCGAACCCGCCCGAGTTGCACCCCTATGTGGAGGTGGTCCAAGCTGGACTCGATGTTGGAGAGTTATAGATCAATATTAAAGGGGAGTGCGTATGATCTATGATGAACTTGTTGATGATAGATCAAACTCAAGGGGGAGCAAGGCAAGACCTGATGTTTGGTTCACACATGAAGGGGAGATTGTTGGAGCATGTGTGAAGGTAGTGTTCCACATCGGATAAAGAGTAAAAGAGATAGGTCTTATTATACATAAGATAGGTTCTCCACTTATAGGCTTAAGCTTCTAAGTGGATATGAGTTTCAAATAATGTATGTTGGGCCTTGATGTTAAGCATATGGGCTCTGAAGTTTCTTCTCAATGGATTGGGCCTATGATTATATTTCATGGAACTAATTAGCACTTACAATGTATTTCACTAAGATAATAACTTCTGAATCTGAACTGTATAAGCATCATATATGTGGAGGTGTCGGACATTTGAACCGAAACTAATCCCTGGTTGAAGTTAAAAGACCAACACCCATAGACACAACATAGCTGTAACACTGATCTATGTAACAATAGGAGAGCAGTGTGCCACATTAGAAAAAATTCCTCACAGAAAACATCAAGATAAACAAGGTCTAACTCATGGTGAAACATATCATCTAAACGATCATCACACACACATTTGAGTCAAGGTTCAACAAAATTAAATTCAGTCAATTGAATGGGATGATGTTCCGATGTTGAGAGCTTCAAAATCAGGCAATTGTTGGTTCAGAGACGAGAGAGTGGAAGGAGGCTGTTTTCATTTTTCTTCTAGTTGACAAAACAAAATTTTATTAAAAAGAAGGAAGGAGTACATTAGAGTTCAAGGAGGACAAGAGGTCTTCCAAGAGAAGAATAAGCAAAAGCAAAGTTACAAATCACATAAAGCCCTCCAATTCCTAGAAATAAAAAAACATTGCAATGCCTTTAAAAGGTGATGTCACTGAAGTCCAAAAAGATGACAAATAACAAATCCATCCAATAAACATTTTTACAACTTGAAACTTATCTACAAAATTTTTTGCATTACTTTCCAACCAGATAACCCAAATCACTATACAAATAGCATAATTCCAAATAACTTGGGGCTTCGTAGTGGAACCAAAACCTATATAATCAGTGACAAGCATTTGAACACATAAAACCAGAGCTATCCAATGAATATCCGCCAGGTGAAACATATGTCATAATGCCATGGTCACAGGACAATGGAAAAATAGATGATCAATGCTCTCCTCATTGCGTTTACACATAATGCACCCCTGTGGAAGCAAGTAACAATGGGGTCTTCTTCTCTAAAACATGTCATTAGTATTGAGCTTTACATGAGCCATAGAGCCATGTGGAGATTTGAACCTTAAGGGGCACAAATGCATTTCAAATCTTCTTGAATGAATTAAAACTACCAACACTAAGACTATTATTAATAATAGCTGTTAGATTTGCATAAGAGACAGAAAAGAATGAAAGGAAGGAGAACGACTGAGTTTATTAACACACAATAATAATATTAGGGTTCTCCCCTCTTACACATATTTATAATAGAAGACTAAAGGAACAAAAGATATAACTACCCTTAGACACTAATCCTTAACACTTCCACTCAAGTTGGTGCAAAGACATCTCTGGAAGACCTTACTACTAAGACCCTTAGTAAATACACCAGCCATTGGTCTTCAGACTTAACAAAAGGCATACATATTAAACCCTTATTCAATTTCTCCTTGATGAAATGTCTATTGATCTCAATATGCTTTGTTTTGTCATGTTGAACAAGATTGTGAGAAATACAATGTCAAGGGTTCACTACAAATAAAACCTATATAACTCAACAAGGACTAGAGCCACATCAGTTCACACGAACCATGCGCCATAGCTCTGTATTCTGCCTCTGCACTAGATCTGGACACCACTGCTTGCTTCTTACTACACCATGTGACTAAATTTCCCCTTACAAATGCACAATAACCGGAGGTAGATCGCCTGTCATCTATTGAACTAGCCTAATCTTCATCTGTGAATGCCTACAATCTCTAGTGATCATGATTGGAAATTAAAATCCCTTTTCCAGGAGCGGATTTAAGGTAACTCAAAATGAGATACACAACATCCAAATGAGGTGCACGAGGATCATGCATAAATTGTCTCACTATCTTAACCGCATAGGCAATATCTGGACGAGTGTGGGATAGATATATAAGCCTTTCCGCAAGTCTTTGAAACCTTTCCTTCTTCATAAGATCACCAACACCACTACAAAGATGGTGATTAGCCTCAATTGGCGAATCAGTAGGTCTGTAGCCTAACATTCCAGTTTCCTCAAGAAGATCTAGGGTATACTTCTGTTGAAAAAAAAAGATGCCTTTGTCAGATCTGGCAACTTCAATCCCAAGAAAGTACTTCGACGGACCAAGGTCTTTGATCTCAAATTCCTCGGCCAACATCATCTTAAGATGTGTAACTTCTTTCTCATCATTGCCTGTCATAACTATGTCATCCACATATACTAAGCACAGTTACCTTGTTTGCATTGTGTTTGACAAACATTGTGTGGTCTGCATTACTTTGCTTATAACCGAATCTCAACATAGCCTTTAGGAATCTGTCAAACCAAGCTCGAGGAGATTGTTTCAAACCATATAAAGCCTTTTTTAACCTACAAACTTTCCCAACTGTAAACTAAGATGAGAATCCTGGTGGTAATCCATATATACCTCATCTTCCAAATCACCATGGAGAAATGCATTATTCACATCTAACTGCTGTAAAGGTCATCCTGAATTAGCCACACATGAGAGAATAACTCAAATGGAATTCATCTTTGCTACAGGAGCAAAGGTTTCTGGACCATCAATTCCATGTGTCTCAATAAATCTCTTTACCACTAGTCGTGTTTTGTACTGGTCAATTGTTCCATCTGCTTTCTGCTTAATGGTGAACACCCACTTATACCCTACAGTTTTTTGCACTCGTAAGAGGAACCAACTCTCAAATGTTATTCTTGCTTAGAGCTTGCATCTTTTCTACCATAGCTACTTTTCACTTAGGATCATTGATAGCTTTTTTCCAACCCTGGGGAATACACAAAGAAGACAGAGACGAAACAAAAGCACAATATGTAGAGGAGAATAAATCATATGACACAAATTTAGAAATGGGGTGTTGAGTATAAGCCCTAACCCCCTTTCTAAGAGCAATAGGAAGACTCAAATCACCAATAACAGGACTATTAACTACAGGTGGAGGAATAAATTGAGGTGCATTAACTGTAGAATTGGTTGAAACAGGATCTAGAACCAGCATGAGAGATGATGATTGATTTGGTGGCACAAGAGAAGTCTGCTCTTTCAGACGTGAAGAATAAGTCTTAAGATCAACCTTGTCCAAACGACCACTGATGTCAGGCTTCACATCAAGACTATTAGGCTTCCCCTCACCACAAATAATAGTTTGCTGACTAGGAAGGAAAAATGATAACTCATGTTGATATGCAATCTCCTCATCCGCAATCTCATCCATAACACTCTCCCTCGGAGGAGATAGTAGAGGAGAAGTAAAAAAAACTCAGATTCATGAAAGTTGCATCCATACTAACATACACTTTCTGAATGTGAGGATCATAGTATTTGTAACCCTTCTGAGTAGCAGAATAGCCAATAAAGACACAATGCACAACCTTAGGATCAAGTTTCCCACGAGTACGAGGTTACAGATGAACAAAATAGACACCCAAAAACCCAAGAAGGAAGAGAAGAGGTGTGATATGCCACAGAAAATAGTTGAAGAGGAATCTAGAATTGGAGGACACTTGAAGGCATACGGTTGATAAGGTGAGTAGCGATAAAAACATCACCCCAAAAAGAGTTAAGGACATGCATCGTAAACAAGAGAGAGCAAGCAACTTCAAGGAGATGGCCATTCTTGTGTTTGGTAACTCCATTTTGCTGAGGAGTACCAACACAACTAGTCTGATAAAGAATGTCATGCTCTTCTAGGTATGCCCGAAAAACTTCATCAACATACTTAGTTCCATTATTATTGCGAAGAATTTTGATCTGAGGATTAAAAAGATTGGTCACCATTTTATCAAAAGTTTGGAAACAAGAAAATACTTCACTCTTAGTTCAAAGCAAGTAAATCCAAGTCACTCGGGAATAACAATCAATAAATGTAACAAACCATCGATATCCAGAAGTAGAAACCACCGGGGAAGGGCACTGCACATCAATATGAATAAGCACAAAAGGAAAAGTACTTTTTTTATTAATTGAAGGATAACAAGTACGTTTATACTTTGCGAGTTTACAAGCATCACAACCAAAAATATTCCTAGGACAATCACGAACTAAGGAAGGAAAAAGTTTCTCTAAAACGCTAAAGGGAGGATGACCCAAACGACGGTGCCACTAATGAAGGAGATGAAGAGAGGAGCCAGTAGTGCACTTGAGAGCCTGAGATGGGATGGCAGAGGGAACAACATTCAGAAAATACAGTCCACCTTGTGCTCTACCATTGCAAATCATTTTCCCTGTGGCCAAGTCCTGAAAGACACGATGAGTGGCAAAAAAGGTCACTGAACAATTTAGAGAAGCCATAAGACTACTAACAGAAAGCAGGTTAGTGGAAAAATTAGGAACATGAAGCACAGTGAAAAGAGAAAGTAAAGATGAACAATGAACCAAACCCTTGCCAGAGACAGAAGATAAAGTACCATCAGCCACTTTTAACCTTGTCTCGGCCAGAACATGGAGAATAAGAATAGAAAAGATTAGAGGCACCCGTCATGTGGTCGGTGGCACCAAATCAATAATCTAAGAAGGCAACAAGGATGTGTACTAAGAGCACTAGCAGGAATACATGTGTGGGAAAAATTAGAAGAAGCAAAAGTGGAAGAAACTGTGGTAGATGGAGAATCAAGTTGAGCCCCCTAAGAGTATGTATCTCATACTGGGAAAGAGTACTAGGCTCACAAGAAGGATTAGCAACAATCTCAGACACATGCGCTTGGGGACGAGTTGGACTTCCACGACCTTGGCCTCAAGTGGACAACTACTCAGTTTCCAACAATACTCTCGATCATGTTCGTCTTTCCCACAATAATCACACTTCAATTGATCTTAATCAACCAGTGTACCCTAACTACCAGATTGAACAGGACTAGGCCGAGGAGCTCGAGTGGGAGAAGCAACAACCAAAGCAGAACGATCCTGCATAGAAGAATGAACCATGGCAATACGTCAACTCTCCTCTTGCTAGACAAGTGCATAAGCCTCCCGTAGGGTGGGAAAAGGTGAACAACCTAACACCTGGACACAAATCTGATCATACTCCAAATTAAGACCAGCAAGAAAGTCATACAAACGCTCCTTCTCCATGGTTTGCTGAAACAAAGTAGCATCCCTAGAACAAACAGCTTGGAAGCTTTGGTAATAATCTAGTTCTTGCCACAAACTACTCACTCAGCATAGTATACCACGAGTAATCTATCCTTCTGATCTAAGCCCTAAAGCTTCTTCCTTAACTCATACGCCTATGCATCATTACCCTATTGGGAGTGCATCTGGATTGCATCTGTCCAAATCTTATGAGCGGTATCTAATAAGAGGAAACTCCGACTAATGGTTGATTGCATAGAGTTGATGAGCCAAGTCATAACTAAAGCATCCGGTAGGGGAAGAGAACTAGTAATGTAGCCAGTCAAACGGTGAGCAGCAATCGCAAGACTACAGGAGCGTGACCAAATTAGATAGTTGGAATCATCCAATTTGAAGAGGCTGATTTGAAGAGAGGGACTATCATTAAGAGTAATAACATGATGCATCCCACCCTCGTCACTAATTGTATCCTTAGTCTCACCCTTAGCCATTGAAAAATTAAATCCCCACAATAGAAAAAACAAACACCAGTCCAGAAACCAGCAAAAAACAATCAGAGGCAAATCCGCAAACTTGACTTAGGAACAATATGTTACCTCAAGAGACGAAAACAGAGCTAAAACATGGGCTAGAGAAGCTAAAACTGTTAGAAACTGCGGGAAATTGAGAAAAAACGACCGAAATTGAGTGGAGCCTTGTCAAATCATCGAAACAAAGACTCCAAGCCCTCAGATAGATAGGCCCAGTTAGCTCCCAAGGTACAGGGACGAAGGAAAAAATCAGACCAAAAACAGCCCCAGCAAGGACTTCCAAAAAATGGCCCAGTTTTTCCAAAAAATAACAAAAATTGACAAAAACTCGCAAACACTCGTCAAAAAAATTAATATAAAATTCTGTGGTGAAAACCCATCAAATTTGAACCATGGAGGTCTTTTTTCTTTTTTTTGGTTGTTTTTTTACGGAAAAAACGAAATAGAACAAGCAACAAGGTACAAGAAATCTTCAAGAAGGAAGATGTAGCTCTGATACCATATTAGATTTACATAAGAGAGAGAGAGAGAGAGAGAGAGAGAAAAGAATGAAAGGAAGAAGAAAGATAGAGAATGGCTGAGTTTATTAACACACAATAATAATATTAGGGTTCTCCCCTCTTACACATATTTATAATAGAAGACTAAAGAAACAAAAGACATAACTACCCTTAGACACTAATACCTAGCAATATCAAAGTGCTTATAAGCGCATAAACTAGATGAGGAATAGTCCATTCTCTGCTATCAGCATCTAAAAGAAAAACCATCAATGGGAGATAGCAAAGAAACTAAGGATGGGTTTGGGGTTGGCTTTTTTAGAAGCTAAAAAAGATAATGTGTTTGGGAAGTTGCTAAAAAAGCTGTTTTTTTTTTTTTTGTTTTTTTTTGTTTTTGTTTTTGTTTTTGTTTTTTTGTGAGTGATAAAGTTGATGTGACATTTAGCTTTTTTAACTGATAGCAAACAACTTAGTGCCTTTTTAGCTTTTTTAGCCAAAAGTTGGCTTTTTTAGTGTACCCCAAACGCCCACTAAATTATTGGTCTCACGATGATTAAGGTTTTCTTAAAAGAAAAATAAAATCCTAGAAATCAAAGCCAATTGAGATGAAGCCATAAAAGCAATGGGGACATTATGAGAATAGGAAAGTCGATACATATGAGGCAACAAAAGATTGAAAGAGACGACTCCTATCTAAGTGTCCTTCCAAATTTGAATTCTCTCCCCATTTGCAGCTTTGAAGCAAAGAAGATGAATCCCTTGAGAAAATAGATTTCCATGGAAATCTAGAATTTCCACGACTATCAACATGAGAGTCCTGTCTATTAGCTTGAACCTCATAGTTACTCCCGACAACACAAGATCTTGCTCAATGGGACATCTCCACAATTACTTTCCAAGCAATGCAATATTCTTATACACAACAAAAATAATTTTAGGAAAAATCTTCGCCAATCTATTCAGAAGAAACTTTGTTATGATCTTATTCATAAAATTACAAAAGCTTATCGGCCCTAAACTCATTGCAGAAGATGCATTATCAACTTTAGGAATGAGCACCGTGAACAATGAGGCAAAGAAGAACATGAGAAAATGACTTCGTGTTAATGTTTCAGGATTCTTTCTGGTTCTGGTTCTGTGTTTGTGTGTGAGATGGACTGGAGCTTTCTTATGTGAGTTTTCTTCTCTTGATACTTTCTAGAAAAGAATGATTTAAGGAGTTAAGTTAATAATGTTGAAAGAATATTTTTTAGCTCTATATGTGTGCAGTTCATTCAGGGATATTAGAAAATGTATGTTTGGAAAAAAAAAAATCTTTTGAGTTGAATAGTTTTGGATTATATGTATGAATCTCATGTTAATATGGCTCATACTTCTTTTCATTTCAGCAGTGATGCTATTTTCATGTGCTTTTGTGTTTCATATATAACTTGATTTACTTATTCCATTTACATGTGATTGAGAAAGATTTCTTAGTTTGCAATGAGAATAGTTCATGATTGGGCATACATTATTAGGTCTGGGTGCAGCTTGGAAGGTTGCTGATATAGCTGGAGGCTCAACAGTTGTCATTTTCGGTCTTGGAACTGTAGGCCTTGCTGTAAGTATTAAACTTAGTTACATCCTTTACCATCTATATATGCTCCCAAGATTTCTAGCTGTTATTCACTTATCTTAAGAACTTTTTTGGCCATTTGTGATTTCTTGTGTATAGGTTGCCCAAGGTGCCAAACTAAGGGGAGCATCTCGAATAGTTGGTGTGGATACTAATCCTGAAAAGAGTGAAAAAGGTATCATGGGTTCAGGTCTTTATATTTTTGAATTGTATGGTTTAAAACATTCAAGACTCTCTTATATTGTCCGCGATCTTCTCATGCAGCAAAGGTTTTTGGAATAACAGATTTCATCAATCCACATGACTATGATGAACCAATTCAACAGGTATTTCATAGCTTAGTAGCAGGAAACTCCTATTTGGGTGACATTTATTACTTAGAAATGCAGTTCTGCCCTCCCAAGTAAGAAACCTTTAAGAAACTCTCCCGTTTGGGTAGAAACTCACTCCCAACTGAGATAGAACCTCTCAAACATACAAAAATATCAAAGAGACAAAAGAAAAAGACTCAAACTTGTTATAGTATTTTCTGTTTTCATAATATTTGTTTATATTTAATAAAGACAATTTGTAGTTGACATCAATCTTCAATAACAATTCATATTTTAACACATACATCACAATTAAGTGGGAAAAATAATTGTTGGAATATATTTTTGTATTTATATATAAAAGATACACACTCCTGTAGGTGCTCCTAACCTTGGAAACTTCTATTTGTCCTCATTTTGTTTCCTCCTCTCCCATCCCTACAAACCCCCCCCCCCCCCCCCCCCCCCCCCCCCCCCCCCCCCCCTGTTTCGTGCTACTAAGTTTCATAGGATTCTACTAAATAGTAAGAATAAGATATTATAAGAAAGAAGACTACACCAGATGAACATGTACTACAAGTAACATAATAGGATTTACCAAGATGGTTGAATTTTAAATTTTATTAAAGAATTCATTAATAGAATTTGTTTGTCATATGTCCTATCCTTGTCGTTTTGGGGTTGCGGGCACATATTATGTATCATAATTCTTTCTTTCTAAGTCCATAACTATGGTTTGATAGTATGTTTTTTTTCTTTGGGCAAAAAAAAAAATTTATATATATTCATTAATGAAAATTAAGATAATATAGGTATTTTCTATGATTACATTACATCACCCCAAAAAAATGAAAAACACCTTAAAGCAATGATGTAAATCTCTACCAACGAAAACGACTTAAATTACAAATTAAGGACGACACTCCCTAATCACATCTTTTATTATTTGGCCCATTCTATGCAAGAGATGAAATTGTTGACCAAATACTCCTTTATCCCTCTAAAATGACCTTACCCAACAAGTTAATACAAATTGAAATGCCCAGCTCACACTTCTCCTCAAAACCCAGATATTGAGGAGAAGGAAACTTGAGCCTTATAATTAGTATAGATAGGGCAACTCCAAGCGATGTGTGACACATTCCAACACACTCTCTTGGACCACAACATATAGTAGCCGGACAAACGACACACTAAGGTCAACTCCAGGTGATGTGGGACACATTCTAACATACCCTCTTGGACCACAACATACAGTAGTCAGACAAACGTAATACCAGTCACAGGGCCAACCAAGTTCTGATACTAAATTGAAAAACCAACCCACACTTCTCCTTAAAGCCTATGTATTAAAGAGAGGGAAATTGAAGCTTTATAACCAGCACAGATGGGGTAGCTCTAGGCGATATGGGACACATTCCAACAACACATACTAGAACCACATCGGCAATCTCTCTTTGATCTGAGACATCTTTGCTGAATATCACATTAGTATCACTAGCCACAGACTCCGTAATGTAACAAAAAAAAGAATAATCTCCGAAATTAATTATTTCAACCCTTGAAATTCACCTCTCTCCCCCATACTAATAAGTCAATCAAACCATGTGGCATAACTCATATGATACACCCACTATTTTAAACAGTGGCTCCAACCCTTCCAAGAAAACCAACGAAATAAACATGTGAGGCATCCTCCATCATTGAATCACAAAAACATTTATATGATCTCTATGGAAGACAATGCCTTTTAAGTAAAGAATAACCTCCCAAATTAATTATTTCAACCATTGAAATTCACCAACCTCCACCATACTAATAAGTCAATCAAACCATGTGGCATAACCTACTCTCCGACCCTTCCAAGAAAACCAACGAAATAAACTTGGGAGGCATCCTCCATCATTGAATCACAAAAACATCTATATGAAGATCTCTATGGAAGACAATGTCTTCTAATTAAAAAGATCACAAGTGGTGATCCATTTCCTGAATAGCTAACCAAATTGATGCAGAGTATAAGAAACTTAAGGAATGCTAAATTCAGAGAAGTAATGATAGTTGGACATTGGCATGATTTCATAGAAAAACTGATGGAAATCTTCTATAATTATGTTTCTAGTATTATTAGAGTCTTATTTTATTATTGTTTTTATTTTTCTAGAATTTTTAAGGTTAGGGGTATTTTAGTAATTTTATATTTGCTGACATGGACTGTATGGGTCAGCCATGAGCCGTTTTGTGAGTCAAATTATTCAATTAGTCTTTGTTTTTTATTTGGTCTTAAATTAGTTTTAGAAATCAAAAATATTTTAGTAGTTTCTTCTTTTGGTTGTAAAGCCATGTAATGGAGTTGATATTTTGAAGAATTTCTAGAGCTTTTGAAGCTTCTTTATGGATTGTATGATGCAATCAAACCTAAGGCGTGATGCCTAATTCCTAGGCCTATCTTCTTCTTTTTTTCTTTTCTATTTCAAATTACTATTCTCGGATTATTATTCACAGCCTTCTAAAAGTGCATTTTTCAACAATCACCTCCAAATCAATCCTAATCCCTTCCCCTACCTATTAGCCTTCAATTTAAACCTAAATTACTCACTATCAAGGCCGTTAAATCACTTCTGTTTTCAAAATTCAGCGCTGTCCTACATCAGTTTGGTATCAGAGCCTAAGGTTCCGTCATGATGTTTTCACATTGTGGGAGATCCTATACAAGTGAATTGACTTGGGAAGAGGGTAAAGCGCTTCTTAGAGAAAAAATTTATCTAAGGGATCTTCAAGATGATTTTCTTGATCAATTGTATACTCTTGAGCAAGGTGATATGTGTGTGATTGATTATGCAAGACAGTATAAGTAGTTATTTATCAATTCTAGAGTTGTCGAAAGAGAACGGATGACTATTGCTTGTTTCAAAAGTGGATTGAGATTTGGAATTAAAATAGAGATGTCTCTTGCATATTTAGTAGATCTCTAAGATGCAACTTCAATTGTGTATGGTTTTCATCCCTAAGAACAATGTTTGGTTTTGGTGCATCTTCTTGTGGCTTTTTAGCATCTTCTTGTAGGCACTTTAGCCCATCACCAACCAGTGGAACAAAAAAAAAAAAAAAAAGAAAAGAGAAAAAAAAACCTAGAGACCAATTTAGTCAAGGAAAAAAAAAGAAATCTAGAAGTAGAAAAATAGCAAAAAAAAGAAAAGTTTTTGGCACAAATTTGGAGTGCTTGAAATTTTGATTTTATGGGGCTGTTGCACATATCTTGAAGCAACAAAGCGCTAATTGGATTAAAAAACGGGACATATTCTCTCATAGAAAATTGAGATTAATATTTTTATTTGTTGTGCTTCTTGTTCTTTGCATGCTCTAATTCAAATATATTTATATATATATGATAAAAAATACTTCTTTATTCTTCCCTCTAATTTTCCCTTTCTTTCTTCATCATTCCATCTTGTTTGTGTTGTCATCATCAGTTATTATAGTCCATATTATGTCGTCCTTTAAATAGAACTTGTCCAATCAAAGTTCCACACAATTTTGATGGTACATCAAGCCCTAGTGAATTCTTAGGTTGGTTAAATAATTTGGAAGACTATTTTAGTTGGCATGATTATTGCGTATAATTTGTAACAATGAAATCGAGAGGTTTTCCTAAACAATTTTAGCTATAAATTAAAAGGAGTTGAATATGTTTAAATAGACCACAAACCACTTTATGGGATGAAATGTGACAACTATTGAAGAGAAAATGTCTTGTTCTTACAGAAATCAAGAAATGTGACAATTTATCTTAGGCAACAAACATCTGCTATCTCTAATTAATTATTTTTTTAACAATTTGAATTTTGTAGGAAAATATGGTACATGATTGAATTGTGGATTATTACTTGGTTGAGACTTGAAATCCGTAGTGAGATATGTACCAGATATAACACTTTAGAGGATTCCTATGAAGATGTTTTAGAGGTTGAACATTATCTATCTAGAAAGGCTAGTCGATATGAGCTAGTTTCCTCAAAGATGCCTAGTAGGGTCACACACTCAACTGTTGTTGCACCTTCCCATAATCCTATTACTGATGCTTCCCTTGAGCCTGCGGTTTTATTGGAAAAAGACAATGTTGCTAAGGTTCCATGATTACTTGAATGATATTCATGTTGTGTCAGCACATTTTGCTCATCCCAAAGTGACTACAAATGTAGCGCCGAAAGTGGAATCACTTCCTTTTTTTTTTACTTAGGGAACATGTTAAATCCTATGAAGCACTGATACTTCAAAAAAGGCTCTGATGTAGGACGATTGGGGACAGTGCTGTAAGGACTGTAAAGCTGACTGTCTGTGGGTTTTACGGTGGCTTAAAGCTGAAATCAATAGGGATTTTAGGAGTTGAATTAATGAATGGAACGAACTAGGATTAGGATCAATAAACTGGGTGAAAGAGATCAAAACAGGGGCTGTGAACAGTGTTTTGGGCTGTTAAAAGTGCAGAAAATAAAATAGGGAGAGAAGAAGAAGAAGAAAATAGATCTAAGAATTACTCATAGAATCCCTTAGACATCACACTTAGGGTTTGATTGCATCATACAATCTACAAGAAAACTTCAAAGCTCTGAAAATTCTCTAAAATATTCATAAAATAAGACTATAATAATACTAGAACATGATTATGAATGGTTCCTATCGGTTTTTCTTTGAAATCATGCCAATTTCCAAATATCGCCAGTTCTTTGAATTTACTCTTCCTTGAGCTTCTTATATTCTACATCAGGCTCCATACGAGTATCAGATACGAACACGCGTCCAATACGGTCAGATACATATTGATGTATTTATTGTAATTACTTGCAAGTGCATGAACCTATTGGAGTATAGATAAGGCAAGAACAAGGTCGAACCCAAGGGATTTGATGGTTAAAAATATGAAAGCTCTTTTTATTTATTTTCAGAAAATGTGTTTTTCTTTAGCCAAACGATAGTTTAAAATCAAAACATTCATTAAATCCATCAAAACACAATTTGTATCCGTTTTTAACAAATCATAAAATGAATCTAATGAAACACAATGAAAATCCAATTTTTTTTTATTGAAGACATTAATTTACATGAATAATTATGAATAATCAGATATGTGATTTCATTCTAACCTTAGCATTTATTTAGCCTAACATTCTTGTACTGAAAATAAAAACAATAATTGAAATAAACTTACTTGAATCCATTGCATTAAATAACCAAGGTACAAATGCTTCTCCTTTTTCAATATTTGGAACCCTCTAACAAAATATGGTGAGAAAAAGAACTAAGAAAATAAAAATAATACTAAAAGCTCACCTTCCTCATACAAATGGTAAAATCTTGGCCTAATAACCTTGAGGTTATGGGTTTAAGTCTCGGGGAAACCACTTTGTACACTATGGCAAAAGTTACGTGTGTACCCAATCTTTTCCCTCCCAAACACACATTAATGTGTACTATTTGGGCATTGTTTTTTTTACTAAAAGCTCACCTTCCTCATGCAAATGTCTTCATCCTTATCTCATAATAGGAAGGCTGTTACACACGCGTGCGCGCGTGCGCACACACATTTTATTCCTTAACCTCTTCATCTATCCACTTATTTCTCCACTACCACATCCAGCTTGTCCTCATTTTTCTTATAACAGCTTTTCCATGTGGGGTTCCTCATTGGCCTGCCATTGATTGGTGTA
The DNA here is from genome assembly GCF_055761805.1 of Camellia sinensis. Classification (NCBI taxonomy): domain Eukaryota; kingdom Viridiplantae; phylum Streptophyta; class Magnoliopsida; order Ericales; family Theaceae; genus Camellia; species Camellia sinensis. The sequence continues at coordinate 84,940,410 of NC_138964.1, forward strand.
AATTTCTCACTCAAAACTTTCCTCCACAGCACAGATTTTTCTTCAATGAATCTCCACCAGCATTTTTCGAACCCAACAAAATTTGTAACTTTTAAGCACATAACCTGTGCCCCCAAACCCCTTAGCTACCCAAGCTTTCCCCATTTCAGCATACAAAGTTTGCTTTTCCCATCAGAATTGCCCTGAAAGACAGATATCTGGATTTGCTCAATTTGTCTAGCCACTGTTTCTGGAATGTTAAAAAGACGAGATAATAAATAGGCAGGTTCGCAAGAGTAGACTTGATGAGGGTTATTCTACCACCCAAAGAAAGAAAGTTGCTCTTCCATTTTGCTAGCTTCCTTTTAAATTCATCAATAATGGGCTGGCCTGTTGCCACTAATCTTGGATTTGCCCAAGTGGGAGACCCAAATATTTAGTGGGAAGGTCACTAATCTTACATTTAGGAGCCACAGCCAAGTCGTTTATGAAATCATCTTCCATCCCCATCCCCATCCCACACACTATATGATGCCAAACGGCTATCAAGAAATCTGTTGAACAAACCAATTGATTCCAAAACCAGAAATTATGAAGAATTGATCCAAAAGAAAAGATCAAATATCAAGAAGAATAAGAAGTATGAAAGAAAGGATAACAAATGGTCAAAACCCTAATCTCATAAAAAAGGGCACAACTTTAAGCACTAATTAATATTCTCAAAGCTAAGTATTACAATAGAGAGAGCTAATATTTACAAGGTTTAAAACCCTAATTTAAAATAGGAAACTAATCATAACGTTATTTGGAAACTTAATCTCTAATAAAATTAGGGGTGTACATAGATCGGATTGGTCCTATTTAGAGTAAACCACAAACCAAACTCTAGGAACTGGTTCCAAAAAAATTAGAACCGTAACCGATCCGTTAAACTATGGAACCAGACCAGAACCGAACCATTGAAACCGCTTTGGTGCGGTTCGGTTTTACAATTCTAGAAATTTTATATAACAATAAATATAATATATATTTTATGTTGGTAAATAAATTAATGATAATTAATTTGGTTAAGTTGGTAGAGTTTATCAATTTCATAATGAAGACTAGTGTTCAAATCTTATAATAATCTTATAATAGGCTTTTAATATTTTAATTTTTACATATAAAAATATAAAAAATAATAATAAATAAATGTCACTGTCCGGTTCAGTTCAGAACCTTAACCAAAGCCTTGGAACCGAGAACTAGACCGATTTGAACGGTTTTACCATTTTCAGGACCAGAACCGAAACTAATAATAAACAGAGCAAACCAGCAGTTTAGATCGGATTGGATCGGTTTACCGGTTCCACTAGTTTTTTTGTACACACCTAAATAAAATAAGGAAATAAATATATTAAGATCCTAATTAAACTGTCAATAAAAACTAAATAAAATACATATAAAATTACAAAATAAATAAAATCTCCATGGCACATTCCACATCACTATACTTTTATCAAAATTAATCCCAAGTGCCGAAACAAGCTCAAAAAACATCTCAATACATACATCCAACATTTTTCACCTCTTCCAAAACTGCCTTACAAAAATTATCATGTCATGCAAATTGATAGTCTGAACAAGTGCCACCACACTCAGGCACATATATTTTTAAATTTTGAAGTCAAATTATTACAAGTTGAATTTTTTCCAGGTTGTGAAGCGTATTACTGATGGAGGAGCAGACTACTCATTCGAATGTATAGGAGATACAAGAATGATAACTGCTGCTTTACAGTCAAGTTGCGATGTAATTTCTGTGATATTCATGTTTCTTTGTTTATGGGAATTTTTTCTATTCAAACTTTATTTTTAATTTCTATCATTTCCTACTTCCTTAGGGATGGGGACTGGCTGTTACCCTTGGTGTACCAAAAGTGGAGCCAGAGGTATCAGCTCACTATGCATTATTTCTTACTGGGAGAACATTGAAGGGATCACTACTTGGAGGGTGGAAGCCAAAATCTGATCTTCCTTTGTTAGTGGACATGTATTTAAGGGAGGTAAGAACAACTGCATTAATTACCAGGTTATTCGAGCTTCTCCCTCTTTAGTCCTTACTGTACTTTTGTCCAACATGCAAAATCCAACTTTTTTAAGGCGACAAACATTTTAATGCGTGACAACTAACTATTTGAACATAATTTCTGAATTATGGCTATATTTCACACCATGAGATGCATTTAGTTCCATTTGAAAGGATAATATTAAAAATCAACAGATTTGAGTACCTTTACTTTTCAATATGGACATTATTTTGGGACATCCCAAATGGAGTATTGGACAAAAAATATGGGACATGGGGAGTAGTTTTGAATGGAATGGATAATGTTTGCCTTGTGAGCTGTGTCCCTTGGTGCTACCATTTTCGTCCCCATCGTCAAATCACCACCTGAGCTGTCTTCAGCCTTCTCATCTAGCTGGATGATGGACCTCCCGCTAGTAGGTTGGTGGTAGCCAGACGATATGTTGGGATGCCCATGAAATTATGAGGTTGGTGGTCGTAGAGGAGGCTGCAGACTGATTTTTGCAGATGAGGGGATCATGGTCTACAAATGATGGAGCTGCTCACGCATAGACTGCATCTCAGACGGAGAAGGATGATCGGATGTAGAAGTAACAAGAGTAGCTGGAGAGCGGAAGCTACTCTGAGTGGTGGACAGGACACTGGTTGAGAAGGCTGAACAGGCTGATGACTCTTCTTAGGGCATTTATACTTTCAGTGACCTTTTTGATGGTAGAAGGCACACTCATTCATGGCAATGCAAGACTTCGGTTTCCCAGAGATCTTAATGAGTTGCGCATATGGGGTAGGCAACAATAGGGACTGTTAAGAAGCAACAAAGACAGATGGAGAAGTGATCCCGTTGTGAGCAACCTTTTGCAATAAGTTCCCGCACTGCTCCATCACCGGATGACAAGGGTGAACAATAAAGAATTGCTCCACGAAGAGACTCAAGCTGATCCCGAAGTGCCATAAAAAACTGAATGAGTTTATGTTTTTCCCTGTACTGTGTATTAACTGTCTAACAATTGCAATTCAGGAGGTTCTATAAGAGCTAGTTGATACCAAAATCCTGTCATTTCATTGTAGAATTCTTGGATGGACTTGTCCCTTTGCAAAGAACTCCAAATGACATCTCCAACTTGTATTGCTTAGCAAAGTTAGAATCGAGATACAAAGTCTACAGATAATCCCAAACTTTCTGTGTAGTAGGAAATTTGTAGAAATTCATGTCAATACTGGGTTCCACAGAATTGTGTAACCAGGTGAGGACTTGAGCTTTTTTATATCCCATTTTGATATAGCTGTCGGTTGGTAGAGGTGTTAAACCAGTCAAGTACCCTAGGCAACCTTGGCCTAGGACAAGATTTCGGAAAACAGTGGACCAATGAGTAATTGTTCCCATTCAAATGGATATCAATGCACATTATCATCAGACATGATTGATTACCAAGAAAACATGGGCAAATAAGGTAAATATAGAAGAGAGTGGTTCCTTGACCAATTCTTCCAAAACCCAATTCAACCAGTCCAATATCAAAACTTGAATATAACAAATTAGATAAGAACCTAGAGGAGAGAGAAAGCAAACCAGAATTTGCAAGCCAAAGAACTGAGACCGCAGACCAGAGATGTGAACCAGCGGGTGAAGTCAACTTTGAAATCCAGAAACGGGAAGTTGACTTCACAAAGAGAGGAAGTCAAGTTCACACGGAGAGGAAGTCGAGTTCGCACATAGAGATTGATGATCAGCAAGTCACGAATTAGAGGCGGAGCAAATCGTTAGCCAAAGACAGAGCAACCAAAGATTACAACTCAGAAACAGGTCGCGATTCAGTGACAGGACAGGTCATGAATCAGAAACAATAATTCCGGCAACAATTCTAGGGTTCCAGTGGTGGCAGCTGTGGTTCTGATACCATGTAAAAAAACTTGGAGAAACAATATATTATGTATCATATCTAAATTACAAAGTTAAATCTCTTCAAGTAGAGGGACACAAAACAGAAAAAAAGGAAAGAATCAGTAAGGAAAAAACTGAAATAGGAAAACCTAACGCTAATTTGCTAATACTGAAAATATACAATACAAATATACATTCACAGTACATACCTCATTTGATATGAACTTAGAACAGACTCTTAATATATTTCTATATTGTTGATCTTTATAAGCATACATAGAATATTACAAGTATCTTACACCCTGGATGAAAATTTTATATTCTTATGCATTTTCTTAAGAAATGAATGTCCCACCCAACTTAAATTTATTCTAGAAATTTGTGGATTAACTCTTTTTTCTTTTCTTTTTTTTTTTTTTTTTTTTCTTTTTTTTCTTTTTTTTCACATTCCATACTTCATCTGGAACTGGAGACTCTAACATAACTGAAAAAGGATTTGTTTTTTGTTTTTTTGTTTTATGAAGAAAATCTTGATGGATGGCATTGTTGTGGTAACACATGTTTGATGATTGATCATGTCCATGAGTTGAAAACATATATGTGATCAGAATTTATTTTGCTATTTTTTCATGAACAGGAAATCCAGATTGATGAGTTCATCACACATAATTTGTCATTTGAAGAAATTAACAAAGCATTTGATCTTATGAAGGAAGGGAAGTGTCTGCGCTGCGTCCTCCACATGCCAAAGTAGTAGTGTTCTTGTTTAATTATAAAGGGGACAAAAAAGAAGAGTAGAAGTAGTATACCAGCTTAAGCTGGGTGAAGTGAGAAGGAGACATTTGCTGCTGCTGCTTTCTGAAGGATTAGTTGCAGGTTAATAATGCTACTTTTATCATATAGTGCAGGAGTGTCCAATACTTGCTTGTTCATCAAATTGAGTGTCATCCACGAGACCAAAAAAAGAAAAGAAAAAAGAAGTGTTGATTAATGTGTTCAACAAGTTATCATTGGTGGCAAATGAGATTATTATTATTATATTGTTTAGGGAAAATACTTCATAAATTCATATTTCCATCCCTATAAGCCATTAAGGACAATTGTGATTCTATTGGGAACATAAGGACATTTGTTGGTCAAAAGTCTTTTTGTTCCATAAATACCACTTATCTGTTGAAATTTTTATTTTAACTTATCTGTTCATAATTTTATTTTTATTTGTTCGATTTTTTGAACCTACATATTCAAATTTTTGTCTAAAATTATTTTAATATTTTTAATCTATATGTTGAACCTATCTGTTCAATTTTTTTATTTTATTTGTTGGATTTTTTAAAACTATCTATTGAACCTATCTATTCAAATTAAATCTATCTGTCATAGTTTTTTGGGTTATCTTCGTATATTTTGTTCATCTGATTAAGGAATTAGTGAAAAATCATCTCTTCTTAATCTCTGCACAATCAACTTCTTCAAATTGTGGGTTTGCTCTACAACTTCCACACCTTTCAAGCAAGGATCTTAGTCTTGGCATCTGTGACCTGCATATGAATATCTTGCAAAACCAATATATATATATATATAAAGTCAAACCCAAAAAACAAAATTAATAAAATAGTAAAATTTGAAGCCATAAAAGACATGTAAAGTGGAAAATGTGGATTTATGATGAAATTTTAGGGATTGTGAGGAAGAAGGGGAAATGGGTTTGGTTGAGCCTTCAATTTCTCCAAAAACCTCAACGACAACGTACCCCTAGTCTACAAGTGTAAGTACATCATCGACGTACTATGTTAGTCCTTATCACAACTTCCGCCGACTACCGCAAGGTCTCATCTCTCCTCAATTCCTATGCCGCCCGTCTCTTCTCCATCTTCAATTTTGACGGTGACAGTGCCAATATCTCTCTCTCTCTCTCCCTACCATCGCCAGCAACAACTCTGTTTTCGCCTTGCTCTGGTTCTGCATCGCTGCTATACAAATGAACTACCACTATTGCAACCATCGCCACCACTGTGATCGAAGACAACAATCCGAACAAGAGGAGGTAGATTATGTTGGTCGCCAATTGAAATGACCAATCTATGACGATGGAAGAAGAGGAAGCAAATTTGAATCGGAGGCTGAGGTTAAGATTCTTTTTAGAGAGTGTGTATGTGATTGTTTTTAGGGTTTTGTTGGGAGAAGGTGAGAGAGAGGGGTCCAGATTGTGTACATTGTCTGGGCACAATTTGTATAGATAAGCGTTGTCCTTATGGACCTAAGCAAATTATGCGCTGTCTTTATGGACCTAAGCAAATTATGCGCTGTCTTTATGGACCTAAACAAAAATGCCCTTGTAATGATAAAATGGACCTATGGCCAACACCCTATTGTTTAAGTGAGATGTAAGCTCATATATTTCAATAAGTCATTATATATTCCTTAAGAGAGGAAGAGTGGCTGGCTTAGGAGGTTAAATATGTAGCCTAATGGTTAATTTCAACTATCTCAAGTTATTTATTTATTATTTTAAATTTTGTCTATTTAGTTTCTAATGTTTTTTATTTATGTCCATGTGGTTCAACTGGACCAATTGGTGATGATTGTACAAATCAGTAATTATTAAATCCTAATTTGATGGAACTCCAAAGAGTTGGCTTAGTAGTTAAGGCCTAGGGCTTGGAGGGGGTGCTCCCTCCATGGATAGAGCCACAGCTACCACAGAGTTGAGAAATGCTTTTGAATTATATGTAGATTTTGGCTAAAACTTTTGGAGATTTTACAAAATGACCCCAGTAGAATAAGGAAGCATAAATAAATAAATAAAACTTAAACTATATGAGTTTTACAGATTGACCCCAATGGAATGGAAATATCTGGAACACACAACCTACCTACAAACTTTAACACTTGATCTTCTATAGTGAACCCTGACCTCAACTTTGATTCGATTTCATTACAAACTTTCTTGAAAAATTTATCTTTCATTTGTTTCTGCCTGATTTCTTTGATGATTGTTGGTTGAGCCGAAATTGTAGCTAACACTCCTCCTTGTTCACGTGACACAATTTCCACTTCCATTCTTTGCAAATCTTCTGGCATTTCCTTCCGCCTACTGAGTAAGCAAGCCAAGTTTTCCATTGATTTTTTGCTAAGAGCATCTGCCAATGTATTAGCTTTACCAGAATGGTACTGAATTTGCAAGTCATAATGTGACACCCCAAAGAATGTCGCACGCTATGACTATATGATTATCTACCCTTGAATATTCAAAGTTAAATTAACTATCTTATTAGACTAAGTACTCAATGTAAAGCTTATAAATGAGTAGCTAGGAAACTTTGAACATGAGAATCCTACTATCCATAATTAAGACTTAAGAATTAGTCCCTTTTTGAACATAGCAAGTAAGTGTGTATCACATCAAAAGCGCTTTTACATAACATGACCGAATGTTTAATTTAATTTAATTACCTTTCAACACTCTAGAGATAGAAATATGAATTGACAAGATGAAACCCCAGAAGATGAATACAATTGGCAAGAAATTTAGAAATGAAAAACGTGCCTTGATGAGACAAATTTAAGAATAGAAATACTTAAAGATCATTAAGAGTTAGGGGACACCTTAAGTCTAGAATTTGTGAATTCTAGGATGTGCAAATGCACTAATTAAGGAGTTTAAAGATCTTAGACTAATGTACTCATCATTTTAATAATATATGTTATTTTGCTAATCAAGGGTAGTGTTAATTAAACATGATTAGTGGGCCCTAATTAAGACTAATTAAGCTAAATAGGATTAAGCTTAATCTTGATAATTAGTATAAGCCTTGATTGATTCATCCTAACCTAGATTAACTAAGTTAATTAAGTAAGATTAGTTAAGCTAAGCAAATAAAATTAGACAATTTGATTTTTGTCCCTTATAACTCTTTTCTTAGCTTACCTTATATAAGCCAAACCAAGTCAAGAAGAGAGGAGCTTCTGCTGGAGAAAGCAAGAAGAGTTTAGAAGAAAAGAAAGAGCAAGAAGGAGGAGAAAGAAAAGGGAAATAAAAAAAAAAAAGCTTGAAGAACTTCAAGAATTTCAACCTAAATCACCACTTTTGATCATCCTAGAGGTAAAATTAAACCCTAAATCTTGTAGCTAGCCTATCAATCACCTAAGATTAAGAAGAAACTAGAGTTAATTTAGGTTAGTATGGAAGAAATGAAGAGAAAAGACAATGAGGACTTAGGGTAATTGAAGAACAAGTAGAGGGTCTCAAATTCTTGCTAGTTTGATCTTGTTTTTGATGATCTTAGCTCATAGGAAGTTCTATTCTCATGATTTCTCATAGCTTTTAATGATTTTGCATATTTAAATTCATGTTTTGAAGTAGGGAGAGGAAGAAGATTACAGAAGAATTGAAATGAAGCTAGGAAGTTAGAAATCTTGAAGTTTTGATATAGGTTTGATGATCTTATTCTTAAACAAAGTTTATTTTTATGTTTCCTCATGTTTTTCAAGAGTTTTGGAAGCTCAAAAATCATGTCTTCGACCCTAGAAAAAAAAGGAAAAGATGAGAAAAGGAATGGATTTTTGGACTCAAGCCAAGTATTCTGAAGTAGCCAATGGTTTTGTCATGACCCAAACCCCCTAAAAGCTTAGGTCATGACCAGCCTCGAATCTTGACTTGCAATCACAATGCACAAAGCACAACTTATCGAAACATACTATTACTCTCTTGATCAAATTTACTTCTCTTAATCTTTTCTTAATCAAATAAACCGATCCCTTACTTTGTCTTAACCAATTACTTATGTTGGTTCTAAACTCATTAGTCTTCAGTGGGTTATAATCCGTGTTTAGGAAAATAAGAAGAAACGAAAGGAAACTGGGTTAGGAGAGGAAATAGCATGAAACGGTTAGAAAGAAAGGGAACAGCCTTTCACTAATTTGAACATATCTATTTTTGTACTTAGAATTTGGATGTGAGACCACCACCATTGGAAACTAGACTTCCAGGGCTTGAATTTAGGCTCAAGAATCACTTAAAACAGAGTCTGGATGAGGGAGGTATGCCTATCCGAAATTAGGCTAAAACAGGGGAGTTTCGCACGTGCGGGACGAAAACCGCACGTGTAAGAGAGCCAGGGCACGTGCAATTATTTCAGAAGCAAAATAGTTTCTAGAATTAGACTTCCACACATGCGGGAAGCCCTATCGCACATGCAGCTCTGGGCAAAATTCTGCTGCCGAAAATATCTGTTGGTTCTATCACATGTTCTTCCATTTTCCAAGCTAGGTTTCAACTCAAATCACTCAAAAACATGTAAAACTAATAGAAAACATGAGATGATGATTGTTTTCTAAATCAAAACATCAAAAATGCAATAAATCTTCAAGCAAGAAAGATCAAAATCCTTGTTTAGTTCTTTTTCAAACTTTTTCAAAACTTCTTCTTCCAAATTCACATAGATCTTCATTTCATATATAATTTTATGAGTTCAAACCATACAAAACCTAAAGATTAAGGCTCAACTTCTCACAATCAACTTGAAGATAAGCAAATATAAGGGAATTAACTCTCAAATCTAACAAGTGCAAGGAATCCATGTTTAATTTCAAGCGTATAATTTGCTCAAGCTTATGAGTTACAAACCCTAACTCATTTGAGTGTAAAATCTCTAATTTAAGTCTTAATTTTATACAATTGAAGAGGTATTCCAAAAGTTTTAGTTGATTTACACATACCTTGAATTAAATTTTTGAATTCCCTTACAATTCCTTCAATTTCCCCATGTTTCTTCTTCAATCTTGAGTTTTTTCTTCTTTTTCTCTTGCTTTTCTCTCTTCTCTCCAGATTTTTCTTTTCTTTTCTTTTGTTGAGTCTATCTCAACTGAGTTCCATATAATTATATATATAAATAGAAGATATAATATTTAATAAAATCAATTTAATTCATTCTGAATCAAATTTTTACAAAACTTCATACTAGGCTCTAAAAATCATTATGATCATAAATATTTAATTGGTTTTGTTTTCTGGCACCTCTGAGGTCCTCAATTTTTAGTTTAAAGCTATAAATTCAATAGATTTTTCTACAATCAACAAATATAATTTCAAATCTTTATAATTCACATCCTTAGACATGCAATTTCACATCAACAGCATAATTAGCCTAATCATAACTAATCACAAGTCTCACAAAATTTAATTAACCTAATTTGACTTCCATTAGAGCCTAATTAAATATATCAAAATTTATCAGTCTGAATTAGATTTTTTTAACCAAACTCCAAAAAGCTCCAAATATCAAATTAAGCTTATTTCCATCATCAATTTTGATTTCTTACATCAGTAAGGCCTTCAATTTCAAGTCAAACTCAAGATCTCCATCAATAAATTACATACTCCAATTGAATACCTCATAAATAAATTTAATTCGTAATAATCGTAATTCCCACTCCTCATCACGTAATAACTCCAATTCGAACCCAATTAGTCAAATCTCAAGTTTACAAATCTGAATTGAATATTTATTAAACTCTCATATGGTCCGATACTCGAAATTAAAATAATTCGACTTACTACTTATCCTTTCTTGAGCCAATCAGGCTTTCAATTTCTAATTCGAAATAAATCTTCAATAGAATTGTATACGAATCAGTCTTCATAATTTTAATAATTCCCAAATTAAATCAAAATAGTTGGCAATTCAAATTCAAATCCCCATCATTAATTAAATATAAAGTATTACACGATGGGGTTATTACAGGTTTGAACCCCAAAACTCGATTTTCACTACTGCTTAAATCCACCTATGCAACCTCAGAAATCTGCCTGAGTAGATTTCCCTTGTTTTAGCCAACTTTGAATAGGCATATCTCTTTTATCCAGACTTGGTTTAAGCTATTCTTGATTCTAAATTCAATCTCAAGAAGTCTAGTTTCCAATTGTGGTGGTCTTACATCCAAATTCTAAGTACACAAATAAATATGCTCAAATTAGTGCAGGCTGCTCATTCTCTCTCTAACTATTTCAAGTTAATTCCTCTCCTAACTTAGTTTCCTTTCATTTCTTGCTATTTCCTTAAACCTTAAATATGTAAACATGATATTTTCAATACGAAACATATGAAACTGTTGTAGGATACCTAAGGCCCTTCAATATGCATATTTGGTACATGTTTAACACTTGAATTTAAGGGATTAAACAATGTGAATAAAAACTAAGAATGCATTAAGTCACTTAGAACGCTCTCACTAATCTAGAGGCATACAAGTTAAGTCATAGCCAAGCCTTGAACAATTTAGAAAAGAAGTTAGGAAGCATTAAACAAAATTAGAACACTTGAATAAAGATTAAGACTTGCAAGTCGAATTGAATTTAAATGCTTGTTCTTATAGCGATTCTGGTTTAGACCCGACCCGTTGATGTTTTGGATCTAGGTTTCATTGTCTTATATGGTTATTCATGCTTTCTTTCTCCTTATTCCTCATTGAGTTTGGTTATTGGAGGGTCTTGGTTGTGTTTGGGACAGGTCGAGAGTTAGTTTTTCAAAATGGTTCCTGCCCAAATTTTGGCCTCTTTGCTCGAGCAACACTTCTTACGCTCGAGCGATCTTTGGGAGCTCTTAGTACTTGTACAGGCCTGCAAAGATACTGAGAATTGGCATTCTATGCTCAAGTGGTCATTCTTGCACTCAAGCATTGTTCGGTCGTTCTTGGGCTCGAGCGATGGTCCTTAAAACTTCTAGGAGTTTGTATTACTCACTCAAGTGGTAAACTTCTTTGCTTGAGCGGTCCCACTTATTGTGTCTGGTCACTCGAGCAACACTTCTTGCGCTTGAGCAGTTTGCGCGTATATCAGATCGTAAAGTCACCGTTTAAGTCACTTTTTCATCTCTAAACATTTCAAAACCCTATTTTCTCTCTCTTTCTCTCTCTAAAACTCACCTTCTCTCTACAAATACACCTAGATCCATTGATCGCTTCACTCGTGTCCCTTTGATAAAAAGATAGAGCACGGTACGAACTTCGTTCTAATCGGAGCAAAGTTGGATTTCGGCTTCGTTGTGGCTTCTTCTCTCCCTCCTTGGTCTTTTAGCTTTGAAGTAGGGATTCTCCGTACCTTCTTATGTTTTTTAACTTAGTTATTTGCTATTGCTAAAACAACATTGTGATTTGAGGATTTTTGAACAAATCTATGGTTTTTGGTTAAAACTCAAAAGAGGGGTTTTCAAATGGTTTCTTGAAAATGGTTGTGGGACTAGAAATGAAGTTGTGTTGTGATAAAATGGTTGGTTTTGATACGTGAAATTGATTTTGGAAGAAAAGAGGGTTTTGCCCTAAATATACCAAATGTTGATTTTATATAAATTATGGAATTGATGTTGGAAATGTGAAATTGGATTGATATTGATGAGGATGGTGGAGTTGGGTATGTATTACCACTTACATCTTAGAAATTTGGAAAGTTTATCTTTATGAAAATTAATTATCTGTTTAGAGATATTTGTTTTGGGCTATTGGTGGAGGGTAACTATGATTGTTGTAGAAATTGCATGAGAATTAGGGGAATTGAAACTATTTTCTCATCCATCGCATTGAGCATTGTTGCATATTCAACACATTTGGAAATATTGTTATTTTAAGAAAAAAATTGTGAATACCTTGATGAATCTGAGTAGGAGCGTAGTTGTGATATTAAGTTGGTCTGTGTGTTCTTGGTGAAAGACCAAAAACCCGCGCGGATAGGTGTTAAGCCTTCTGGTTAATACCGATAAAAATGGCAAATTACTTGTGTAGTCTACTTGTAGACATGTCCTAGAGATTCACAGTGTTGTATTCATTGCCTTGTTTTCTATTGTAAATGAAATAATATCATATGTTTAGATATAACTTGGCATTGCATGGTTTTGGAAAGAGAAAATGAAAATGTTTTTGCATGGACATTGCATATGCATTCATCTTATATCTTTGTTAAGATTCATATACTGTGTTGAATTATTTCTACTGGGTTTTGGCTCACCCTATGTGGGAAAACCATTTTTAGGTGCTGATGATATACCTCTACCAAGGCAATAGCTTGGGAGGACTTAGAAGCAAGAGCTTTATTCTATATATTTTGTTGTATTTATTTGTACAAGCCTAAGGCTTTAACTATATTGGATTTAGATCCATTTTGTTGTAACTAAGCATTGTCTTGGAAAACTGTAAGCCTTTAGGGCATTTCTCGTTTACTTGATGTTCATTCTATTATATAACATATGCTATAGATTCAGGGGGGACTTGTGAATGTATATTTGCATATATTACTCTTTTGTAAACTCAATTGGAACTATTGAAAGATAATTACTTATTCATGTGTTGTTATTTAATGAATATGATGGATGGTTTATTGTCTTTTATTTCGGGCGTAACAGTTCTTGTTTTGTGTAGGTTAACCTTTGAAGAAGTCACACCCTCGTTCCAGGAGCCATTTGTGAGTAGTAATTTAGTAATGCTATGTTTGACAAATTATGTTTTCAATGCCAAACTTGATTATGTTTACAAGCTTATTATGTTCTACTGTGAATGAACATTCCATACTTTTATATCATCTACCTAGATGGCATTCTTGGACCTAGACCCACAATTGGGGGTATATCCAATCATGTATTATGGCCGAGCTCATCTTGTTATGTTTAGCCGGTACCCGGGTCGGTTAAGCACATTGTTTTCGTTGAATGCTCATTACTATGTATTTTGTTTGCAAGTCAAGCTATGCTTTGTCTTTTCTAAGTATATATATTATTTTGAAAGAATGTTTAAAGCTTTTAGTGATCATTCATTTACTGCCTTACTTTATTACTACTCATTGGATTTTAGCTCACCCCTTTCCATTATATATACGTAGGTGAGCATTTGGGAGATCAAGCTTAGAGTTTTACTTTCAACAACTTTTGTGATGCCTTTGGAAATGCCACATGAGCCGAGGGCACTATTGCCTCATTTGGAAAGTAGCTTTGCGAAATCATTTAATTTAGAATTTTGTAATATGAATGTTTGCTTTTGATGTAATATAATTAATGTGTGTATGTAACTATAAGTATGTGTTTGTCATATCATGTATTCATGCCCCAATATTAAATAAATATTTTCATATTTGGTCAAAGAGGTCGTAGGTAATCTATGATTACTGGTCGGTTACCTCTCTAACCTTTAGGGGCGGGTTGGAGACGTGACACATAATCCTTGATAAGTTCCAACCATCTTCTTTGCCGCACATTGAGCTCTTTTGGTGTGAACAAATACTTCAAGTTTTTGTGATATGTATACATTTCACAAGCAGCTCCATACAAATAATGACGCCAAATTTTCAAAGCAAAAACAACTGTTGCTAATTCTAAATCATGTGCAGGATAGTTCTTTTCATGTGACTTTAATTGACGATAGGCAATGACTTTACCATTTGGAATTAAAACACAAACCAATCCTTTATAAGATGCATTACTATAAATAACAAATCCTTCCATACCTAATGGTAATGTAAGGACCGGTGCTATGACCAACCTTGTCTTCAATTCTTGAAATGTAGATTCCCATCATCTGTCCATTCAAATAGAACTCCTTTATGAGTCAATTGAGTGAGTGGCACTGCAATCTTTGAAAAGTCTTTAACAAATCTCCTGTAATAGCTTGCCAAACCCATAAAACTTCAAATCTCTATTACATTTGTTAGTTTTGGCCAATTCACAATGGCTTCAATTTTCTATGGATTAACTGAAATTCCTTCTCAATTGACATAACCCAAAAACATAACATTATTCAACCAAAACTCACACTTCAACTTGGCATATAGCTTCTTGTCTCTAAGTATTTGGAAGATTATCTTTAAATTTTGTTCATGCTCTTCCTTGATCTTTGAATAAATCAAGATATCATCAATAAATACATTCACAAATTCATCCAAGTAAGGTTTGAAAACCCAATTCATCAAATTCAAAAAAGTAGCTGGTGCATTAATAACTCCAAAAGGCATAATCAAAAATTCATAATGGCCATACCTTGTCTAGAAAGCCGTCTTCTCCACATCTTTTGTCTTAACCTTCAATTGGTGATAGCCGGATCGGAGATCAATCTTTGAAAACACCTGTGCTCCTTGTAACTAATCAAACAAATCATCTATTCTTGGGAATTTTTTTTTTTTTTTTTGACAGTTACCTTATTCAATTCCTGATAATCAATGCACAAGCAAAGTGTCCCATATTTTTTTTGACAAACAATACAAGTGCACCCTATGGTGATATGCTAGGTCGAATGAACCCTTTGTCTAGTTGTTCTTGCAACTGAACTTTCAATTCCTTCAACTTTGCAGGTAATATTCTATATGGAGTTTTTGAAATGGGTTGGGTACTTGACACAATATCAATAGTGAACTCAATTTCCTGATCCACTAAATTGCCTAGCAAGTCATTTGGAAATATACACCTGCAAATTCCCTAACAATTGAAATACTATCCAAACTCATATTTGACATTTGTGTATCTAAAACACTGCACATGTGAGAACTTGTATTTTCATATAATTGATATATTTCAAAAATTGTATTGTATTGCAATTTCATTTATATTCGATTCAATTAATTGTGGTAAATATATTTAGTTGTTTAATTTGCATAATCCAATTTAGAAATTCAACTATAAATTTTAATTATGTAACGTCATTTTAATGTCAATAATTCAATCATTAATTTGTAATATTAAAATTTCATGATTAATAGTAATTTTAAACCATCCTAAATTAATATTTTATGTGTTAATTTTTGTGTCCTAATCAAGTTCGTGAAACTAAATTAATAGGAACTAAATTGAGTAAATAAATATTAACTAGTTAGTTAGGAAGAAACCATCTAGTTAATACGTTTATATATATCAATATTGTATTGGTATACATTGCATTTAAAAAAAAAGAAGTGAAGATGGCATGCATCTATATTCATCCTTACACTTAACTTCTTAGAGAAGGAAATCATGGCATATAGTGGCATTCCAAACCAATGAAGATGTTGCTAAAAAGAGAAAAAAAAAATAAATTTAAAAATGAAAGTTGCCTCCCATATTTCTTACATAAAGGACTTCACCATCAGC
This sequence comes from Camellia sinensis, assembly GCF_055761805.1. Taxonomy (NCBI): domain Eukaryota; kingdom Viridiplantae; phylum Streptophyta; class Magnoliopsida; order Ericales; family Theaceae; genus Camellia; species Camellia sinensis. The sequence goes on from NC_138964.1 coordinate 84,956,440, forward strand.
CACATTTCACGCACATGGTTGAGAGAAGAAAAAAAATAGAGAAAGAACGAGAAGGAAGGAGGAACAGAGGAAACAAGGTTCAACAACTGACATTTTTAAAGCCTCTTGAGGTATGATTGATGAAGTGTGACATCTCAAAAAATGGAAACCTTAATGAATATATTAATAAATAAATATAGTATTTTTATAAAGTTACAAGTCTATAAATAAATAATGATACATCAAAGTTAAATTTATTATAGACAACGTTGCTGTAATTTTACAAATTACATGTAAAAATAAAATTTCAAAAACGAGATGAAAAATCTGACGTCGGTCCATGTTTGCTACAACTTCTTGAGCCTTTCCACAACATCTTCTTTGCTGGTGAATTCTTCCAAAATCTGGCATTAATGCCAAGGCAACGAAAATAGCCATGAGCACTTGACGCCCTGTAAGAACACACACACACCCCAACTTTCTACATATACGAACACAGTACAAACAAGTAGAAGTACAACATATAATTTGCATAAATAGAAAATTACAGAGAATTATGAATAGTTACATCAATGTATAGTGACAAATAACGGCTAGAAATAACAACAATAAGTCATAGTCGGTTAGTAATGCTTAACAGTCAGTAGCAACAGTGAGATCAAGGCCACTAGAGTCCTCCAAAGAGACCCATCCTTCTAACTGCTAGAACTAGACGTCAGACTATTCGGAACTCCCCCTTTGCTACTTTGTAGACCTTACCATAGATGCCTGCAACAAGTATATACTGTGCAGCACCATTGGTGGACCTCAAAAGGGCCGGCGAAAAGAAAAGGTTTTATCATCCTGAACCCAACCTTATCTCTCAAAAAAAAAAAAAAAAACAAAGGTTTTATCCTCTTGAATATCCCATCTAGACCCATCCTTATCTCATCAAATCAAACCATCGCCTAAAGTCTGAATATGTCTGTTCCATCCCAGGGTTAACGTGACAACCACTTGCACAAGACTTAACTTTAAAGGAATACGTTCCATCATCATTTCATTACTGAAATCCTTTCATCACCCAATCAACAATTACAATTATGATGACCCAAATCTACACTAAGGGTTGTGGTCAAGGGAAAGTCACTAATGAGTCCTATGACTAATAACCAAGTAAGATCCCAGATCGCCGGGGGAGTCAAATTAGCCTCCCTTCTAAGTCCAGCTTTCTTAGGTAGCGCACTACCTTTTTGACAGATCTTAAAAGGTATTGGCAAAAGGTCTCATAAGCAACGTAGGGAATTATATTGGTGTTGGAATATAAATACATAATAATAGAATAAATACAAATATCCTTAATTACAAAAGCTCGTTCCATCAACATTACATTCAAAAGAAAACTTAAAGTTTCATATGAACTTTACAAAACCACAAAAGAAAATCCTAACTTTCTAGGATAGCCAAAAGTCCTCAAAGGTTTCCGATTCGTCGTCTTCTACTGCGTGCTCCTCTTTGACACTTGGCATAATACGCCATGAGCCTTGAATGTCCAGTAAACGCACACACACCCCATCTTTTTTCCCTGGTTCAATACAAAACAACATAAAAAAAAAAAAAAACAGAGGAAGGGATCATGGAATTTAAGTTCATAGCACAGATTATATGGTTAATTGTTAGTAGTCTAGAAATCCCCCAAAGAGATTTCGTCTTCCCAACTCCAAGAATTTGATGCGGATTATTCGGTATGTCCCCTCTTTTACTACTTTGTTTAGACCTTACCTCGGATGCCTACCAACGGTTATATACCACGTAGCGCCAACCGTAAGGCCTCAAAAGAGATAATGATGATGGGCCTTGCCCAAATCCCTCCTTACACCGAACTACCTAGGGTCCAAATACAACCGCTTCATTCAAGGGTTCCGAAATAACCACTTACGCAAGATTTAACTTACCAAAGGGAACGCATCCCACTAACTAATAACTTCTTCTTATAATAACAATCGGGTGATCAAAACCCCATTAGCCACCCCCATTAAGTTTTCTGTTAGATTAATCGTTGTAATTAGTTAGTACAAGCGAGAAGGAAAATAAATTTGCATAAGTGTAAGCATCATTAAAGGACCAAAAAATAAATAACCATGACATGTATAATATCATACCAAGACATGATTATATATAAGTAAGCCCATTCATAAAGTGAAGAGCACAAAACATCAATGCAAACAAAATTTCCGGATTCAGAGTCACTTAAAGATCAAGATTAAAAGAACTATTTCAGATTTTTCCAAAATCCGGCCTTCCTATGGTTCGTAGAGAATTTTATCTAGTTTTTAGAACATTTTTTGGAAATGGAATACCTTTTCCAGATTTTTAGTTATTTCAGAAATACTCCAGCTCTGTCCAGATTCGTCGACCGTTATGAAAATCAGATTCTCTCACAAATCGCTCACTCGTTTTCAATGAAACTAATTTTCCTTGAAAGCTAACAACTTCAGGAATATTTTGAAATAAAATGGAGGTCTAGAAAATTTTTATACAATTTTCTAGAAATTTTGAAATTTGGCTGTAAAACAGATTTTTCTGGCACAATTCATGAAAATAGAAATTTGGTGAGAAACGAGGTCAACTAGGGGAAATTTTCCACTTCTCTTGTGATGAAAACATGATAAATAATATATATTAAACTCAAAAATTTAAGGTGAAGGTGTGCCTTTGGAAATTTTTAGAGTTTGATATGGAAAAAGGTAGTCTTATACCGATTAAGAGAAATACAAGAAGGGTAGAATCAAGGATCAAATCCTATCATTTTTAGCACAAGAATACCATCAAAACACTTCTGAAATGAATGTTTAAAATGTCTAAGAGTATATGTTTGAAAGGAAAAGAAATAAGAGACAGTTGTGTTGTGGCTTACTTGAGAGTTGTTGGAATTGCTAGCAAACTTTTTCTTCCTCTCCTCTCTTCTACCAAGCTCACCCTCCTTCCTCTCTTCTCTCTCAGCTGAATATAGTGTGTATGTGTGTGTTCTTGCATGTAAAATGCTATGGGAGGGGTTGCTTTATAATGAATTTGGTGCAAAAGGTCCTAAATGCCCATTGGTTGAAATTGGATTGGATAGTTTGGATTTAGTTTGAATTCAATGGAATAGTGAAGGATTACAGGCCTTAATTAGGTTCCTAAACATGATATAGTTATGGTTTTCCTCATAATCAGACCAACCTAGTTGCATATATACATATATATAAAAAAATTTGTACCCAGCCAAAGATTTTTTCCTTGAATTATGCAAGCTTGCCTTCAAAAGTACACTCATTTCATCTACATAGGTATTGGCCGGCCATAGCTAGAGATTTGAGGGACTTGTTTTATATTTTTTGTGTGCAATTGTTGGAATTTGTAAAATAAAATGTTTAAAAAAAGATTTTAGGGTACAAGTGTATATATAAGTATATAATGGTACTTGTTTGGGGTCTTTGTGTTATTTAATAAAAATGTGAGGGTTTTGGGTTTAATTATGAATTGAAATCTTTATTTTAGTGTAGAATTAAATTAAATTAGGGTTAGAGAGTCTAATTCGGTATGGATTCTTGTTTCGAATAAAACGGCTATCTATCGACGAATAAAATGAAAACTGAAAAATCTAGGATTTTCGAGTGGCAATTCCACATTTAGGGAGTCAATTAATTAGTATTAGGGTATTAGAATTGATTCCTAAGTTACCGAAATTGATTAGGGTTTGCGTGATTTTAGTTTGCACAAGAAACTGATGGACTACAAAGAAATAATTTAAAAGTAAGGAACTTTTAAGAAAATAAAATTTTCAGGGGCCTCACAACAATCATCTTTCCAAAATATAACAAGTGAACGAAAACCTATTACCTTCCCATTTTCTCTCCACTTCCTTAGATTTATTATGAAATTTAGTTAGAACAACAGTTAATCACAACAGGGTCAACCCAAGCTAAACATAAGACAACTAAGGCATGATAAAATAAGTTCAGAAAATAAGCATATATGATATCACAAAGATAAAACACACTAGAGATATGGCATAGAGATAATAATCCACAATTTCACCAATAATCTCAGATACTTTCTTAAGAATTACTTGGACTATTAAAACACATTTTTTTATACTTTACCAAAAATCACACATGCAATACATATACCAAATAATACCCTATTTAAACATATTTCAATTTCATAATTATTTGCTATTTTAACAATTTCTGAAATAGTAAGGACAACTTATCGAATAAATAAGAAAGCATGTCATAACCACCAATCTCATGCATATATCATTATCAGCCACATAATAGAATAAAAGAAAAAAACAAGATAGAACAAAAAGAGGAGAAATAATGATTTTAAAGGAGTTCTTGTAATGGTTAGGTTGTTAATGATTTATTGTCCAATTTCGGTTTATGATTCTAGCCATAGGGTATGACCGTCTAAATTCCATAGTCATCCTGCTGAAATTTCACGTCAATTGGACACGATCTCACCGTTGATGTTCTATTTGATGCTTTTGAGTTTGTCTGTTGTTGATCACTGTTTGGGCTCGGAATTTGCAGAATCTAACGTCAAAATGGATTCTACAAGTCGAGTGGTCATCCTCAAAATGATCGAACCACCAGATTAACTCAGATGCACCATAACACCAAATGCCGAGAAGCACTGGATAAAATCCAGCATTGTAACACCCCTTAAATAATTAATATTACAAAAATGTTTTGGAGCTCTAATTTGTGAGCTCTAATAGCTCTAATGTGTATTTGGGGCCCATCTAATGTGATGTTTTGGGCTCTTTTTTTTTTTTTTTTTTTTTTTTTTTTTTTGGGACTTTCTACCTCACTAGGGCTCAATTAGAGCTCTAGTTTTAGAGGGGTGTATCATTGTTGTTAATATTAACCTATCTAAATATAGTGCTACAATTGATCAACCATCTCATAACCTCTATTCACTATATCTTTAATCATTACAAAAGATGACATATGCAATATATATTCACCAATCCTAGATTCTGAATTTATAGCATATGACATTTATACAACTGTAATAAGAGAAATAAAACCAAGTAATGAAATGCTTTAATGGCTACAACTTTCCATGACGATACTTAGTTACAACAACATGAGTTTAAACTCAATAGAAGTAAAGCCCTAGGCTTAAACAAAGATAATTACACGAAGAAACCAAAAATGAAGCCTTAAGCTCCTAGTCCTCCCAAGCTACGTCCTTGGTGGAGGCATATCATCAATACTTGAAAATTATTTTCCACATAGGGTGTGCCATATGCGAGTAGAGATACTCTAACACAGTATATGAATCTTAACAAAATTATAAGGTGAATGCATATGCATGCCATTTGTCAAACATTCCTCATTTTTCTATCTCAAAACAATGCAATGCCAAATTATATATCAATTCATGAAAACAATCATTTTGTATAGAAAATATGGCAGTGGATACAACACAATGGGAATCTCTAGGTACGTGTCTACTAGTAGGCTATACAAGCACTACCAAAGTCATTTTACCAGTACTAATTGGAAGGATCGGCACCTAATCGTGCAGGTTTCTGAACTTTCACCAAGGACACACATGCCAACATAATAAAACCACAACCATACTCTCTAACCAGATTCACCACGGTATTCACCCTTTTTTTTTTTCAAAATCAAAACATTTACAATGTTCAATATGAAATTGTGCTCAATGCACAATATATGAGAAATTAGTTTCAATTTAACCTAATCCTTATGCAATGTTTACAACAATCAAGACTATCCTCCACTGATAGCCCAAAACATATATTTATATTTCAAAAGATAATTTCCAATCAAAAGATACAATTTCATCAATTCTAATGGGAGTGATATTACATATCCAACTCTACCATCACCATCAACATAAACATTGTTCAAATTTCACAATACCTAATATCATTTCCCTTCATAATTCCAAATACCCAAAATCTAGGGCAAAACCCCTTTTGTTTTACAAAAATCAATTTCAAGAAGAAATATCCACCAGTTAACATATCTCACTCACAAATACATCCCCACAACCATTTTCAAGAATCCATTTGGAAAACCCCTCTTTTGATTTCGATTCCAAATCCTAGGTTTTTCCCAAAATTTCCCAAATCAATACCCTTTTCAAAGAACAAACAACTAAGCTAAAAATCATATAAAAGAGTCAAGGTATCCTTACCTCAAAGTGAAAGACAAGAAGAAACAATGGGTAGAACTTGATGAAGCCAAAGACATAAATTTCACCGATTAGAACGAAGCCCTTCAACGTGCTCAATCTTTTACTCTAAAGGACTATGGTGAGGAAACCAACGAATTAGGAGTATTTGGAGCTAAAGTACAAGAACTAGAGAGAGAAGGTAAAGATTTTAGGGTTTTGAAATATTTAGAGAGAGAGAGAGAGAGAGAGAGAGAGATAAAAAAGTGATCCAAAAAGTCTTCTTCTCGAACTGATAGACACATAAACCGCTTGAGCGCAAGAATGGTCACTCGAACGACAAACATAATAAGTGACACCGCTTGAGTGACCAAAACCATCGCTCGAGCGTACAATGACCCCTTCCTAGTAGTTCAGACATGTAAAAGATCGCTCGAGCACAAGAAAGACCACTCAATCGAAGATATCAAACTCTCAGTAGTTTTGCAGACTATAAAAGACCGTTCGAGCGTAGGAATGGTCACTCAAGCGAACAAGGAAAATTTTGGGCAACAACTCTTTGAAAAACTGACTTCCCTACCTGTTTTAAGCATAACCAAAACTCCCAATAACCAATCTCAATAAGTAGTAAGATAGAAAAGAGATGAACAACAGTTAAGTACATGGGTTCTCAGATTCAAAAGTCAGAAAATGGGTCGTGTAAACCAGAATCGTTATAATCTCCCCCCTTAAGAAATTTTATCCCCGAAATTAAAAATCAACAACAAACATTGAATAAAATCAGCCATATGCCATCCAGGCTTGTAACAAGGATATATCTAGTGTTTCAACATTGATAATGTTTTAACATTGATAATTACCATTCAAGTCTCCGAAACATATACAATGTTCAATATATATACATTACAACATACATAAAAGTTTTAACATAAGTCTCAAATATCAAAAAATAAGTCCAAATACTTCTCATAAACTTCTGTCTCATGCTCCCAAGTCGCTTCCTCCACCCCGTGGTGTCGCCACAACACCTTGACCAATGGAATAGTCTTGCCTCGCAAGACTTGGTCCCAAGAGTCTAAAACTCGTATTGGTCTCTTCTCATACGAGACATCCTCATCTACTTCTAACTCGGTCTAATCTAACACGTGTGAAGGATTAGGCTCGTACTTCCGGAGCATACAAATATGGAACACGTCATGAACCCTAGACAGTTGGGGTGGCAAGGCCAAATGATAAGCTACCTCCTCGATTAGCTCTAGAATCTCAAAAGGCCTAATAAATCTAGGAGACAACTTTCTGCTCTTCCTAAACCTCATTAAACCCTGTCTTGGTGACATCTTCAGGAACACATGATCTCATATCTCAAAAGACAAGGGTCTCCTCCTACGGTCGGTATAACTTTTCTGATGACTTTGAGCTGAAGCCAATCTCTTACGAATAAGTGCTACCTTCTCAATTGTTTCCTGAACTAATTCAAGACCTAACATAGGTGCGCCACCCACCTCGGCTCAACACACTAGAGATCTACACATACAAGGCCTCAAATGGCACCATACCAACACTCGTCTGAAAGCTGTTATTGTAGGGAAACTCCACTAAAGGTAAGTGCCTCTCCCACAACCCCTTAAAATCAAGAATACAACCCTGAAGCATGTCCTCTAAGATCTGAATGGTTCGTTCAGACTGCTCGTCAATCTGAGGATGATAGGTGGTGCTAAACGTCAATCTAGTGCTCAAGGCATTTTGTAAACTCTGCCACAACCGAGCTATGAAACGAGGATCTTTATCCTAAACGATAGTCATAGGGACCCTATGAACATAAAGGCCGACAAGATAATCTACCGAGTCACTCGTCTGCATAGGCACAAAATGTGCTGATTTAGTTAACCAGTCGACTATCACCCCCACGGCATCATTACCTTGTTAAGTCCTCGAAAGATCTATAACAAAATCCATCGTGACATGCTCCCACTTCCACTTGGCTATAGGTAAGGGTTGCAACAATCCCGCTAGCCGTTGGTGCTCGGCCTTCACTTGTTAACAAGTAAGGCATCTCGAAACAAACAAGGCTACGCCTCTCTATATCCCTCTCCACCAAAATTGGCAGCTAAGGTTGTGGTACATCTTGTGCCTCCCGGGTGTACCACAAGGCGTTATTCTCTACAAGATTTTGGCACGAAAAGAGGGTTCAAATACCTCACACTAGAGTCAGATTGCTTCTCTATCTTTCCACTAGCTATCTTCCCTCGGATAGTCTCTACTTCGAGATCACTTCATTGTGCTTCTATAACTTGGCCCACTAGCTTAGGTTGCACAACTATAGTGAACAAAACGGCTGACTCAATAGACTCGCTAATATGCAAGTTAAACTCGCTAAGAACACCCAACATCTCCCACTCCCGGATGGCAATACTACCTACACTGCTTACGAATTTCCTACTCAAAGCGGCGGCCACTACATTGGCCTTCCCCGGATGATAGTGTAGCTCAACGTCATAATCCTCCATAAACTCCATCAATCTTCTCTACCTCAAATTCAAATCTTTCTGTGAAGACATATATTTCAAACTCTTGTGATTGAAAAACACTTTAAATCTCTTACCATATAAGTAATTCCTTCAAATTTTTAAGGCAAAAATCACTGCCGCTAGCTTTAAGTCGTGAGTAGGATAATTTCTCTCATGAGTTTTCAATTGTCGCGAATTGTAAGCTACCACTTCCCCTCTTGCATCAATACGCAATCCAACCCTTCTCGAGACGCATCACAATAAACTAAATAGCCCAAACCTCTCTCCAGAATAATCAACACTGCAGCAGTGGTGAGTCTAACTTTAAGCTCTTGGAACGACTTTTCACAAGTCTTACTCTACACAAATTTCACCCCCTTCCTTGTCAATCTAGTAAATGGTGAGGCAATCTGGAAATGTCTTTCACAAACGTCTATAATACCCAGCTAAGCCCATGAAACTCCGAATCTCAAAGGCATTTTTAGGATGTTCCCAATCTTGCACTGATTCTATCTTAGAAGAGTTTACTATTACCTCTTCCCTAAATACTACATGGCCTAAGAACTTAACTTCTTTCAACCATAATTTGCACTTCCCGAACTTAGCATATAAACGGTGGGCTCTAAGCAACTCAAGTATGACCCATAAGTGTTCGTCGTGCTCCTCTTCAGAGGGTAAGTAGATCAAGATGTTTTCAACAAAGACAACCACGAAATGGTCTAAAAACTCACGGAAGATTCGATTCATCAAATCCATAAACGAAGCCGGTGCATTGGTTAACCTAAAAGGAATCACCAAGAACTTGTAATGGCCATACCACGTACGAAATACCATTTTCTGAACATCCGTCTCATTCACCATCAACTGGTGATAACTCGATCTCAAATCAATTTTAGAAAAGTAACAAGACCCCTTTAACTGGTCAAACAAATCACCTATGTGAGCTAATGGGTACTTGTTCTTAATAGTTACTCGGTTCAATTTTCGGTAATCAATACACAAACGCAAAGTGCCATCCGTCTTCTTAGCAAAGAGAGTCGGTGCTCCTCAAGGTGATGTACTAGGGCCAATGAAGCCTTATCTAACAACTCTTGGAGTTGAATCTTCAACTTATACAACTCGACAGATGCAAATCTATACGGTGCCATAGAAATCGGTGTTATGCTAGGCATTAAGTCAATGGAGAGTATGATCTCTCGATGGGGTGGCAAACTAGTAAGATCCTCAAGAAAGATGTCCGGGTATTCACAAACTATGCTTAGCAACTCAACTCAGACCACATCACTCTCAGCACCTAAGCAAGCTGCAAAAAGACAACTAAGCTCACTTCGACCACACGAGTCACAAACTGGGGACAATACCCTATCAGCTCAGTCCCCCAGAAAATAAAAATAGTCACCACTCAAGGTGCACACCATAACTCTCTGATGGTAACAATCTATAACAGCTCCGTACGAGGATAACCAATGCATACCCAAAATGACATCGAAACTCGACATATCTAGCAATACAAAAGCAAAAGGAAGTCAGCAATCGACAACCTCAATCTCACAACCGTGACTTCAGCGGGCCAAGTCAACCTTACCTCCAACTAGAGACTCTACCCTAAGTGAAGATGCTAACTGAGCCACTTCTAACCCTAAAACTGATACAAATACACACAAAAAGAATGAATGAGATGCACCAATATCAGTCAACACATTGGTAATAGAATTAAACAACAAGAAGTTACCTCTCAAAATAGAGGGTGCTGGTAACTGATCTGGCATGGTAACAATATACACACGTCCCATAGATCTCTACTCCACCTGCTCGCCCCTCGGAGTGTAAGACTGATAAGCTGATTGAGCCAAAAAGCCTCCCATAGTGGCCCTCGAGGCCTGTACTAATTCGGTAGGCTAATGACTCTATGTCTGCCTCAAACCAGATGTACCAAGTGTGCCACCGGTCTGAGGACAAAACCTCTTCAAGTGCCCCGATTGCCCACATTGTTGCTTTCTTCCTCTCTATGGGCAACCTGGAGACTTGTGGCCCGGCTAACCACACTTAAAATAAGCGATCCCACCTTGACTACTCCTCCCTAAACCATAACTCAATACAGGAAAAGGGGGATCTGAACTATGCTACCTGGGACTACTGTGAGGTGGAACCACTCTACCTCTTGTTGTCCCTCGTCTCCTCCTGAACCTACTAACTCCTCTGCTTAGAACCCCTCATTTTAAATCAAGTTAAGTCAAAGGGATAAAACTTAAACAAAATTAGTTCGATTATTGAACATACGTTACAACGGTATTTATATTCTATTGTGTAGGTTGAGAGCACGGGCCATCTGTGAGTAATATCTCTGTAAAGTTATATTTGAAAAGTGTTTTATTATATGAAAAGCACTTGGTTTATGAAATGTTTATTTATTTAGAATGAATGAATGTTCCACGTTGCAATGAATCTAGTAGTGGCATCTTTTAGTGAGTCCTAGCCATTGGAGGATGTTTATCTATGCGCCATGGCAATTGTTGAGATCTCTTTATGACAACCATGTATGGTTAGATGTGTTACTCTATTGGATGTACCATGTTATCACATTTTCGAGTATATCTTATGAAATGTTCAAACACTTTTGGAATTGTGGAGTGGAATGGATCTTTTGTTAATGATTGGAACTCATTCATCTACACGTTTGCTTTGGTACTATTCACTGGGCTTGGCTCATTATTTTTATATATATGTAGGTGATCAGGAGGAAGAACGCCAGTAGAGGAAGTGGTCATGTTATGAGAAGTCTTTTATTTTATTTCCTTCTTTTGTTTCTTTTGTCTTTTCTTTTTGGAAAACAAGTTTTTGAGAGACGAGTTTGTATGTAATGTGTTTTGTATCTATACATGTAAGTACTTTACTAACTTTTTGTTTATGTACATAATGTAAATTATTCTAAAGATAATCAATGAAAGGTTGTATGTTCATTCCACATTACTTATGTCACAACCCAAACCTGTCCGTATATGTTTAGGATGTAATTGGCTAGTAATCCCAGATTACCCGGCCTTAAAGACAGAATTAACAAAATTATTTAATTAATAACGGGGCCAGAAGCGGAAGCAAAGTATATAATTTGTCCATCGAACTATGCATACATGCAACGAACATAAACATATATGTTATATCTCACATCATACCATAATATTTACAAATATCATCTTATAGATACAAGCCCAGGTTCAAAAACTCATAACATAATAACTTTACAAAACCAAAGCTTCTCTTGGCTAGAACAAAGACTAAGGCCTAAACAGGGAGGCGTAACCCAGGTGGCTTCACAAAAGGCTGACTCCAAAGCAGTTTCTAATGCGGAACTTCCTGATGCTCACCTATATACATATATATAAACGGAGTGAGCTGGAAGCCTAGTGAGTACTCTCAATGTAAAAGGGGTTAGATGAATGAGTTCCATAACTTATTAGAGTAATTCAAAAGGTTCTTGACATAATTAACGCTTGTTTCGAAAACATGTAATAGCAAATACGGTTACCAAACCTTTTATAAATTATCACATTGCGAAGTGCCCAAAGGCCTTATGTTACTTATCGAAATGCCATACAGAACATTCATATTGAATGACTTCATTCGAAACACCCATATTGGTGACTCGTACGAAACGTCGCATTTGATGACTTATGCAGAACATCATTCAGATGACTTATACGGAACATCATTCAGATGACTTATACAGAACATCACATCTGATGGCTTATACAGAATGCAGAACATCATACTTGATGCCATATACAGAATGAGTTCATACAGAACGTCTCATACGTGTAGATTTCATACAGAATGATTGCCATCGAAGTCATACAGAACAATCATCAAGATCAATATCATACAGAACGTTTACAATAGTTCATTAACTTTCACAGAATGCCACTTGCGGATCATAGACCAGATAGTGGGTACCAAATGGTCTAAGCACATTTTCATGTCATCATTCAAAAAGGAAACTCATTCATTCTTAGCAAATTATATTTTTGGAAAGCTTATCTCATTTTACATAATTCAGAGTTTCAGAGCATAGCTTAGTGTCTCAAAGTACTTGTTTGAAAATCTTGAACCATATCTCATTACTTATACAATGTGTAGGTTTTATAGTTCATTACATAGCAAAACTACTTTCAAAGTAATTCATACTAATTCAAGTAGGATGATGTTCTTCCACAATGTTCAAACCTACACAATTCACATATGCACATATTGGAACACATTGTTCGAATCATATAATTCATCTTCTTAATTCAATCATGCATGTGGGGTTTCTAACTTTTTAGTTCCTTATTGAGTCACAATTCTTGCTTAGAAATGCTCCAGAGAAGATGAGAACCAAGATATGAACACATAAAGACTTATCAAAATGTGCTGAAACAAGGGTCTTTGCTCGAGCGCAACTTTGGTCTGCAAAACTCTGCAAAAGTACTGGTTGCTTGAGTTTTAGGCTCGAGCCAACTTTCTGTCACTCGAGCCATGAATGGTGTAAAACAAGGTTCGCTCAAGCACAAGTTTTTCCACTCGAGTCACCGTGCAATTGTCTGCAAAAATACTGGGAGATCATCAAGTTCTCTCGAGCGCACGCTTGGTTGCTCGAGTAGTCTGCAGATTTTCTGGGTATCCCAAATTGCTCTTTGAAGTTCAAAAATGCATCTCTCATGCTTAAAGCTTGCATGGCTTGCTAGAAATATGTAGAAACTCATCATAATACATAAATTCATGGAAATTGTGAAACCACATGCTCAAATCCTTTTCAATTTTCCAAAATAAAGTTCAAAACTCCATGTTCTTGACTTGCATGTAAAGAATTAACTTTCTTTCTTTTTCAAACTCATGAATTTGACAACTTTGAGCTCAAGGGCTCCGTGCATGTACAAAATTCCTTTGCAAAACATGAATTTAGGAATCAACACATGATGGATGAAACATGCATGTACAAATTAACGCATAATTCAAGCTCAACATGGCAAAACTCAACAATTTAGCACGTGCATGTAAAGCTCCTTTACATTCTTGACTTCTCATATCAAACTACATGCAAATGATCAAATATAAACTCAACTCTAAATCACAATATCTTCATGTACTAAGGGTTGAATTCTTACCTAGAGCTTCAAACACAACAATTCTTTGCACAATTGACCAATTCAAGCTTTTTCTTCAAGTTCACCTTCAATCTCTACACACACTCTTTCTTTAGATGAGAGTTCACTCTCTCTAAGAGTATAATCTTAGATTTTTGCACTCAAGGATAAAGAGAAGTGAGCTTAAATGAGCTCAGGGCTCATATTTATAGTTGGAGTCGCTTAAAACAATAATTAGAACATTAGGCAAATTAAACACAACGAGATTGTTAAATTGCATGGAGTACTTATTTCCATTTTCTCGGGTGGAGATTCGAAATTTATATCCAAATTGTGGAAAAGTTTACAAACGGCCATGGGAATAGAATTGAGATTTATTACTGCCTTCCATCCTCAGACAGACGGACAATCTGAAAGAACTATTCAAACATTAGAGGATATACTTCGCTTATGTGCCTTAGATTTTCAAGGGAGATGGGAAACTCATTTGCCATTAGTAGAATTTGCCTACAACAATCGTTTTCAAACTAGTATCGGCATGGCACCTTATGAGGCATTGTATGGGAGAAAATGTAGATCACCTATTTGCTGGACCGAGGTAAGAGACAAAGTATTACTGGGGTCAGAAATTGTACAAGTCACAGCTGACAAGTTCAAGGTCATCCATTAACGAGTCAAGACCATCCAAAGCCGCCAAAAGATTTATGCAGAGTTGTGGAGAAGGGAATTAGAATTTGATGTTGGAGATCATGTGTTCTTGAAGGTCACCCCAATAAAAGGCCAATCTTGTTTTGGGAAAAGAGGTAAATTGGTGCCCTGTTATATTGGACCTTTCCAAATCTTATAGAAAATTGGACCCCAGTGGCTTATCGCCTAGCCTTATTGCTGGGAATCGAACAAATTCACAATGTGTTCCATATTTCTATGATAAGAGATTATGTCTGGGATGCTTTCCATGCCATTGACTGCCATTGGTTAGCTATTGACAAAAATTTGGAGTATGAAGAGCAACCGATCCAAATTGTTAACCGCCAAGTCAAGCAACGGAGGAACAAACTCATACCGTTATTAAAAGTGGAATGGAAAGATCATTATGGGCAACAAGCCACATGGGAAAGAGAGGATGAGATGAGGAAAAGATATTTAGACTTATTTCCTTAGCAAGGTAAGTCAAGTTTGGAGGACTGTCACAACCCAAACTCGTCCCTATAGGTTTAGCATCGTAACCGGTCAGTAATCCTGGGATTACAGAAGGTCCCTGAAACAGATTAACAAAGGGATTGGCGGAAGCAGATATCAAAATACAATGTCCATAGAGCTATGCAGACATATATGGGATAGAAAATTTAAAACTTGATTTACATATATATATATGACGTTATATTTATATCAGTCTTACGTCACCCATACACAGATAAGACAAAACAGAGCTTAGCCTATTTATAAAATATACAGAAACTTGTCCAACAAACAAAAGAAAATAAAGTCGGCATTGATTTCACAAAACTTAAAGCACTTGGAAACCTCCTCGGGAGGCACAATGGTTAGCTTGACAAAACAAAACTCCAGGCTAGTTACTTAGGCCTGGTCTAGCGCTTGATCACCTATATACATAAATAATACAATGAGTTGGAGCCCAATGAATAACAAAGGGTTTATGAATGATGTCCAAAATAAATTCAGAAATCAGAGTTTATATCAGAAACAGATTCAGATTCACGTACTTACACAGATTTCATAAACAGTTATATATGGTACATCTATTAGCTAACAGATCAGATTGGTCAAGAAGACTTACGTGCATAGTCGGTACCGAAGACCATAAAGGTCAACATCTTTGTGCACAAATAGTCACGGTATTGTTTCCCCCAGGCGAGGGCCACGTGAACATAGGCCTCGGTATTGTTACCCCTAAGCAAGGGCCATGTGCATATTGGCCACGGTACTGTTACCCTCAGGCGAGGGCCACATGAACATAAGCCACGGTATTGTTTCCCCCAGGCGAGGGCCACGTAAACATAAGTCATGGTATTGTTTCTCCTAGGCGAGGGCTACGTGAACTAAGGATGCCATAAATACATTTTAGAAAAATGGACATTCATTCATGCTTCATAAAATAGTATTTCAAAAAATAGATCATATCATTTCAGTCAGAAAACACTAATAATCAAACATAGCTTTACAGGATGGTTACTCACAGATACCTCTAGTAGTAGTAGGACAGATCACTTGAACAAAACAGACTGATCGAGTGGACAATAACACAAGACGTACACAAACATGAGTCAGATACACGTCTCAAAGGTTTTTAACTTATCATTCTTCTTCCTTAACATGTGTTTCTAACTCTTATCCTCATTGTTGTAGCTTAAACATGGCCTAGGAATGCTTTAGATGCAATGAGGATGCAAAAATGCACATTGGAACACTTAACCAAAATTTTTAAAATAGGGTAGTTCGCTCAAGTGGTCTGCAAAGTCTGTAAAAGTACTAGGAGCTCTTATTTTACGCTCGAGACAAATTTTGGTCCCTCAAGCCGTGGTTGAAAATAAAGGGTGGTCGCTCGAGCGATATTTCAGTCACTCGAGCCAACTATCAATCTCTACAAAACTTTTAAAAGCTCGAATTTTACGCTCGAGCAGTGAGTCCAAATTTTGGAATTTCCAGATTGCTGTTTAAGATGCAAAACTCAAATTAAAAGCTCAAAATACATTCTTTGGGCCCAAAATGTAAGAAAACATGTAGAAACTCATAACACATCATGACTTGAAAACCATTTTGCAAAATGAAGCCCCAACGCATTGACAATTATCCAAAACTTAACTTGAAATTCAATATATAGAACAAGCATGAATTCATATAAGTTCTCTTCTTCCAAAACAAGAACTATTGAGGTAATTTGGTCTGAAACTTCATGAATTCTCAAAACAAAGTCAAGATGAACACATACATGTGAGAATTCTTTGAAATCAGACTCAAATTGTGGTGAGATGGACATACATGCATGGAATGCTCTTCTTTTCTACTTCCAAGATCAATTCTCATGTTTTAACACTTAAACCTCTTAAATTCATTCACCAACGTCTTGAATATAAAGGTTAAGAGTATGATTCTTATCTAGAGTTCCCAATTCCCTTCAATTCTTCTAACAATTCCTAGCTTGATCTCAATTTCTCTTCAAAGTTGGCTCTAATTTCTCTCTCTCTCTCTCTCTCTCTCTCTCTAACGGTTGAGAGCTCAAAGATGATGAAGGAGTGTGTGTAGATGTGTCCTAGCACTCACATTAGCCTTATATAGGCTTGATTAGCTAGGATCATTATGTGTAATTAGTTCTAATTAATTTATTCTAATTATTTGATTCCGAATTGAATTCTAATTAAACTTACTAGAAAATTCTAAAAATTCTAGATAACATATAAAATAGTCAATTTCATGTTTAGATGTCGATAAGGCCTTTAATTCGCGTATCAAAACAAAAAGCCAAACAGATATTCCTACTAAGAACAAATATAAATGCAAATAATGCATTATACATGTAATTAACTCAAAATGTCCTCTTATTTACTCATTAAGCATTCTTAATCAAGGATTATAGGCTAATCATAGGTTAGGGTTGTCACAGTCTTTCCCCCTTTAAAGAGTTTGGTCCCTAAACTCGAATTAGCTTCATTTTGGAAGAATGTAAGGTCTAAGGGAAACAAGTCTACATATCTTTTCATCATATCTTCCCACGTTTCCCACGTTTCATAGGTTCCTCCATGATTTTGCCAATCTACTTTCACCAACAGAATTTCTTTGTTTCTCAATTTGTTGATCCGACGGTTAACAATTTTGATTGGCCGTTCTTCGTAAGTAAAATCATCTTTCAAAAGTACGTGGATCGGTTCAATCACATGTAATGGATCTTGCATGTAATCCTAAAGCATCGAAACACGAAAAACATTGTGTATATTTTCCATGATTGGAGGTAAGGCCACTTGATACGTCACTGGATTGATTTTCTCAATAATCTCATACGAGCCAATGTAACGCGGTGCCAATTTGCCTTTAACTCCAAATCGTGCCTAACCTTTCATCGGGGCCCACTTTGATGAACACGTGATCACCAACTTCATATTCCCGGTCTCTTCTTTGGACATTAGCATAAATCTTTTGACGACTGCGCAGTTTTCAACTGCTGATGTATTAGTTTCACTTTCTCAGTTGTTTCTTGAACCAATTCTAGTCCCAATAACGATCTATCCCTTATTTCAGCCCAACAGATCAAAGAACGGCATTTTCTACCATACAAAGGTTCATAAGGAGCTATATCGATACATGAGTGGTAGGTATTATTATTGTCACACCCTTAACCCGCCCCTAAAAGTTTGGGCATGACCTATTCAGAAACGGACACTAAACCTGATATACATATCATATGGGGCCTGAATGGAAGCATTGTATATATAAAATATCATATAATAACATACAAAACATCCATTGAGCTATCACTACTATGCCAGGATCACGAACAAAACGTAAGGCAAATAAACGTATAGTGACATGCATAAGAGAATTTAGCTATGTACATATATATACAGACCCAGCCCTCAAGATTGGGCGTATAACAAAACATTGAAAGGTAAAGGGATTATATACACTTCAACCTTAGACAGACATACAGGGTACAAACCAAAAGCTTAGCAAAACCCCATAAAATGAGCTGCCTTCAAAAGTGCCTGGACTCTTTGAGGTTGACAAAAGAGGAATGGATGCCATGGGTTAAAACTGACTTCCAAGTGGAGTGCCTACAGAAACAAACATAACATAAAGTGAGCCAAGCTTAGTGAATAGTAGTACATCAACAATTTAACAATTAACCCGTATCACAATGTACATATTCAGTGCAGAGAGCATATTGTTAACTTTATTTTGTAATTATTTTCAGAACGGCCTTAGGCCCCATTTTTAACCAGAATGACTTTAAGCCCCTGAACAGAATGGCATTACAGCCCTTATCAGAATGGCATTATAGCCCTTATCATGTATGTATGAATTCAAGAGGTGGCTCGCACGGATTCTAGAGGTGACTCGCATGGCAGCACTTAGTTCCGTGCAGCACTTTGTTTCATACTAATAGCTCAAACTGGGAAATGTGAACATCGATAATGTGAGGCTCAGAGTTCTAATCTGTTACTTAGTAAAACAAGTTTGAGGGACCAAACTTATTTAAAGGGGGGAGAGTGTAATAACTCGACCCTCGTACATGTTTTCTTTGATATATTTTCAGTCCTCGTTTTGTGCTTTTAAATGTTTACTGTAAAATTCTATGAGAAATTAAGGTTAAGTAAGTGAAATCCATGTTTACAGATGTCTATTTGTTTAACAAGCAAAGTATCTGTTACATCTCGAATGGTTGAATCAGAAATTGGAAGCCTTAACGGCTTAATTACTTGAAAGTAATTATATATCTGTGATCAGCATAATTTTTAAGTAATATTAAGCATGTTTACGAAATTTCAATTTCGGAATGATTAAACGATTGAATTTTATCTTATATGCTTTTATATATAAACCTATATATCTCTTAAGCTTGATCAAACCTTGAAAGATCTCCTGGGGAGGAAAAACGAAAGAAGAGAAAAAGGGAACAAAGGCAAAGTCAACAAGGAAGGGAATTGGGGTTAAATTAGAAGGATCTTTGAAATTGTTAAAGCTCAAGGTATGTTAAATCTATTGTATGTGAGAATTCTCCTTTCAATTGGGAAGAAAGGTTTGTTAGTTTCATATGTATCTTACCAGGGTTGTAATGGAGAATTGTGTATGATTTATGTTTGATTAAAGAGGGTTCTCATAAATTGGTTGCTTTGACACCTAATTATGTTTATACTTCAACAAACCCCATGAAATTATGTTTATGTCATGTGTTGTGTTTTATGAACATGGAGAACTTGAATTAAAGGATGGAAATTATAAGAATAGTGACTTGATCAAGCTTTTAATCATGTTTATCTTGTGATGTTCAAATAATAATTCATGTTATAGTGAAGTTGGGTCCATATTTGGCATGAATTTCATCTTGAATTGCATGTAAAATGAAGTGGTGATGCTAAACTTTGAGTTAAAATTGAGCTGCCCCAAAATAGGGACACGACCGCTCGAGCGAAGGCCTTGGGCGCTCGAGCAGAGAAGGAAGAAAAAATGGATTTTGGCTACTGTAGTTGGGCTGCTCGAGCGGTGAGGGGGGACCGCACGTGCGGTGCATGGCGGCTCGAGCGGAGGGTCCAGCCGAACATGCGGCCCAGGTCCGAAAAACTGATCTCTTCTGTTTTGCATGCTCAACTCTCTGGTATTTTTAGAATATTTTTCTGATGATCCTAAGATGGTTATAAATTCATGCGAAGTGTCATGACTCAGGAAATGATTTCTTAATGATTTAAGAAGGAAGGGGAACTAATTTGCAAGCTATGATTGTGTGCAGGGCACACTCCGAGAGGAAGCAACACGTCATCTCAACGCTGTGAGTAGTAGTACTTCGATGTAGCTTTAATCGTTTATCGTTATTGACGTTAAATCTTCGTCGTAAGAATTATGTTGACATATATGTTATGCATGCTATGTGAGGTACACTGTGACATTATGGAAACTTCAAAAGGGTTTGTGAAGTTATGTAAGCTATGTGAGAAACATTATGAAATTGTGAAAACATCAAAAGAACTTGTGAAATATGAAGCTATGAGGCCAAGGGCCGACTTGTGACTTATGAAGCTATGAGGCCAAGGGCCAAACTTGTGAACTTGTGAATCCAAAGGGCCTTAGTGCCATATGTTACAAGGGCTTTATGCCACAAGTTTCAAGGGCTTATAGCCACCATGTTTCAAGGGCCTCGTGCAATATGTTTCAAGGGCCTCGTGCCACATGTTTTAAGGGCCTCGTGCCACCATGTTTCAAGGGCTTATAGCCATTATGTTTATGTTGCAGGATTGGGCCTAAGGCCGTCATGTACATAGCACAGAATCAGACTAACTATATGAACTGTGCATTTTTATATGCATTGATATGTATTATGTTTCAAGTTAAGCGTCATTTTAATTACATATTACTATTCACTAAGCCCGGCTCACTCTCTGTTATGTCTGTTTCTGTAGGTTACCAATCAGGTGGTCAGTCCTAGCCAAGACACCCGCTTTCTTGTGTCAACCTTCATATGTCCAGGCACTGTATAAGCCATTTATTTTGTTAAGTTGTTAAGATGTTGACTTGCTTATGGGTGTCCATCTATTTGATGTATATAACTTTCATGTTTGTTTTTGTATACACCCAATCATAGGGCAGGGACTGTAAATATGTATGCATATACTCCGGGATATAGTTTGAAACTTTATCTATTCACTATAATGCATGTGATGAATGAGATCCTGGCATGTAGAAGTAGCTCAATGGAGTTTATATGTTTCACTATTTCCATTTTTTTTTCGTGCTTCCGATAAGGCCCCGTATGTTATGTTATCAGGTTACATGTCTATTTCTGAATAGGTCATGCCCAAACTTTTAGGGGCAGGTTTGGGGCGTGACATTATATGTCCTAGAAATGTTACACTGTCAAACCAGAACTCACATTTGGACAATTTTGCATACAATTTCTTTTCTCTCAAAGACTGTAGCACCATTCTCAAATGATTTTCATGTTCAATCCTGCTTTTGGAATAAATCAAGATATCATCTATGAACACAACAACAAATACAACAAGAAATGTTTTAAAGATTCTGGTCATTAGATCCATAAGGGCAGCAGGTGCATTCATTATCCCAAACGGCATTACCAAAAACTCATAGTGCCCATATCTAGTTCGAAAGGCTGTTTTTTCAATGTCTTCTGCTTTAACCTTTAATTTGTGATACCTACATCTAAGATCGATCTTAGAGAACACTTGTGCCCCTTGAAGTTGGTCAAACATATCGCCTATTCTGGGCAATGGGTATTTATTTTTCACAGTTACTTCGTTTAATTCACGGTAGTCTATACATAGTCTCAAAGTTCAATTTTTCCTTTTAAAAAAACAAAACTGGTGCACCCCAAGGTGAAGTGCTCGGCTAGATAAATTTATTGTCTAATAGTTCTTGAAGTTGGGCTTTCAGTTCTTTTAATTCAGTTATAGACATTCTGTATGGGGTCTTAGAAATTGGTTGGATTCCAGGTACTGCTTTAATAGTGAATTGAATCTCTCTATCAATTAAGTCCCCCAGGTAATTCATTAGGAAAAACATCAGGGAATTTATTGACTATCGGGATATTTTCCACATTAGTACTATCTAGAGTCACAGTCAAGACACTACATAGGTAACTCCTATATCCCTTTCTAAGCAATTTGATGGCTTTCATAGGAAAAATCAAATACGAAAGCGGTACCACACCATTTCCACAAAATGCAAACTCAGGCAAACCAGGTGATCAGAATATAATAGATTTGGCAACGCAATCAATAGTGGCATAGTATTTCGTTAACCAATCCATCCCCAGTATACAATCAAAATGATCAATAGCCATAGGCATCAAGTCGACATATAACAACCTATCACCAATCATAATGTCACACGTAGGATACACATAAGCACATATCATAGAACCCCCAGATGGTGTAGATACTGATAACACATAGTTCATTTGTTCTAGAGGTCTAGTAGATTTATGAGAAAAAACATGCGACACAAACAGATGTGTAGATTTAGAATCTATCAACACGTATGCATTTTGGGCACAGATGGGGAGTATACCTGACATCACATATTTGGTGTTCTGAACATCTCCTGGCACAAATGCAAACACTCTCCCTTGCCTCAATATTTTTTTTCCCATATTGGTTCTTGTATTTGTTCGTAGTACAGAAACAAATCCAGTTGAACTTGCCGCAGGACGGTTGGCACCTTCAGCTATGAGTGGGCAGTCTTTTACCATGTGGCCAATTTTTTCATACCAAAAACAAGAACCAGTTGCACGGTAACAGGCACCTTTATGTCTTCTCCCACCTTCAAAACAAACAGGTGCAAATCCACTACTTTGACTTAAACTGCTAGCAGATCCTGTATTTTGCTTTTTGTTCATGGAAAATGAGCGGCCCTTTTTGAAATTGAACCCAGATCTTTTGTCTCTCCTTTCATTTGTTGGAGCTTTAGTCTGTTTCATTGCTGCTAAGTTAGCTTCTGTCATTAAGGCTCGGTCAAGCACATCCACATACTTAGGCAATTTTGACATGTCGACTCGATTAAACACATCTAGGTTAAGGCCTCCTTCAAACTTTCAGGCTTTCTTGTAATCTGTGTCTACCATGTGAGGAACAAATTGAGCTAATTCAGTGAACTTAGCTTCATACTCAGCAACAGACATGTTGCCTTGCTTAAGTTGTTCAAACTCTGACACTTTTCTATCTCGGAAGCACTGAGGGAAATATTTCTCATAAAAGATCTCTTTAAACTGATTCCATGTGTAGATGTCCCCCGAACGCCCCGGGAGGGTGAGCTCCCGTTCTGTTCATATGTGGGGTCACTACAGCTCGGACTCTCAAATTGTCATGGTTCTTAATCTTGAACCAAAGAGTCCAAATCCGGCAAATCGTTTTGAGAAACAGATTTTTGAAAAGAAGTGCCAAACATGGACTGCTTTGCCAGATACAAAGTCGCCACCTAAATATTTTTAAATGGGGGAATTTAGGAAACCCTGACTCGGTGCCGAAGGTCACATGTCCGTCATCACTGGAGTTGTCTCAGCTCGGGAGCTAGGGTACGATCGGAGAAGGTCAACTATGAGCACCCCCTTTCGCCCGGTCCGAAGACCG
Source organism: Camellia sinensis (assembly GCF_055761805.1). Taxonomy (NCBI): domain Eukaryota; kingdom Viridiplantae; phylum Streptophyta; class Magnoliopsida; order Ericales; family Theaceae; genus Camellia; species Camellia sinensis. Next base: position 84,980,032 of record NC_138964.1, read on the forward strand.
GCCTCTACTAACCGTGATATCCATTTTTGAAAACTTTATGTGTTCTTATTCCATTTATTAGCCTAGAATTACTATGTTATGCGCACAGCAAACAAGTATAGACTAGATTGCCTAATTTGGAAACAAGCATTGCATATCCGTTTGTTTTGAAAAGCGCTTTGGAAATTGCTACTCGCAAGTAGGCTAAAATACGGATTTCAACGAGTTTTTCCAACTCAAATAATCCAACCTTGACCCACAGGCATTCAAACAATAATATCACATAAGCATTTAGCCACATGGCAAACATACTGTCATGGCAACATTCACACGCGTGCGAGATGCTAAAGCATAAATACTTACATAGTACTCCGTGTCAAAACAATAAACTAGTTAGCAAACATGCGTGATCCTAGTTCATGTTAGAGTGGCTAATGCAACGCATGCAAAATGCAATTAGAGTAGGCTCGGCTAACCTAAGCATGGCATGTGAAATGCAGTCAATTGATGCACGTATTCAATTTGGAATTGAAGTACAAATGCAGTTAGCATGATGTACTGAGCCCGGTGCATGCAAAGCAAGTGTATGAATGCACGCATGCATTGCATGAGGTATGCTAATTTAAACGTGCCCTAATACTAACCATCAAAGCAGGTAAATAAAAGGGAAGAAAGAAGTGGGGATGGGAAGACATACACACACTCACCCACACTTATTACAGATTTGCCCTTGCTCGGAGAGACCGAATAAATAATACAAATTAATTAACTACGCAAGCTAATTAAATATTACAAATTACCTAATTAGCTAACAAACTAATTAAGCTAGGAAAAGCAGTAAACCGCCTCGGGAGGAGAGCCAGATGCAGCGCGTGCTCGGATCTTGCTCGGAAGTGCACCGCCATGCATAGCCTGCCTCTGCTTTCCCTGCTCTGCCCCTCTGAAGACTGCCAAAGTCTCAAGGATACTTCTCTGGATACTGGGAATCACCACCGGCTGAGTAAAGTCACCACCGGCAGCAAATTGTGGTCATCGGCACAAAATTGATCCATCGGTAGAAGAATAATTGCCGGTCGGCAATGTACACTGCCGGTCGGCAAAGAATGCCTGCAAAACCTGCAACTCACAGCAGCAGAGGACAGAACTTGCATGGCAATACAATTCAAGCAATGTATGCACTAATCATGCCCCTTATCATGTTTGTGACTCAAAGGGACATACTCCTTGGTTCTCGGACCATCAATCGCGCATTTCCATGCGTGATGGTCCAAGTGACCATGTGTGCACATTTTGATGTTAAGTGTAATGCAAACCAACAAACCAAGGGAGTCCAATCCCTATCACTAAATCAAGGGACAAGACATGCATGTTCAATGCAACCTAGGCATGTTAGCTAGGGATGCAACATGGCAATGCAAGCAAGCAAGCAATGAACAAGCATACAAGCTAATGGTCATGCAAGACACGGTGCAATCAAAGCATGCGAAGTGTGAGACATGTAACAACATGTAAAGATTGGACTTAAACATGATTTGGGCAACTCTAAAAAGGGCCAAAACAGTGGCCAAAAGTCAAGGAATTGGAATCAAACATACATACACATATGCAAGTAAGTTGGACCAACACTTGGCACATATGCTCAAGCCTCAAAGGGCTACTTCTAAGCACATTTGAATGAGGCAATCATGGGCATATGGCATGCATTATAAGCCTTGAAAACATGTAGGAAATGATGCCCAATTGACCTACCAATGCAAGCTATGCATGAGTCCAAACCTAAGGACCTAAAACATGACCAAATGACTCATGATGCAAATGACCAAATTGAATCAAAACAACCCCAAATCATGCAAAAGTAAGCCTCAAGAACCACTTAGATGGCATCCAAATGACCTAATCTTAGAGACATACACAATGGCATAAACATGAAGCATGAAACATCAATTCTTGAAACATCAAAAGAGTCATGAATGCAAGCATATGAGCATGATAATTGGACTGAAATAACATAGTGGATAGTCCCAAACCACTAAATCAACGCAAGAATGTCATGCTATACGCTCATACACTTAAGGCCAACAAGCCGGAATGCAAAGGAGCTATACTAAGCATGCCAAATCCGACCCAAACAACTATGGACAGACCTCTAGCATGGCAAAATAAGCACACAAGCTTCACAAAACTAGGCCTAAAACATGCTCTAACAAAGGCTAACAACCTAAGGCATATTAAGGTAATAACATGGCATTACATGGTAGGTATGCTAAGCATGCATGACCAAAACCAACACACAACAAGGTTATATCATGGCATAATAAGCATGGAAAACAACCAAGACATGATCAATACACATGCTAACATGATGCTCTCTCAAGAGGCCAAAAGGGGTCCATTTCAAGGACAACAAGGAGAGGGGGTGACCCTCCCCTTTTGGAGACTTCAAGGCACCATCTCCACCACTGAAATCCCTCAAGATTTCAGTGGTGAAGAGGCCCAAACATCGAAGTCTCGAAACTTGCACAAAATTGCACAAAATGGGGCCTTTCAAGGCCTAAGAGGGGTCAAACACCTCCAAACCAAAAAACACTCTTAATAAACAATCAAGAGGGCTAAAAAACAGAACTTTTTTGTATTATACACCAAGCTCAAAAACGATTTTAAGATAGGTAAAAATACAATGTAAAAATGGGGAATATAAAGGTAAGATTGTTACCCTTGTTGACTTTCTTCAAAGATGAAGCTCCAACAGCTCCTCCAAGCTTGAAGCCACTCAAGAACCTCAAGAACAACCTCTTGGAACCTCAGAAACTAAGGGAAGGTGAAACACTATGTGTTTGTGTGCAATAGTAAGACACAAGTGCACTTAAACACACACAAGAGGGAGATATAGAGATAGAAAGTGTATGGTTTCTAACCCTAGAACTCAAAACCCTAAAAATGGCTGTCTAAAAATATCCTAAGGCTCTCAAGTCTCTAACCCTAAAGCCAAGAGACAAGGCTCTCTCTTATAGAGCCTTTTGTCTTGTAAAGCTTACAAGACAAGCTTCCAAGAGAGAGATCCCTCCATACACGTGTATGGAGGGGAGCCAAAAGCAAGACAGCTGTGACAAAATATCTGCAAAAGCAGATGCACAGTAGTCGGCCTGCCAAAATGCCATTTTGGCAAAAATGAGTGCCGACCGGCAACAAAAAGTGCCGACCGGCAAAATACATTGCCGATGGCAGCAAAAACCAGCCGATGGCTTCTAGCCACTGCCGGTGGTATGTGGGGATGCCTCACAAAGCATTCCCTGCCCCTCCAAGGCAAAACACAAGTGTTTGGTGCAAAACCAGACACTAAACAGTCAAGTTCGGAGATCCTGAGGCAAGGCGCGCGTAGCCGAGACCTCCGGGAACTCCAAATGAATACAAACATGGATGATCACCGAGTGTTCAAACGGTGACGTCCAAGTCTTGAGGACGGTCAAAAATGGGGTGTCTACACCATGTCATGGCTCCAATTATCTCGAATCAACATCCACAAACGCCAGGCTTCCTCTTTCAAAGTGTAAGTAGCCAATAGAACTTTATAAATTTTGGTACATGGAAAGACTTCAAATAATTTTTCAGTTTCTAACATCCACGTTTTAGCTTTCAATGGCTCAATACCACCTAGAAAAATCGGTGGCTTCATCTTGTTAAATTTTGGAGTCAACCTAATAATGTCATTATTAACCGATTCTACTTGCACCGGAGAAGGTGGAAGAGTAGTGATTGTTGTCTTTGTTGTTGTCTTATAGACTCCATTAAAGCTTCTAACATTCGTTCCATTCGGTCCATCCGTGTATCGGATGATTTAGATACATCATCATGTATTTTTCTTACCATTGCTATATGTAAGCAAAACAATGATAAACATAGGCAAATAAATCTTTTCACAATTTCATGGCGTACAATTTCATTCATTTCATGTTACAAATGTTTGTGTAGTCATTTTGTTTAGATATGTTCACATGATTAACACACGCTCATACATGCTGATGCAATGTCCATAATTCTTTTCTAGGACATCTTATAGTTTATATGGACTCGTGTGTGTGGTATAATACGTGCTCTGATACCACTTTGTCATGACCCAAACCCGTCCCTATAGGTTTAGCATCATAACCAGCCAATAATCATAGGGATTACTGAAGGCCTCTAAAACAGATTAACAAAATTAAAGGGGCTGGTGGAAGCAGATATCAAAATACAATGTCCATAGAGCTGTGCAGACAAATATGGGACATAAAATTTAATACTTGATTTACATATATATATATATGACGTCATATTTACATCAGTCTTACGTCACTCATGCACAGATAAGACAAAACAAAACTTAGCCTACTTATAAAATATACAGAAACTTGTCCAACAAACAAAAGAGAATAAAGCCGGCATTGATTTCACAAACTTAAAGCACTTGGGAACCTCCTCGGGAGGCATAGTGGTTGGCTTGATAAACAGAACTCCAAGCTAGCAACTTAGGCCTGGTCCAGCGCCTGATCACCTATATATATAAATAATATAGTGAGCTGGAGCCCAGTGAATAAAACCAGAGTAAAGGGTTTATGAATGATGTCCAAAACAAATTCAGAAATTAGAGTTTATATCAAAAATAGATTCAGATTCACGTACTTACATAGATTTCATAAATAGTTGTATGTGGTACATCCATTAGCTAATAGATCAGATTGGTCAAGAAGACCTACGTGCATAGTCGGTACCAATGACCATAAAGGTCAACATCTTTGTGCACAAATAGCCATGGTATTGTTTCCCCCAGGTGAGGGCCACGTGAACATAGGCCTCGATATTGTTACCCCCGAGCAAGGGCCACATGTATATTGGCCACGGTATTGTTACACCTGGGCGAGGGCCGCATGAACATAAGCCACAGTATAGTTTCCCCCTGGTGAGGGCCATATGAACATAAGCCATTGTATTGTTTCCCCTAGGTGAGGGTCACGTGAACTAAGAATGTCACAAATACATTTAAGAAAAATGGACATTCATTCATGATTCGTAAAATAACATTTCAGAAAATAGATCATATCATTTCAGTTAGAAAACACTAATAATCAAACACGGGTTTACAGAATGGTTACTCATAGATAGCTCCAGTAGTAGTAGGACAGATCACTTAAACAAAACAAACTGATCAAGCGGGTGATAACACAAGACCTACACAAACACGTGACAGATACACATTGGACACAGGTCTCAAAGGTGTTTAACTTATCATTCTTCTTCCTTAGCGTGTGTTTCTAACTCTTATCCTCATTATTGTAGCTTAAACATGGCCTAGGAATGTCTTAGATGCAATGAGGATGCAAAAATGCACTTTGGAACACTTCACCAAATTTCTGAAAACAGGGCAGTTCGCTCAAGCGAAGCTTTGGTCTCTCGAGCGATCTACAAAGTCTATAAAAGAACTGGGAGCTCTCATTTTACGCCCGAGCCAACTTTGGTCACTCAAGCTGTGGCTGAAAATAAAGGGTGGTCGCTCAATCTGTATTTCGGTTGCTCGAGCCAACCATCAATCTCTGCAAAACTTCTGAGAGCTCGAATTTTATGCTCGAGCGAGGCTTTGGTCGCTCAAGTAGTGAGGCCAAATTTTGGAATTTTCAAATCGCTGCTCAAGATGCAAAACTCAAATTTAAAGCTTTAAAACACATTCTTTAGGCCCAAAACATAAGAAAACATGTAGAAACTCATAACACATCATGACATGAAAACAATTTCGCAAAATCAAGCCTAAAAGCATTGACAATTATCTAAAACTCAACTTGAAATTCAATATATAGAACATGCATGAATTGATATGAGTTCTTTTCTTCCAAAACATGAACTATTAAGGTAATTTGGTATGAAACTTCATGAATTCTCAAAACAAAGTCAAGGTGAACATGTGTATGTGGGAATTCTTTGAAATCAAACTCAAATTGTGATGAAATGGACATACACACATGAAATGCTCTTATTTTCTACTTCCAAGCTCAATTTTCATGTTTTAACACTTAAACCTCTTGAATTCATTCACCAATGTCTTGAATATAAAGGTTAAGAGTATGATTCTTACCTAGAGTTCCCAATTCCCTTGAATTTTAGTATGTTATTGCTCAATTTCACCAATTCCCTTAAATTCTTCTAGCAATTCCTAGCTTGATCTCAATTTCTCTTCAAAGTTGGCTCTAATCTCCTCTCTCTCTGTCGCTCTCTCTCTCTCTCTCTCTCTCTCTCTCTCTCTCTCTCAATTGAGAGCTTAAAGGTGATGGAGAGGTATGTGTAGATGTGTCCTAGCACTCATATTAGCCTTATATAGGCTTGAATAACATTAGGCTCATTATTTATAATTAGTTCTAATTAATTCATTCTAATTATTTGATTTTGAATCGAATTATAATTAAACTTACCAGAAAATTCTAAAAATTCTAGATAACACATAAATGTAGTCAATTTCGTGTTCAGTTGGTAAGGCCTTCGATTCACATCTTGAAACAAAAAGCCAAACATATATTCCTACTATGAACAGTTATAAACGCAAATAACACAACACACTTGCAATTAACTCATAATTTCCTCTTAATTACTCATCAAGCATTCTTAATCAAGGATTATAGGCCAATCACAGGTCAGGGTTATCACAAGGACCAAACTTTTTAAGGTGAGAACCAAACCATGCATAGCATTCATGCATTTAATTATGTTAAGGAAATATCCTCATCTCATTAGCATGATGCATATTATATGCTTGTTATGTTAGGTGTCACGCCCCACTTTTTATGCCAACGAGTACCATTACCAAATTCCTTATTATAACACAATTTCAGAGATCATGTACAGAAATTCAATACAATAACGAGTACTATTATTAAACGTTCTCTCATTAAAAATAAATAAATTGCTCGTAGGCTTACATCTTCTAAATTAAAAGAAAGAGTCTAACCCTTTTACATCAATGGCATTCCGCCTATAAATAAAGGCCTCATGGCCAACACATAAAGAAGATCCTCGATCTTGAAACACTTCTCGACGTTTACTTGAAAAAGGATTAGCGACGTGGGATGAACATAAAGTTCAGTAGGGATCCCAATATGATCCTAAACAATAACAATATATATATAGCTATGATCATGAATGCTTTAAATCGTATCATATACATGATATGATGGTTTATACAAAAATATACTTATATAAGAACTTTTCTCAAAATCATTCAATTTATTCAACAACATAAGGAATTCACTTTTCTTTTTGCTTGTTACCTTTTACCAAAATTCATATGACAATAACAAATTCTTGAAAACAATTTCACAAAGCCCATTATGTTTTCTTCCACTTTCCGGACTTACACCTGGTTTACCTTTTTGAAACATGTTCGCAAGTATTCGATGTCCTTCATATTATTCACAATCTCAATACAGTACCTACGTCTAGATTATACACATTCATATATATACATATATACATCTAATACGAAAGGAAAACAACAAGCAACCAACAACTATCTACTCAACAAATGAGACAACTCGGCCTTCCTGAATCATAACCATCATAACCCATAATATATACAGATACATTGAGACAATAATGCTATATAAGTTTTGCTCTACCTGCCTTAAGCACCGTAAGCCAAGGATATACCTTTCCATAACGAAATGCCAATTTACCTGATATAAGCTAAAAGGTAATGGTACCTCTGCCAATTTACCAGACATCGGCTGCAAAGTAATGGTACCTTTGCCAAGTTCTCCAGGCACTAGCTGGAAGGTACTGGTACCTCTCATTCTGTAATAACTCGACCCTCGTACATGTTCTTTGTTATATTTTCGGACCCTATTTTGTGATTTTGAATGCTTACTATGGAATCCTATGGGAAATTTAAAGTAAGTAAGTAAGTAAGTAAACCATATCTGTTCCATAAGAAAAGTATCTGTTACATGAGAATGCATAGATCAGAAATTGGAAGCCTTAGAGGCTTAATTATCTGCAACTGATTTCATATATATAATTAGCATAATTTTTAAGTAATATTAAGCACTTCTGTGAAATTTCAATTTGGGAATGCTTAAACGATTCATTTTTGTCCCTATTCAAGCTTTCTATGTATATATATATATGCTTATAAGAGTCTTATGACTCATAAGACTTAGGAATCACATTTCTCCTAAGGGAAGGTAAGGAGTGAGGGAAATTGAAGGTTAGAGGAAGAGATCATCAAAAAGGTTGGGAATTTGTGGAAGATTAAGTACAAGGTATGTATAAGACTATCTCAATTGACTCCCATAACTCTTTTTTTTTAGGATGTGTGAAATACCCTCTTGATCATGTCACTTAGGGGTTGGAATGATGATTCTATAGGTATGTAAGAAGTTAATGGACAAGATAACCTTACTTGGTTGTTCGATTCAATTAAAATTGAATATGGAGAAGTTATATTCTATCTTCTTATTTTGAACTTAAGTGTAGAACATGATTTTGTGTATCCATGTTATGTCATGTGCATGAGAAGCTAAGAACCTCAAGATATGGAAGTGTGTTTATGAGGTTCAACTTTTGGTCCATTGAATTGAGTTGTGTGCATGGATTTAATTCAAGCTAGAGAATGTTGTATATTGTACCTTGAATTTCATGCTTTTTGAACCATGATTTAGTAATGAAAAGATCTATTTTAGAGTCTTGAAAACACTCCTAAAAGAATGGAATTTTTTAGCAAATTTCGGACTGGAAGTGCAGAATCACCGCACGTGCGGGAGTCATGGCCGTACGTGCGGGAAGTGTTGCCGCACGTGCGGGGGTTGTGGCCGCACGTGCGGGAGAAGGGCAAATTTTGGGGCTTTTGTTCTGCTAAAAAGGCACGTGTGGGACCTCAGGGCTGCACGTGCGGGCCCAACTGCCGCACGTACGGGGCTCACAGCCGCACGTGCGGCTCATGCTGAAAAATACTGTTTGCTCCGTTTTGCGTGTAGAACCCTCCAATGTTGTCGGAATATGTATTTGATGCCTTTTAATGTTAAAATTCCTTCGAAGTAAAACGAAACAGAAAGTGATCTAATATGGAAAGGAAACTAAATTGTGTAAGGTTGAATGTGTGCAGGGCACACTCCGGGAAGAACAAGCACATCATCGCAACACTGTGAGTAGTAGTATTATTATCTTCTTTACATATGATTAACGATTTTCATTAGCATTTCGTTTACACGATTATGTTAATGTCTCAAGTATGCAACTAAGATTAATGTTTCAAGGATGTAAGTATGTATGTTAATGCTCAAGTATGCTCCAAGTATGTAATGAATGAACGGAGAAAGATAAAACACCTTTGTTCTATAAGACCCTGGGCCCATGGCCATTTACTATAAGTTATCAAGCTATGAAACAAAGTGCTACAAGGAACTAAGTGCTACGACGTGAGCCACCTCTAGAATCCGTGTGAGACACCTCTTGAGTTCGTATAAGTATGGCTTCAAGGGCTTTATGCCACTTTCAAGGGCTTTAATGCCAACAAGTTACAAGGGCCTTGTGCCACACGTTTCAAGGGCCTTAGTGCCATATGTTACAAGGGCTTTGTGCCACCATGTTTAAGGGCCTTGTGCCACTATGTTCAAGGGCATTATGCCACCATGTTTAAGGGCTTCAAGCCGTTATGAATTAAGAATGTGATATATCAAGCTTTTATGTTCAAGATTGGGCCTAAGGCCGTTATAAGATGAATACAGAATCAGGCTAACTTTGTAATCTCTGCATTTACACATATATTGATATATGTCATGTTTTAAGTTGAGCATTGCTTCATTATGTATTACTATTCACTGAGCCCGGCTCACTCTTTGTTATGTCTGTTTCTGTAGGCAACCAACCAGGTGGTCAATCCTAACCTATGATGCCCGGTTCCTTTTGACAACCTTCGTGTATCCAAGCACTCACAAGGCCACCCATTTTGTGAAGTCTACTAAGATAATTGGCTTATTTCTTGGCTACCCTTCCAAGGTTGATTGTGTATAACCCCAATAGTTTTTTGTTACATGCCCGACTACAGGGCTGGGTCTGTATATGTGTTTGTATATAAGTATTGCTAAGGAATATTTTTGGACTCTATCAACCTATCATGGTGCATGTAATGTTCAAGATCCTGGCATGTTAGAAATAGCTCAATGGAGTTTGTTGGTTTTGTATTCTTCTAATACTTTGTGCTTCCGTCAAGGCCCCATATGCTATATATACACCAGGTTTTATGTCTGTTTCTGAATGGGTCATGCTCGAACTTTTAGGGGCAAGTTCGGGGCGTGACACATTCTAAGCGTGGTCAATTCTCTAGGCGCTAACTGGAAGGTAATAGTACCCTTTGTTCGAAGTGCAAGCACATTCCCAACCATCAAATAATTCAACAAATATAAATAACCCGAGTGTACTACATACACATAATCTATTCAACATCACAATATCATCCTCCATCGATGACCGAAGACAAAACCTCTGAGCATAAATGTTTGAACACACATAATACAATAATCTAATGTTTGCTTGACCTTAAGTCCCAACAATAATGATAATAAGGATATTCAAAAGCTTTAAAATCCATCCCCAAGCATCAATTCTAGATTTACAATATGCCATGGTCTCTTTCTCTTATGAAAATCAGCTCTTTTGTTTTCCAAGTTAACATGTTCAAATCTTTATCCAAAATCCATCCTCTTTAATTTACAAACTAAATCCATTCTCCTTGTTTTGCAAGACCAAAATCCATTCCCTTTGCTTTAGAAAACTAAATCCATGAATGTCAAAGCCATAGCTCAACTCAATTTAACATGATTAATCAAGAATAATTCCAATATCATGGTTAATCCACCCTTTTATCAATTAACACAATCACATAATCCATATAATCAAGCACAAAATATTGCACAACTTTCTCTCATCTTTAATCCATTAAGTCTATAATATTAAATTAGATCTTTTTCTCTCTCTCTCTCTCTCTCTCTCTCTCTCTCTCTCTCTGTCAACATCAACATGCTAAACTATTCCCCAAGGAACCCAAACAACGATTTATATAATGATTTCCAACCCTCAAGTAACAAACCCTAAATATCTCTCATATGATTTTTCAAAAAGAACTCCAATATACATGGTTTTTATGCAGTAAAAATCTACCATATAACTGTCTATAGATGAAGTATTGAAGAGGAGCAAGAAATCCCTACCTCTTGAAGTGAAGAGGAGACAACCCAAAAATCACCGGCAATGAAACGACGAATAAGTCGGATCAATTGAAAGCCTACAAGATCTACAACCTTTCCCAAAGGACCAAGGTGAAAAGATGGCTCTAGGTGAATAGATCTGAAGATCTAAGTGTGAAAAAGTTAAGTTTAGAGAGAGAAGAGAGGAGTCACAGTTTGAGAGGAAAAGAGAAGGAAAAGTAACGAAAGGAAAGTGTTTTGGAACCAATTTATAGTGGCTAGACACTAATAGAACAATAGCCCCAAAGTCAAATGAAAAGAACAAGTAAAAACACCCCAAAACGTAGGGCCCAAACTGACCCAAAAATTTGAAAATTACACACATTTAGACAGAGGTGTCGACCCTTCAGGAAGAAAAGCTTAGACACTAATGTGTGCAGTAGGCAAGGGTCGACCCTTGGAACCCCAGGTGTTGACCCTAAATTTCAACAGCCAATTCCAGATTCAGCAATAGAACAGGGTCGACCCTTGAGGCCAACAACAAAAGGCAAGTGTCGACACCACCAAGATTGGTGCTGACCCCATAACAAGATTTCTAAGTTCCCAAACAACTTTTCAATGTAAACAAGCGTGAATGAACAATCCCAACAAGTTTAAATCGATTTATACTCCTCCAAAACCAAGATACAACAACACCAAAGATTCCCAAAATAAAATAAATGATTCAAATACAATTCCCAAAAGCTTTAAAGAATACAAGTGCTACATTAGAAATAGGGTTTTGAACAGTCTAAGTAGGAAACCTTAGGAAATTTGAGGAACTTAAAATAGAAATTAAGGATGAAAAACTAGGCAACAATGAAGAGTTAGGAAATTTGATTGAATTGAATTTTTGAATGTCTAGATAACTTAGAAAACCTTAAGTGAGGAGCTTAATGAACTTAGTCTAATGAGTAGAGCCTAATGAGTATCTAATCAAAAATTCAGTAGGAATAACAAAAGTTGACCATGATTAGCTTAAGCCTAAATAAGGTTAATTAGGCTAACCAAGATTAGAACTTAAACAAGGTTAATTAGAACTAAGCCTAGTTAACTAACATAATGAAATAGTTAGAAAACTAATCTAATTATTCCTACAAAAGCTAGAAACTTTGAGAAAAATTGAGAGTTTGGTGTTCTTGAATTCAAAGAAGAAAGAAAAGGGAAAATAAGGAGGAAAGAAAGGAAATTCAAAGAAAATTCATAAGAACCAAGAATTCAAGCCTAGAAATCCCAAGAAAATCATCACAAGGTAAGAAACTCAATCATCTTCCATAATTTCATATCAAAACCTAGCTAAAAATTCATTGGAAACAAGTTTTGGATGATTGAAATGAAAGGAAAATAAAAAAGTTTGAAAACTAGAAAAGAGTTTGAAGAATTCATTGAAAAATCATGTTTTGAATTATGTAAGATTTGGGCAAAACAATTGGTATGCTATGAACTTACACCACTTGTTTGTGATTATGAAGCCTTAGAACATATTTTTGAAGGATTGGAAGCATTGAACAATGGAGAGTTTTGAAAAGATTTAAAATTTAGATTCAACCTATATTTTACTTGTTTTGATCCTTAAATTAATGTATATACATGAATTTGGATTAGTTTTACATCACATATATACATATTAGGATGTTATGGAACTTGTTTTGGGTCTTGCATGCACAAAAATAGGTTTTGAAAGCCAAAAATACAGAGAACTGCCCAGCCCCAACCAATTGTACTTCTCTCGCACGTGTAACATGAAGCACCGCATATGTAACACACCCTCTGCATGTGCGGAAGTGGTACCTACACGTGCAGCCAACCAACCCAAAAAATATTTCTCGACTGCATTAATTGCACGCATGTTCCCACACGTGCGGCTAGGTTCTGCACATGTGACCCTGTTCCACCCACGTGCAGATTTCAGGACTTTTGCCCGTTTCGTTTTTTTTTCGTTCTCTTTGGCCCTCAGGCACCATTATACACACTTTTAACCTTAATAAATGTTGAATACACCTAGAAACCAATTTAAATCAAGTTAAGTCAAAGGAATAAAACGTAAACCAAATTAACTCGATTATTGAACGTTCGTTACAATGGTATTTTTATTCTATTGTGTATGTTGAGATTGTTAAGGAGTTTTACCGAGCACGAGCCATCCGTGAGTAATATTTCTATAAAGTTATATTTGAAAAGTGTTTTATTACATGAAAAGTATTTGGTTTATGAAATGTTTATTTTATTCGGAATGAATGAATGTTCCATATTGCGATGAATCTAGTAGTGGCATCCTTTAGTGAGTCCCAACCATTGGAGGACGTTTATCTATGCACTATGGCAATTGTTGAGATCTCTTTATGACGACCATGTATGGTTGGATGTGTTACTCTATTGGATGTACCATGTTATCACATTTTCGAGTATATCTTATGAATTTTCAAATGCTTTTGGAATTGTGGATTGGATTTGGCTCATTCTTTCTATATATATATATATATATGTATAGGTGATTAGGAGGAAGAATGCTAGTAAGGGGACGTGGTCATGTTATGAGAAGTCTTTTCTTTTATTTCCTTCTTTTGTTTCTTTGTTTCTTTTGTCTCTTCTTTTTGGGAAACAAGTTTCTAAGAGACGAGTTTGTATGTGACAAGTTTTGTACCTATAGATGTAAGTACTGTACTTGTTTATGTACATAATGTAAATTATTCCAAAGATAATCGATGAAAGGTGGTATGTTCATTCAACATTACTTATGCACTGCTCTAAATATTCCACTATTTGGCCTTATATATATTCTAGTCCTTTTGTGATTTATTAAGGCAAGCCTGTAGTAGTCAGGGATTACTAGCTGATCACTACTCTAGCCTATAGGGGCAGATTGGGGTTATGACACTTGAGCAACAAGCATATGGGGTGAATGGTACAAAAATGCAATGTTTCAGTGTAATTTGGTTCGGGAAAAGTATAGAGAAAAATATAATAACAATACAAGTGGGCTAAGAAAGTAATATTGAATAATAATATAAAATTAAAAATATTTTTGAATATATTTTCAGTATAAAAATATACAAACTATAAATTCAAAATAATGTGAATAATTATACCAAAAAAAATTAGAAAATATATTATTTTATTTTATAAAAATACGAGATTTCTCATTAAGAATAGTGTATTGTTTGTATGATGAAAATATCTTAGAATTAGATATCTAAATACATGCTTATCCTTTTAGCTTGCATGTCTTCATGAGCTTTATATCTTTCTTGCAGGCATAGATTAAAAGGTTTAGTGTGGGATCCCTTTTCCCGACAACTATAGGCTCCCGACCACTCCTTTAGGTCTCAATATGCTTATATAAATAATCAAGGTGCAATGTAAGATACAAGCGAATGGTTTAAACTTAACATATCCAATGAAAAACCATTAATCATACACAAGTGCTAAATATAGATTAAACAAGAGACATGGAGTCGCCACCTAATCTTTTGGGAAAACTAGGAAACCCTAACTTTTGTCGAAGGCCACTGCCCGTCACAACCAAAGAATCTGATCTGAGAGTTTAGGTATGAAGGGGAAGGTCATTAATTAAGCACCCCCACTTACTCGTTCAAAGATCGACCTCTACTAGTTCTTGATATGAGAATGATTAACACAATAAATAGGCAGTGATCACAATTCTAGCAATCAGTAGTGACTAAGGAAACAATTTCCTAATTTAAAGGATTTGAGTTTTGAATTTGAAATCTTACCTTAGTGATCAATTAAGAAATGATTGCCTTCCCAACATGGAATTTAAGTAGAATCTCTATTCTACAAGAAAATATGTGATCAATGTACAGTTTCCAAAAAAAAAGAAGGGTGAAAATAAATTTATCTATTTTAAGTAGAGTTTTGAAAATTATGAAAAGTGTTTAATTAAATAAAAATCTTTGAGTTACTGACTTAGGGGAGGAGGATTTTGATTTTATGGAAAGATGGTAGACAATGAAGTGATGACCAAGTCATTTTGAATAAAATTTCAATTCCCCTACAAAATATTTGTCTAGGAGATGATTGTTTGATTGATTTCTTGGAATAAAATCCGAACTCCTCTAAAATATTTTGAAAAAAAAAAAGATTTATTTGGAAAAAAAAAATTGAAGTTAGAATTTGATCATGTACTTTTGAATAGAATCGGGATTCCTTAAATAAATGATAATGAATGGGAAAACATTTGTTTGATTGATCACTTTGGTGAAAACTCTAATTCCTCAAAGAATCCTTGGTTGGAAAACTATTGCCTAAATTGGTGGTGATGATTATGAATTTTGGTCCTATGGTAAGTTTCGAACAGAATTTGACTGGGTCCATCTGCCTATTCTCAGGTTTGCTTGCAAACATCCTCCTAGAAAGGAAGTTTCACAAGCCAGTTGTGTATCTCTGTTAGTCTCATTAGCTATGTCTTAGCAAAATGAGTCAAGGGATCTGATTGTACTACTTCAGAAGATGTCTCTAGACCACGAGGGTCAAATTAGCGCGACAATGGTTGACAATTGTCTTGTTCAAGAGGTTGCTCAAGGGAAGAAGGTATTTGGTGGGAGGACGAAGACCTTCACCTAGTTCACACTGACAAAACATGGGGGAATGCAAAGTTAGATGATACTTGGTCTATGGAGGAAGTGGATCACCTCGCCTGTAATGAACATCATTTCAAACCCTTATCCCTCGAGTAAGGCGAAGTTTCAAAAACATTTAACAGAAATGGAAAAGAGCATGAGGAAGATTGTGTACTCCGGCAACTTAAGAAAATTCAGGCAAATATTTCCATTTGGGGTCTCCTTATGGCATTTCGTGAACATCATCACGCTCTGCTAAGTGCTCTGAATAAGGCCAAATTATCAGTAGACACCACTCCAAAACAATTAGTGGCTTTGGTTGCACTTATGAAAAAGAACCATGCCATCACTTTCTCTGTCAAAGATCTGCCACCTAAAAGATCAACTCACAACAAGCCCTTTTATGTGTCCTTGAAGTGTCGGGAGAAATGGGTGCTGATGTGCTTGACCAGAATTGCCTATGCTTTGGGTTTAAGGCCCAAAGACTATATTATAACAACACAGGTTGTCAGAGCCTAGGCCAACACCTAGCGAGAGGTTTTGGGGACAGTGAGACTAAGAATCGAGGTTGGGCCAGATGAGCATGATTTGGAATTCCATATCATGGATGTCCCGGCCTCATTCAATATGTTACTAGGACCATGGATACACTAAATCCGAGTTGTACCTTCAACCATCCATCAATGAATCAAACATGTCTAAAAGGATGGCGTGGTCACTCTGGATGGAGACATCTCTATATATCCACCTCTCGGGGTAACCACTCACTTACTTGAAATTCACCATGGGGATGAGGAGATTTTCATTTTTGGTTTCACATTGGTTGAGGCCTAAGTAGTAAAAATCATCATGGTAGTTGAAGAAGACCAAGTGCTCCCTCTATTCTAATGATGAACAAGCATGTATACATTCATGGCTCTACTTTAAGAAAGAGTGGCAGGTAACGAATCTCAAAGACACCGGAGGTCAACAATCATCTGTTTACTTTTGGTTTGGGCTACTAACCAACAAGGAAGGATTTGGTGGCAAAGGCAATTGATGTGAGAAACAAAGCAAGGGCAAAAAGGGAAGGGAGAAAGTACAAGTTGAAATACAAGCCCATCCAAGGAACCCTTAATGGGTGATTCATCAGATAAAGGGAAGATTTCCCATTTCGTGGTTTCTAAGAACCTTGGTTTGATCACACGACCAAAAAGAGATATCCGAGCCTAGAAATTTTCTTCGATCTCAAACTCACCGACAACAATGAAAAGTTCATAGACCTAGATATAGACATTGGGCAAGACAAATACAGTAGCTCAAGTGATAAAAGTGTGGATTGGATAGAGAACATGGTGGGGGGTTGACTTTGAGACTGGCTTGAGTACTAAGACTAACCACACTGGCTTGGGAAATTTCCATTTTTTGATGATGCTAGAAAATGGAGCATTGGAAGAGGATGTCATCAAGCACATAGTAGATGCAATGAAAGTCCGACCACAAAGCTGGTCTATTGAAAAATGTCTTGTCGTAGAGCATGCACTTCTATTATTTATGGACGGGTTTTTGGGGTACAATCTGATCATGATGGCACCGGAAGACAGAGAAAAGATAGCTTTCACTACATTGTGGGGCACATACTGTTATAGAGTCATGTTGTTTGGGTTGATGTAATTAAGGCAGCCATGGCAAAAGGAGCAAATGAACATGAGTACATACTAGTAGCCATTGACTATTTCACCAAGTAGGTTGAAGCAATGTCATACTCAATGCTCAAAGCCTCACATGTGGCCAAATTCATCAAAAACAACATCATCTGCAAATATGGAGTGCCGAATGAGATAATGTCAAATCATGGTTCCCACTTTAAAGAAGAGGTGGCCGATTTGCTAGAGAAGTAAAAGGTGACTTTTCACAAGTCATCAGTATACCGACCACAAACCAACAGGCCATTGAAGCTACAAACAAGAACGTTAAAACCATTTGGCGAAAAATAATCGACAAATTCAAGGATTGGCTAAACAAGTTGCCATTTGAATTATGTGGATATCGGATATCAATCGAAACTTCAACGGGGCCAACTCCTTATTCCTTAGCACCTGCCTATTAAGATTGAAATCGCTTTATTATGATGTTCCCTAAATGTCAGATTGAAGAGGCTAAGTGGCAGAAAAGCTTATTTGAGGAATTCATACTCTTTAACGAGAGAAAGCTGCAGGCGTTGTACCATGTCCAAGGTTACCAATAAAGAATTTCCCAGGCATTTAAGAAAAATGTGAAGGCCATAAATTTGAAAGATGGGGATCTAGTGCTCAAGGAGAATTGAGCTTTAGTACATGACCTAAGATGAAAATTCAAGCCAAACTGGATGGGGCCGTATATTAGTTGTTCCAATGGATCTGGATGGGATAGAATTTACACAACTTGTTAACTTGGACAAACTAAAAAAGTATATCCTTGAGAGAGCTCGTTAGGTCAACAACCCGAAATGGCGACCTAAGAAAAATATAGAGCATACAAAAAAGAAAAGTAAAAAAGAAAAAAAGCTCGCAAGATTGAAAACCTGAAAAGGTGACCTTGGTAAAAATTAGAGCGCAATGGAAAGAGTTAACACCCGAGTGAACCTTAACCTGATATACAAATGGCCTGATTTCCATTCTTGGGATACATAAGCAACTTCACATTGGAGTTTGTCCCTATCTCATCCAAATTCTATATCTAGTAAGCACCAATCATCAGTATCCAGCACCGAATTTCCTAATATAGGGGGATTTTTAGATGGACAGCTCATGGATTCGGTTATGAAAATGTTTAATTAGTGATTTTGCAAAATGTATTTTGAGTTTTTTTTTTTTTTTAATGAGAAGAATGAGTGATTTGTGTTCTTTTTGATTGGCCAGTTGCACAAAAGTTTTGAAAATAAAGGAATAAATTTCATTACACTATTTTATTGATAATCATCTCAAACATAACAAATAAATGCAAAGCTAACTAATTCCCATTCAATAAAAGTTTTGAAATGCTAAACTAAAAACAAAAAGTGAAAATAAAGAAATCACTAATTAAACATTTTCATAACAGAATCACTGAGTCTTTATTCTCTTGAATGCTCTCTCTCTCTTTTTGTGTATTTTGACCCATTGGATCTTACACTCTAGCCATTGAATGCATGCCCCCTAAACCCTATAGCTGAAACCCTCTCTAGCCACCATGAATGTCTTGTCTCGCCAAGCCTTGACGTTTGCCTTCAAGTGTAGAGCCCGAAAAGCAAAGAAAGGTGGATATGAAAGGGAAACCCAAATGAGCCACCTATTCACGCCCAAATTGCTGCAGAATCCAATGAGGAAAGTAGTAGGCCATGCGAGTGAGACCTACTACCTCTACACTTGGAAAGGGGAGCATCTCTCAAGTTATAGCCGGAAGTGCCAACCAGGGACAACACTAAGTTATATCTCTATAAGTCCTGGAATATATCCAATCATGCCAACTATAACACTTCGTACTCCTTGGATTAATAGGATTGCTTTTACTATTTTATTATTGTAATTAGAGCCACCTTGACTGACATTAGAGTATTGTTTGGTGTGGTGTCATAGTGGTAAAGTAGGATTAGACCAAAGAACTTTGATTTAGATAATTGTCCCATGAGTAGTCTTCACTATTTTACCATTTTCTCTCTCCATATTTTGAATCTTGAGGTGAGGCTAGAACCATTAGAAATCTTATTTTCGTGGCTTTGATTTAAACACAAGAACGACCCAAAATGGAGTCTGAACGAGAGAGTCATGCATATTCGAAGTTTGACTACCTGAATTGTGAGCGCAGTTCGCTTGAGCTGTTTACGGACCCTTCTAGCTCTGTTTTTCAAAATTGTCTGAGATACTGCAAGCATTGATTCACCGCTCAAGTGACCTTTTGACTGCTCGAGTGTTCTGTTCGAGAAAGTAGAGATACTGAGAGCTTTCAATCACCGCTCGAGCGAATCTTTGACTTCTTGAGTGGTCTGTTCAAATTCAGCACAATAAAGCTACTTTTATTTAGATTTGAGGGCCCAAAACTCATTTTTCTTACACACACTCTCTCTATAAACTCTCTTTCTCTACCTTCTCTCTAAACTCATACCCAAAACTCACAAGTCCTCCAATCCACCAAAATCCATAGTCTTTAATGCTAGCTCTTTGGATCAAATCGACAAGCACAACAAAGGCTACATTTCGACCTGTTGAATCGAAAATATGGTGACTTTCATATTCAGGTTTTCTTCTCTCTCTCTCTCTCTCTCTCTCTCTCTCTCCCTCCCTTCTAAATACTTAAGGTATGGATTCTTTACTTCTTTTCAATACTTTGATATAGATAGATATGGGGTATCTTCTATTGCATGAAAAAGTTTGATTTTTGTAGAAATTTCAAAAAGGCATGTAGATTGAGTTAGGGTTTTGGATTTTGAGATTTAATCTAATGTTCTTATTGTTGGTTAAGAGATTTTGGAGATAATAAAACATGTTTATATGTTGATTGAATATAAAAGCCCTAATTTCCATTTTAATGTTTATTAAAAATGAGGTAAAGTGATGAGTTAATATTCCTTGAATCATGTTGAGTATATGAACTAGATGTGAGAAACAAAAATAAGAAAGATTAATTAGTAGTTATGAACCCTAGTTATGATGAAAGGTTGAGAAATGAGTTGGATGGTTGTTTCTAATGATCTAGTGAACTATATTCATATTTGTGGAATCAAAAATGCGAAATGAGAGAGATAGAAAATGAATGGTTGTCATGAATTTAAATAATGTGATGATTGGGATTAATACAACTAAATTATAAAAGTTTTCTGATAATGTAAATGTTTATTTAACTTGGACAAGGTGAAAGGGTATTGAGATTATGAGAATTGATGTCATTATTTGCCTAAAGGTTTTGTTCTTGGCCATCGGTGGAGAATAGTATTGCTTATTGTAAGATTGATGTGGACTAGGTTGGAATGACACCTTTTTATGTTGTTGACTAATTGTGAAATCACCTTCTTAAATGAAAATGAATGAAAGGAATTGGAGAAGCATGTGTTGTGGAATGTGATTGTGCTATGTAAGGGTAACACATTCCTTCCGACTAGCAACCAATAAAGTGGGCAGATGCTATATAGAGGTAATGCGTTCCTTCTGACTAGCAACAGGTTAAACAGGCTGAGCTATACATAGGTACCGTATTCCTTCTAGCTAGCCATCGGTAAAGTAGGGTTGTGACGTGGGGCTTGGCGAGACCACGGGGTGTTGATGTGTTTCAGATTTTATTGTTGATGCATGTATATTCATTGAGATACATGTTGGTAAATGTGTATACCGAAATTATCATTGAGAATGTGTTTCTGAATATTTGTATATTGAGATTTAAATCGGTTTTGTATTGTGATGAGTGCTCAGCTTGATGATAGTTGTTAGCTTTAGCGTAGTCTATTACCTATGAAATTATTAGAATTGATTGTGTAAGGGTTTTAAAGGTAAATGAAGCAAAGTTTTTGAATAATGTAAGGTGATTTAGAAAGTGAGAAATGTCTTCTTGATTGGTCAAATAAGAATCCTTTCGAAAAAATTATATCTATGTATGGTTATTTTGATATACAAAGATGACACTACTTATGGTGGTGTTTGGGAACCTAGGTTCCAAATTTTTTTCTCATTTTTTTCACTAAAAGACAAACTTTTTACAAAACCAAAAAAAACACATCCAAACAAAATATCACATCCAACCCCATAATCATTTCACTTTTTCTCTCACAAACATCACATCCAACCACATAAAAACCCAACTATCTTCCCAAACACTAAAAAATTTTTATCCAATAAAAACCTACAACTAAAAAAACCTACATAAAAACCCACTTCCCAAACACCATCTATATAATTATCACCTGTGCATTCATGATCATATATATCTATTAATTGTTATTGTTTGGAAACAATGGGATTCCTACTGGACATTATTGTTCAGCCCACGTTGTTAATCATTTCAAGTATGAGGTTGAAGGATTGTTCAAGACTGAGATGCCATTTATTTGTTGGTCACAAGGCCTAATTCATGTAGGCAAAATGCCAATTTATTGCAAAGAGGGTTAATCCCCCCCCCACCTTTTTTTTTATTTGTCTTGTTTTATTTTCTTCAATGTAAGCCTATGGATGTCTATAATTAGATGTTTTGGGCACTTCATCATTGTCTATTTATACGAGAGAGAACCATGATTGTTTTCTTATTTGAATTTGTTCTTATATCTTGGAAATGGACTTAACAAAAGGGTTTAGGCAATGGATTCGAGTACTAAAATTTAGGGCATTACACCAACCCTCAACAGTGTCCATCCTTACCAATTGGGCATGAATATGGTATGAAATCACCGAGTAACATATAGGAGCTACCAACACCTTCAACTTATTGTCCATAAGCCATATCTGGAAAAAAGAGAGAGAAAAGAATAGTGAGGTGTGAGATGAGAGGTAAAATAACTTGGGGGTGTGCAAAAAAAAAAAAAAAAAGAGAGAGATGAAAGAATAGAGAGGTGAAAGATAAGCAACCATGTAAGTAAGGTGGTACCTGAAGCAATAATGGGCTAGAAGCAAAGTCCGTGGCCTTGCCCTCATGAACCTCGTCTAAACCCAATTAGGTTTCTACTAGAATCATCCCAACAAAGCTCTTCCCATCCTTAACTTGCCTGGCCACATCCACCAAAATAAGGCTAACTATCTTGTTGCTTAGCACTACCAAGAACTTGACAAGCAAGCAGATACACAAAAGCAGTCCGCCTGCACTCCTGAAACTTTTGATTACTCTGGTCTCGTCTATGACTGAACTTGTCAATCAAAGTAATGATGGACAGTTCACCATCTCAGATTAGCCTCTTCTAGAAGTAACCCATAGACTTCTTCAAGCAGCTTGGAATAGCCAACTAGCGGCATTAGGCACACTAAATCAGCCCTCAAAGAGCACTCAAGTAAAGCCTCAAATCCTTGAAGGTAGGGCAAAATTCGTGGTGCCTAAACTGAAAGACGTGGACGCTCGGGTCCTAAGACTAACCCGCAGCAAGGAAGAAAGATAGGTCAACGTTCAACCTACCAAGAGAGAATAATGAGTTCAGTCCATAGCTATGGAAGTTGACTCATTCGGCGCCATTAAGACTATTGATCCAAGTTGCTAAACTGCCTCTCAAAGATATGACCAGAAATTGAAGAAAGAGAGAAGGATTTAGGGCTGGGAATTGATTGAAGAAGTGTTTTGTGCAGAAACCCTCCTGCAAGACGAGATATTTATAAGCCAAAACAAGACTCCGACTGTTTAGAAACCAAACCCTAGAAAAACTGCGTCGAGAAAATGTGTGGTCGCACCTCCAATGCATGGCTACCTGCATGCACGACAAAAAGAGAAATTCACACATAAAAGTTTGGCTACACCTTCTATGTATGGTCGTGCTTCATTGTTTGGCCTGACAGGTTGGCATCTTGGTTCAATTGGTTCATGGGCCCGACAACCGATGTTTTGAGAACAATGGGGCATTCTAACACATGTTAGCATCTTATTATTATTATTTTATTTTATTTTATTTTAGGTTGTTAGGTTACTTGTAAAGCTTTTCGAGTTGTAATCTTACTTTTCTTTTTTCAATTCTTGTGTAAACAGTCATTGTTAGATTCAGTAGTCAAACACATGATCAAATGAAATAAACTTGGAAAATTGGATAAAATGACGGATTTCACAACATGCATTATAGTTTTGAACTGTACAAGAGTCTTGCGAAAACATAGGGCATCCCCTAAGCATCCTATACACTGGTTTTCTATAAAATAAATAAAATAATAAATAAATACAAATGAAAAGCACAAATCCTAGTCTAAATAGATGAATCCTCATCAACCTTCTCAAGGGTGCTGCAAAAAAGGCCAGAGCCTCAGCTTCATTATCATCATCATCATCACCATCACCACTGCTACTAGGCTTGTAGTCCTTATCGAAACCATCGCCTCTAGTCGCATGGGATGGGGATGCCCCACTAGCATGCCCAACTAGGCCAACAATCTACAAAAATTGGATGGGGACTCAGAACATGCTAGAATTATAGAATATTTGGGGATACCGAAAGGAATAAAATGCAAGATACCTAAATTGGGGCCCAAGCACCCAAAGCATACTCCCAAATTAGCACCATCATGCTTGCCATCTACATTAGAAATGAAATAGGGATCAGTGCAGTCAAAAGACGAAAACAAGGGATAACTAGCAGAAACTAGAAAAGATGAGGTGAAAGGTTACCTACTTGACTCCAGCAGGAAGATGAAAATGGACTATTGCCGGCTCCGAGATAACCACGGCCACTGTATCACCAGGCAACATCACTAAGACAGTAGTGAGCATCATTGGTGAGCCTTCAACAGCTACAACAACACCAACACCTCTAGCCTGCTCTGCACCTACGCTTGGAGCCTGAACACAACCTCAAACAAACTTCTGAGGTAGGAAGATGCCTTAACCGTCAGGAGGAGTAGCTCTGACTAGTCGCCCCATCAGATGGTCTCGAATGTATTCCATGTAGTCGCCCTCGACCAGTAGATCAGTGGCGTCAATGCCCTATATGGCCTCAGCAACCTTACCTTCAGAATAATCATTAGCTCCCCGCAACATATCTAAAACAATGGCAGGAACTCAAGGTTGAGCATCCCTAGAGACTGGCAACAGGCCCACTCAGCCATATACTAAACCCTACAATACAGGCACTCTATTAAGATTTACTGCTCGGTGATCTCCCACACCACAGGATACCAATAGATGCCAACGATATCTATAACAACCCAGGGCTGTCATGTGATCTGAAAATAAAAGAAATATAGTCAAAGTATAGAATGAAGTGGTAAAAAATGAAGACTGAATTTGAAAATAAGGGAAAAAACTTACATAGTCATGGGGGATGTGGGGAAGTGGTTTGGAAATACTATTTTGATCCACTGGGATGCTCGAGATCCTTATCTAGTAACCTAAAAAGAAATAAACACTCCGGCCGGGGGTGCCGGAATTAGCACTCCAACGGTTAAAGTGTATGCTCTCTTGATTACTTGTATCTTAAGTCAAGTGTAGTAGTTCTCACCTACCTCTTTTTTGGCTATTATTTCCTTATTTATACTTGCTCCCTGGGCCTTAGGGTCTGGCCCACTTAAACATCCACCTTGCGGATGTTTATTCGGCTTCTTGCCTAATTAGTTCTATGGCCGATTGGTATATTTGGCTTTTGGATGAGGCAGGATGGGGCCGAATAATATGTTCGTATAATAAGTTTCTAAATATTTATTCGGCCCCCCCCTCTGCAGTCGTAAATACTCAACTCCCACAATTACCCCCCAAACACGACACTAACAACAGTTCAGTTGGCATGTTTGGTTTCGAATCTGACAGGTCAAAAGCATGAATTCGACGGCTACTCCCATTCCAACGTAAATGTCAGGATGCACATGCTTTTCGGTCATCATTATACTTTCCCGCCCCCTCGTGCATTTCCCTCATTTATTGTGATTTGAAACTTTGTTGTCTCTTCGAATGCATTTTTGAATACTCAAAGCTCCTGGACTGCCAGTTGATATACCTCCTCCATTTTGCATCCTTTGCAACTCCTTTCCGTCTGTTGTTGCCTCCTTTGCCTCTTGTAAGTTCCCTTCTCTTTCTCTTTGAATCCTATTTCCTTGCTTATTTTTAGTTTAGCACTCTCCTTAAGCTTTGCTAGGATGGCCAAACATTTAAAAGAACTACTTTATGTGGAACGTATTTCTGGGTTTCGACGCCATTTTTCCATCCCCGACGATGTTCATCTGTCACTCGTGACGGATAGAACTCTTGATATGGAGAGGGACGATGAAAATTCAATCATCTTTCCTCTCATATCCATCGCTGAGGGCGAAGTCCATTTTCCCCTTCACCCATTTCGTAGGGCCGTCCTTTGCCACTGGGGTCTGATTCCTTCACAACCTAATGTAAACTTTTTCTGCATCATAATGGGGATTGTAGAATTGAACCGGCATCTTAGGATCAACCTTGGCATACACTGACCATCATTTGGTAACTATGCTTTCCAGCTCCGGCAAGCCAGTTGATGATGTCATGGTCATTGTCTGAGGTAATTGAAAATTCGGCAAAGGCGAGGATCGCCTAGACCCTATACCTAGACGGAGAGGCGAACTAGGTTGCTGTGTAGCTCCTTAAGCTTATCTATTTTATATTTAATCAGCTTTCTCTTGAAGTATTAATCTTCTTATTTGTGCAGGCAACGATTTGAAGAAAGTTCTGGTTTCGGTCGACGACGCGGTTCTTATGAAAATCATAACCGCACTCTAGTTTTTGGTTGTCCCAACATCCAAAAGCAAGGGAGAGCTGCCCATATACTACTGAGGTACGAGCCAACTTATACAACATTCTCGACTGCAGAAAACATCCCGATTCCATATGGCGAACAGCATCTCATGGCTCTCATCTTCTTTCACTTCAAAAGCCTTAGGCAGATAGGTTTCGAAGCTTCTGATTTGGACCAAGCCCCAGAGCCAGTAGCCGAGGAGATCGCCGAACAGCTGAGCTAGTCTACTTTAGAAGCTGAAGAAGTTGACGAGGCTCTTTACTCGGCGTTCGAGGCAGCAGGCCTTAACTAGGACAACCCTCCCACCATTTCAGGTCGGGGGGAAGTTTCTTTTGAAGATATATTCTGGTTTGGGAGATCTTCTCAGCTCCTATCCGGAGAACATGGCTGGGGAAACGCTCTCGTAAATGGCACGAAAGAAAAACACCGAACAGATGGCCGCCCGGCAGAAGGCTAAAACCATCCGTTCTAAACCTGCTCCGACTGAATCTCTTGAGCCTATTATTATAGAAGAAACGGCTTAAATTGAGGTGGCCGAGACAGTGCAGGAAGTCAAACAGCTAAGCCCAGAAGATCAGAGGGGAGAGAAACGGCACGCCGAGAGCAAGGCCAGCTCTGAGGAAAACCCCATTGACAAACGATCGCGCTTAGAGGAGTCGGATGTGGTTGCGCCTTTTGTTGTTCAACCAAAGATAAAAATCGTACCGATCTCCTCTGATGCATTGGCCTTGAAAGATCCAGGTGTGGCGTTGAGCTTGGCTTCCTAGGTCTCATTGTCGGCTGACAAGGCAGCCTTTCGGGTTGAGCCGCTGGCAATAGCATTAGCTGCTCAGTCAGCCTTTTGGTATGTGACTCAATCCTAACTTCCGCTTTCTGCACATATTATTTTGGTTTTGTTTTGGTTTTAACTCCCTGTTTTGCAAACGGTCGGAAGGATAGCCAAAATAGGCTGTCGCCAACATGACGCCATTGAACGAATTGGCCGTTTGAAATTAGAAGTTGAGGGTGAGAGGAGCAGGGCCAAGTTCGAGGCGGCGAGAGCAACAATGGAAAGTGCAAAGGCCGAAGCCGAGGCTGAAAGGGCACGGAGTTGTGACCAACTCAAATTGGCCGCCGAGGAGAGGGCAAACGCGAGCGAACATTCGCTCAAGTTAGCTAATGAGGCGATTGCCTAGCTGGAGGCCGAATTGGAAGAGTCGAAGAAGGCGAAGGAAATAGCCTACTCCGAGGCTTCCAAAGCGTTCGAGACTGGGAAGAGAGCCGCCCTTGAAAATTATGTGAAAGAAGTCCCCAAATTCGAGAATTGGGGATTCAAACATGGCTGGCTCAAAGACCTTGCTGCCGCTGGTGCGACATTGGCCATGCCAATTCCGTACAAGCAAGTGGATGTTGAGCCGCTTGAGTCTGACCCCGAGAATTGATTTGGATGACATTTTAGTTTTGTTAGGAATTTTCAATGTACGTTCTTGTAAAACATGTTTTGTTTTCTTAGTAGACTTCTATTTACTTGGGTTAATCTTCATATATAAAATGATGACTATCTGTATTTACTTTATGAATGAAAATTTCCCTTGCTTTGCATTATTTCCTGTACTCAATTGTTGTTATCAATGAAGATTGTTGCTTTTCACTATTTTGGGTAAGACTACTGCTGCCTATTGTGCAGTAGATAAACATTTCATTAAAAAGATGAATAAATTAAATATTGCTAAAAAGATAACTATGTATCCTTGCAATTAGACTTTCAAGTTAGTCGAATAAACTCATGAACATACCCTTGCATCTGAATGGAGACACATGATCCTTTCGGCACAAGGCCATGGGATTTAGGCGATTCAATTGGCCAGCCTTTAGCTATTAAGATTAACGAATCTGCCCTTGCCTCAGTTATGCACTGGAATGCCGAATATTGGCGGTCCGTGAGGTGACTGAGGCACGTGATCCTTTTGGCACAAGGTCATGGGGTTTAGCCGATTCGATTGGCCAAGCTTTAGCCGTTACGATTAACGAATTTGCCCTTGCCTCAATTATGAACTGGAATGCAGAATATCGGCCGTTCGTGAGATGACTGAGGCACGTGATCCTTTCAGCACAAAGCCGTGGGATTTGGCCGATTCGATTGGCCAGTCTTTAGCCGTTAAGATTAACGAATCTGCCCTTGCCCCAGTTATGCACTGGAACGCCGAATATCGGCAGTTTGTGAGAAGACTGAGGCATGTGATCCTTTTGGCACAAGGCCGTGGGGTTTAGTCGATTCCATTGGCCAGCCTTTAGCCGTTAAGATTAACGAATCTGCCCTTGCCTTAGTTATGAACTAGAACACTGAATATCGACAGTTCGTGAGATACTGAGGCACTTGATCCTTTCGGCACAAGGCCATGGGGTTTAGCCGATTCGATTGGCCAGGC
Source organism: Camellia sinensis (assembly GCF_055761805.1). Lineage (NCBI taxonomy): Eukaryota > Viridiplantae > Streptophyta > Magnoliopsida > Ericales > Theaceae > Camellia > Camellia sinensis. The sequence continues at coordinate 85,008,599 of NC_138964.1, forward strand.
TTTAGCCGTTAAGATTAACGAATCTGCCCTTGCCTCAGTTATGAACTGGAATGCCGAATATCGGCAGTTCGTGAGATGACTGAGGCACTTGATCCTTTCAGCACAAGGCCGTGGGGTTCAGCTGACTCGATTGGCTAACCTTTTGTCGTTGAGATAAATGAATCTACCCTTGCTCCAATTATGGAGTGCGCGTTTTGATGAGGTCGCCTCGGGAGTGGGGTGCACTCCTAAGTGATTAAAAAGGGGATGGGAGAATCCATTTGTGTTTCAAAAAGTGACTCAATTCTGTCCGCCATACGTGACCGAAAAAGTGTGAATGTCAACTAGACTGTTCTTTAACAGTAAGGGAGAGGGTAGGACACTGGTTGAGATGGACTCAGCAATGAATCAAGGCGGTGAGCCTCCCTGTTCGGGAAGATAGGGCATCTGCAGAACACGAGAGGCGCCACTCTCCACGTCGACGAAGCAGGTCACCGAGGAAGGAGAAGCACCAACGGGGGAGCTCTCCTCGTTCGCGAAGTGAGGCCAGTGGGCCACCACATCTATTGAGTTTTTCAGTTTTCATTGCGAATAAACCGATGACAGAGGAAAATTCCATCATCCGCAACCCGAACATGGCAATCGAGTTTGCACGACAGATCTTTCCACCAGAAGTCCAGCAGTCGATGGTTGGTCGACCTGACTTCAAGGTGTTTCGAGAGGGCGTTCATGGAGCGGTGAAAGGGCTATACATCACCTATGAAATCAGCATGCACCTTCGTGTCGCGTGACGTGAAATAGAGAAGAATGATGAACGCATTCGAAATTTGAAAGCTCGCGCGGAAGCGGCTGAGCGTGAGCTGAGGAAAGTCAAAGCTGTTTAAACACAACCATCCGGACAAGCTAACCCGATTGTGGAAGAAAGGGTAACCCAACGGCTTATCAGTCATGCAATTGCCGATCGTGATATGGCGAGCATGTTTGCGATAGAGGCCACGAAGGGCAGGGCTTATGAAAAAGACTTCCATGATGGCCAAAAAGTGGAGATAGAGAAGACTAAGGAAAAGCTTGCCGAGGAGGTCTGCCGATGTGAAAACCGTGGGTTTAAGCACGGATGGATCAAAGCTCTCCAGGCGGCAAAGGCTCTCCTGGTAAAAGGTGTTGATTCGGTGTCGCCATTATATCAGAATCATCATTTTCCCTTTGAGGCCTTTAAAGTTGAGAAGAGCAATGACGACGGGGAAGCCAAATAGAATTAAACATATTATAATGCTCTGACGAGCGAATTATGTATTATTAATTTAATAAAGCATATTATTTGACATGTTGGTGTGTTATTTCAGTTAATGTTTAGACGGATTATCAATCTGTTTCTTTCTTCCATTAAATGCGTTTATGCTTAACCATAACTAATGACTTGCGTGCCGAATCGGAATGCCAACTCGGCCCAAACGTGAGCTCCGTGAAAATTTATTCGGCCAAAACATGACCTGCACGAATGGGGCTCCGAATTTGGAGTCTTATTCTGTTGGCCAATCATGATATCCACGAAGGGCGCTCTGAATCCGGAGGCTTAATTGGCCCAAAAGTGTCTTGCGCTGATGGGGCTCCGAATTCGGAGGCTTCTTAATCTTGGCCAATCGTGATAACCATGATGGGCGCTCCGAATTCGGAGGCTTAATCGGCCCAAAAGCGTCTTGCGCTGATGGGGCTCCGAATTCGGAGGCTTCTTAATCTTGGCCAATCGTGATACCCACGAAGGGCACTCCAAATCCGGAGGCTTAATCGGCCCAAAAGCGTCTTGCGCTGATGGGGCTCCGAATTTGGACGCTTCTTAATCTTAGGCAATCGTGATATCCACGATGGGCGCTCAGAATCCGGAGGCTTAATCGGCCCAAAAGCGTCTTGCGCTGATGGGGCTCCAAATTCGGAGGCTTCTTAATCTTGGCCAATCGTGATACCCACGAAGGGCGCTCCGAATCTAGAGACTTAATCGGCCCAAAAGCGTCTTGCACTGATGGGGCTCCGAATTCGGAGGCTTCTTAATCTTGGCCAATCGTGATACCCACGAAGGGCGCTTCGAATCCGGAGGCTTAATCGGCCCAAAAGCATCTTGCACTGATGGGACTCCGAATTTGGAGACTTATCTTGGCCAATCGTGATATCCATGAAGGGTGCTCCGAATCTGGAGGCTTAATCGGCCCAAAAGCATCTTGCGCTGATGGGGCTTCAAATTTGGAGACTTATCTTGGCCAATCATGATATCCCTGAAGGGCACTCCGAATTCGGAGGCTTAATCGGCCCAAAAGCATTTTACGCCGATGGGGCTCTGATTTCGGAGACTTAGCTTTTGGCTAATCGTGATATCCACGAAGGGCGCTCCTAATCCAGAGGCTTAATCAGCCTAAAAGCGTCTTGCGCTGATGGGGCTCCGAATTTGGAGACTTATCTTGGCCAATCGTGATATTCACGAAGGGCGCTCTGAATCTGGAGGCTTAATTGGCCCAAAAGCGTCTTGCGCTGATGGGGCTCCAAATTCAGAGGCTTCTTAATCTTGGCTAATCGTGATATCCACGAAGGGCGCTCCAAATCCGAAGGCTTAATCGGCCCAAAAGCGTCTTGCACTGATGGGGCTTCGAATTCGAAGGCTTCTTAATCTTGGCCAATTGTGATATTCATGAAGGGCGCTCCGAATTCGGAGGCTTAATTGACTCCAAATACGGAGGCTTGAGAGTTGCAACGAGTTGAATTTTGCAGTGAGGAAATAAGGGACTTTGCATTGTAAAAACGAAATGTATACATGGTAAATCATTCAAAATAAATATCTTGCCCCACAGGTCAGGTTCCATGATAAAATTTACCCAAATGCGAGGAATTCTAAGGGCGTGGCAGACTTCTTCCAGACATGTCTTTGAGCCGATATGCCCCTGTTCCCGCGATTAAGTCGATCTGATAGGGGCCGTTCCAATTAGGACCCAATTTTCCATTAGCCAGATTCCTGGCAACTGGAAGCACTTTCTTTAGGACCAATTCGCCTGGAACATAGCGGCGCAGTTGAACGCATTGATTATACGACATAGCGAGCTGCTGTCGGTACCGTGCAATGGATGCAAGGGCACGGTCTCTTCGTTCTTCAATCAAAGTTAAATCCAAGGCCAACCTCATGTCGTTTTGGTCCATATCAAAAACTTCTGATTTCAAGGTTGGGAGGCCGATTTCCAAGGGGATGATGGCTTGATTTCCAAAGCACAAAGTGAATGGCGTTTCCCCAGTGGACTGTCTTGGAGTAGTGCGATGAGCCCACAATACACTCGGTAATTTTTTGACCCATCTGCCTTTAGCTTTCTCCAGCCTCTTCTTGATGTCGTCCAGAATGGCTTTGTTAGAGGCTTCAGCTTGGCCGTTACTCTGTGGATAAGCTGGGATGGAGAAATAGGGCCAAATACCATACTCGTTGCACAGTTCTCTGTAGACACTGCAATCAAACTGGGTGTCGTTATCTGAGATTAGTGCTCTTGGAATGCCGAATCGCGTTATGATATTTCTCCATATAAAACGCTTCACATCAGTGTCTCGAATGTGCGTTAGTGCCTCCGCTTCTACCCATATTGTGAAATAATCTGTTGTGACAATCAAAAATCGCTTGTTGCCCGAGGCGTGAGGCAGCGGTCCAACAATGTCAAGTCCCCATTAGGCGAACGGCCAACGACTGGTTATAGAGCTTAACTCCTCAGCAGGAAGATGGATTAAGGGAGAAAACTTCTACCACTGTTCACATTTTTTCACGTAACATTCGGCATCAGCTCTCATTGTCGGCCAATAATACCCCTGTGTCACAGCTCAATAGGCCAAAGAGCGCCTGCCAAAATGGGCACCACAGCTACCTTCATGTATTTCAGTCAGGAGTCTCTCGACTTTATCCGGATGAACGCACTCTAGGTACAGGCCAGAAAGGGATTTTTTGTAAAGTTTTCCTTGTGGATCCAAATATTATCGCAGGGCTTTGTTTCGCAGCTTGTGTGCTTCTTTCTTATCTGACGGGAGCTGTTCAGAAGATAGGAATGCAGCAATGGAGTCCATCCAACTCGGACCTGACTCTATGACATTGATCTGAACTTCCTCTGAAGGGTCGATGCTTGGTTTAGGGATGAAACCCACTTCGATTGTCCGTTTAATCTCTGAGTTAATAGTGGAGGCTAGGCAAGCCAGGGCATCCGCATGTGTGTTCTGATCACGAGTTATTTGGTTCAGCTCATGATGGTCAAATTTTGCCAGTAAGGAATTTTCCGTTTTCATGTAAGCGGCCATACGGTCGTTTTTGGCCGCGTACTCCCCCTTCAGCTGATTGATCACTAGTTTCGAATCGCAAAATATAAGAAGACATCGAGCACCCAGGAGATGTGCATTCCGCAAGCCGGTAAGCAAGGCTTCATATTCGGCCTTGTTGTTTAATGCTTCGAAGCCGAGTTTGATAGCCTGTTCGATTATTGCTCCATCGGGAGCCATGATCATTACTCCAGCCCCACTGCCGCGTTGATTGGACGATCCATCACAGTACAATTGCCAAATGTCCCCAACATAAATTCTCCAGTCCGGCTTAGGTTGAATTTCATCAGGCTTGAAGTCGACAAGACCCCCAGTGAATTCGGCCACAAAGCCGGCAAGCACTTGTCCCTTGATTGAGGTTCTAGGCAGAAACTGAATGTCATACTGGCTGAGTTCAAGAGCCCATTTTGAAACACGCCCTGACGCTTCTGCGCTACGGAGTACTGACCAGAGGGGGTGGTTTGTTAGTACCCCAATGGTATGCCCCTGAAAGTAATGCATCAGCTTTCTTGCTGCCATTACGAGGGCTAGGATGAGTTTTTTCAATGGAAGGTATCGTGTTTCGGCGTCAACCATTGCCTTGCTCACATAATACACTGGCCGCTGCTCCCCAAGCTCTTCCTTTAACAGTATGGCACTGACGACCAGGTCAGAAACTACCAGATATAGAATGAACGGGTCACCTGTCGAAGGTGTTGTCAATAGTGGTACTGATCGGAGGTAGGTCTTCAGACCGTTGAAAACGGCTTCGCACTTAGAGGTCTATTCAAAAGCCTTGCCCTGCTGTAGAGTATGAAAGAATTGTTGGCAGCGGTCTGTGGAACGTTTGATGAACCTGTTGAGTGCGGCAGCCATTCCCATTAACTTTTGATCCTCCTTCACTGATCGAGGGGAGCCGAGTTCCAGGATTGCTGTGATTTGCCTCGGGTTGGCTTTGATGCCTTGGTGATTGACAATGTAGCCAAGGAATTTGCCAGATCCGATCCCAAATGCACACTTGGAAGCGTTCAGCTTCATTTTGTACTTGCATAAAATGCCGAATGTCTCCTCCAGATCGGCCAGATGAGTTTGCTCTTCTTTAGACTTGACCACCATATCGTCAATGTACACTTCCATAGCAAGTCCGAGTTACTCTTTGAACATGGCAGTGACTAGTCTTTCGTAAGTTGCCCCTGTATTCTTCAGCCCAAAAGGCATAACCTTATAGCAATAGGTTCCTCTTGGGGTGAGGAATGCAATTTTGACTTGGTCCTCTGGATGCATGGCGATTTGATGGTAGCCTCTATAAGCATCGAGGAAGCTCATACGTTGATGATGTGCCATGGCATCTACGAGTTGGTTAATTCTGGGAAGGGGGAAGCAGTCCTTGGGGCAAGCTTTATTTAAATCCGTGAAGTCACATAGACACACCAAGTTCCATTCTTCTTCTTTACCACCATAGTATTGGATAGCCATATAGGGTAGGTCACTTCCCAGATTGCCATGGCATCAAGCAACCGGTCAACTTCTTCAACAACAGCAGCAGTGTGTTCTGCGGCTAACCGCCGGCTTCTCTGAATAATCGGCTTGCATTTGGGGTCAACATTTAAACAATGCTCAGAAACAGATGGATCCACACCCGGCATCTCATATAGTGTCCATGCAAATACATCAAGGTTGCAAAGCAAGAAGGAAATTAGCTGCTGCTTGTCGGCTTCATTCAGGGAGGGGCCGATCATGAAGAACCTGTCTGAATTCCCATCAATGTCAACTCGATCCAAGGCTTCCGTGGCCTTTTCACATGGGAGCCTCCCAACATCGTCGAGGCCCTCTCGATCCAGCACCTCAATTGAATTTACTTCCAACTCTTTTGGTGTCTTTGTGGCAAGGAGATAGCATGCTTGTGCCGATTTCTAGGAACCACAGTTTTGCTCAATGCCGTGCTTTGTTGGGAAGCAGAGCCGTTGATGATAGGTGCATGGTACGGCCCGCATGGTATGAAACCAAGTTCACCCCATAATGAGATTATACGGCGAAGGAAGCTTAACAACCAAGAATTCCACATCCACTGATGTGGAGCCCGCATGAACCGGTAGTGTGATGTTGCCCAACGGTACTCTAGATTAGCGTTGAAGCCGAATAACGGATAAGGAGCCGGAGACAGGTCCGACTCGGTGAACCCAAGCTTGATGAAGGTCTTGTAATACATAACCTCCGAAGTACTCCCCTGGTCTATGTGAACGCGCTCAACGGTGAATCAGTTTACGCATAGTTCGATGACCAATGGATGAATGTGGGGGAGTGTTATGCCGATCAAATCAGAATCATCGAACGTAATGTTTGGAGCTTCATGGGGCCGTTTTGCTGGTGTGAGTTGCTTTTAGGGGTCAGGATGCGACTAAATCATATGTACTACAGGTGACGTCGGCAGACTGTATATCTATGGATTACGCCGAGTGGAGGCGAATCCTACCGTAAAGCTACTGCTTTTGTCGAGTTATCTCTTCGGACGTACTGCTTAAGCCGACCATCTTGTACCAACTCCTCTAGGTGATCTTTCAATGCATAACAACTCTGTGTATCATGGCTGTGGTCTTTATGATACTCATACCGCCTATCCCGTCTCCTTGTGTCGGGAGGTCCCACTATCTTGGGTGGCCACTTGAAGAACGACAGATGTTGAATTTTAGTCATAACCGTGCTGATCGGCTCTGACAACTCCGTATACTTCTTGTCCACGCGCCTTGCACGCCTGTTATCCATTTCAAGTTGTTCATTGGCTCAGTGGGGGCATTGGTCGTTTGAGCGGCACGAACTTCTCTTTTCTCGCTTAGCCCGGCCCCGTGGTTCAGGGCACCGTGATGGTACAAAACTTATCAGCTGAATAATTTCAAACGGGGCGGTCTTGATGGCCTGTTGCCCGTCTTTGACCCATAGTGCGTCATATTCAACTTTGCAATATTCCTCGACTTTCTTTATCAACGACCAGACTGTTTTGGGGGGCCTTCTAGTCAAGGAACTGCGGAGGGCACTATCAGGATGCAACCCCATTTTAAAGGTGGTGATGGCCATGGAGTCATTGCAGGCGTCATCCACAAGATTAAAGTATTCCCAATAGCGCGTCGAATATGCCCATAATGTTTCCCCTGACTGGATTTGCATTGCCCAGAGAGAGTCGGCCTGCTTCGGCTGGACTTCATTGGTGATGAACCTTGCCCTGAAGGATTTTTGGAGTTGATGGAAGCTCTTAATCGATGCCGGTTCCAATTTATAATACCATTTGACGGCCAACGGTCCCAAACTGCTCGGAAATATTCTGCACATGAGGGCCTCGTCATCTTCATACAACATCGTAGCTTGCTTGTAATGTTGAACGTGATCACTGGGATCTGATTTCCTATCGTACAAGCCTTTGCGATCCGTCGCACAAAGGGATTATGCTGGTCCTCGCCGCCTGAACCATTTTGCCTTCGCTTATGGCGTGCACGCGGACTCTCTTCGGAGGAACTTGTGGTTTCTACTCGTCCCTTCCTTTTGGGTTCCGATGATAATGAGTCAGAATCACTGTCAGTTTCTTGTCTGCGAACTTGAGGTTGTCGACCATCTTCTCTCAGAGGTCGTCTGGGATCTTGGCGTGCAGCTTGCTTGGATTTTGCTACTTCCAAGGCCAAGTCCTGACGAAGGCGTTCGTTCTTAGCGATCATGTTTTCCAGCCTCTGTTCGTTTTGCTTCGCCTGTTCCATGATCACTTGCATTGTCTCATGTGCTGAGGTCGAGGGTGAGTTCTGGGCAAGTGTGTCGAAGTTCAAGGCACGTCTTGCGGAGATAGTTTCCGGTCCAAGCATGTTTGTTGGACTGAGGTCATCTCTCTATGTGGTTTCATTAGTGACTATCAGAGGATCTTCCGTTATGCCCGCCATGGATGTAGTTGAGTATTCCCACAGACGACGCCAATTGTAGGGAAGTGGTTTGGAAATACTCTTTTGATCCACTGGGATGCTCGAGATCCTTAGCTAGTAACCTGAAAAGAAATGAACACTCCGGTCGAGGGTGCCGGAATTAACACTCCGACGGTTAAGTCAGTGTATGCTCTCTTGATTACTTGTATCTTAAGTCAAGTGTAGTAGTTCTCATCCACCTCTTTTTTGGCTGTTGTTTCTTTATTTATACTTGCTCCCTGGGCCTCAGCGTCTGGCCCACTTAAACATCCACCTTGCGGATGTTTATTCGACTTCTTGCCTAATTAGTTCTATGGCCGATTGCTATATTCAGCTTCCGGATGAGGCAGGATGGGGCCGAATAATATGTTTGTATAATAAGTTTCTAAATATTTATTCGCCCTCCCTCTACAATCGTAAATACTCGGCTTCCACAGGGGACAATGTCAAAGTAGGCCCGATAATTGTCAAATGTGGAATAGAGAGGACTATGGTCTCGGTGCTTGTGATGGTAATGAATAATGCACAAGTACACATTCGGTGAAGTATTGTGTACCCTAATAGTAGGCTCCCGAAAATACTTGAAGCACCACATCTACATGACAGAATAACAATATCAGTAATACGTATAGACATATAGGACAAATAGACAGGAAAAAGAGAATAGATAAAAGCGTTGACAGTCAGACATGATACTTCCTATAATTTGTCAATGGTGGTCCCCCGGTTACGCGAAAGGGCGTTGGCATATTTGTACAGTGTGGCGAGAGTTGCGCCCCTTAGTCTATGTCAACCATCGACAGGAGATAAGATAGATGGACCTTGTTCTCCTTGTTTGCAAATAAAATTTTCCCGAATAAGAATAATAAGAATCCAAGAGTGTAGCTAGTGACGTCCTCTGTGAAGACTGGTTGCTAACCATCAAAGTGCTTATAGAACCAACGGCAACGTACCTAACCTCCTCTGTATGGAGAAGCCTCGCTATGGAAGTAAAGCATGGAGTCCTCTCGATGAACTAGAGTGTGGTCAATAGGGATGGGGTCGTTGCCAACTAGAAGGCTTGTCAGTGTAGAGAAGTCTTCTGGAGTTATGGTCATCTCTTCAAAACTCGAGAAATGAAAGGAGTTGGCAGTGTCCCACCACCTCTCCATTAGAGCAGCAAGATAGTCGGGGTTAACCAGAGCATTCCTCAGAGCGACACAGAAAGGGCCGAAGCCGCAATGATCGATCAAGAAACAAACTACCTCAGGAAGAGCCTGATACCATCTCACCACTTCGAAAAAAGAGCCAAAACAATGCATAGAGTGCACCCGCTCCTGCAAAAAGCACAGAGATAGAAATGATAGTTACACGGGTTAGGATGGGTAGGATTTAAAGTTGAAAAGAAAAATATCACAGCGTAAAACATACCCGGAAAGCAGTGTGAGATACGTGAATGTTAGGCTCACGCAGAACAATAGAGTAGGGACTGATCACATCTTGCTCTCGGAAGCACATCATACCCATGCAATGAGCATGGCCCATCAGTACATAAGTATCAGGGTCAAATGGTGGGAAAGTACCACAACCGCGCCCATGTCCAGCTGTGGGTAGTCTAAAAGCTAACCATGTAAAGGCAACAACAAGTTAGACAAGGTTTGGAAAAATAGTTTAAAATGGAGAAATTCAGCAAAAATGGAAGAAAACTAGGGAAATGCAAGGCAACTAAGTGGGCAACAGGCCAAAACAATACAACAAGTATGGCAAAATGGCAGAAAGTCAAGAAATTTAGAGAATAGACAACAATAACATGAAAAATCATGAAAAAACCCAAAAAATAGCGAAAAAATTCACAAATTCAGAAAACCTAAGATAAAAGTGCAAGGAAAGTAAAGACAAAGTTGGGAAATACAAGAACATGGCATAAAATACCTCGAGTGGTCGAAGAACATAGCATAGAAATGGTAAACACCATGCATAGGAACCAAAAGGTCAAGCAAGAATCCAAGCCATGGAACACCTAGGAAGTAAGGAGGGAGGACGAATCAACAACCAAATCACTGTGAGTAATATCTCAGTAAAGATATTTTCCTACTTACTCTACTTTCTAAATGTCCCAATGTGGTAAGCTTTTCCGAAACTATGAATTTGCAAGTATAAATGAGTTTCCATCTATCTGATCAACATGATATCTATAAATGTGTTTGATGAAATTTGAACATATATGATGGACCTAAGGTCATTTTGCATATCTGAAATGGACCCAAAGTTGCTCCGTATATTTTACAAGATGGACGTAAGGTCGTTCTGAATATTTGATAAGTCTGACTATCTGTTATGAGTTGACCGAATGGTCATTATATAGCTGTAAATGATTGGACCCAAGGTTGTTTCGTTAAGATATGATCAATTCTATTTTTTACATCTGTTATTTGTTAGACCCAAGGTTGTTCCACTATCTGTTGGACCCAAGGTCGTTCCGTTATGAATTGTTTATAATACAGAATTACATATGTTACTTAAAAGAACTGATTCATATAACCTCTTTACTTTGATGTTATTCACTAGGCTTTCGCTTACTCCGTTATATATGTGTGTGTGTATATGTAGGTGAGCAACGGGATGTCCAGCCCCAGCCCTAGTGAACCTGTGAAGAATACCGAATTTTTGTGAAGTCTGTCATGAGCGCCTTAGGAGCGAGGCTTTTGTTTCTTTTGAATTTTCATTTCCTTTTTGTTATTCACGTATGACCATGTCTGTAAATAAGTTTTGACTTTGAATGATGTTGACTTATGAATGGTCGTAGATATATGTTATCTTTTCATGTTTGTATGGGTGTGAGTTATTACTTATATAAGAAGTTTCTGTTCATGCCATTTATGCACAAGCTCATTGGACAAAATTTTATTATTCAGCTTCCGCTTCTGGCACTATATAATTAAATATGATTTGAGTTCTGTTTGAGGCAGTAGGTAATCTCAGGATTACTGGCCGGTTATGATCCAAACCTCTAGGGGAAGATTCGGGTTACGACATTATGTTTGTGCCCACGATGGTTAGGTCGCACACACAACTAGGCATGTTCACACCTATGATAGGCTGTGACCATATGTGTCTTTCAAGTCTTTGTATGGGCGAAAAGTGCGTGGCCCGTGAAGGGTCGCAAGTGTAGGCTGCGACTTGAGGATTCATGCCCGCAGTGTGTTGTTCACACCCGCGATGCGTCTTTTTATATATATCACCAAAAAGCTACAAATATCTACTTTTTGAGTTCATCTTCTTCTTTTCTCTCTCCAGACCGCCATTTTTGGCCTCCAAGCTCTAAACACTTGGTTTTCATCTAGTTACACCCATTTTCTACCCCTAGTGTTTAAGGCTTTAAAGTGGAGCAAGTTGAGGACTATGTTTTGATCTACATATTTCAAGTTTCCAGCATCGTTGGTTTTTGAGGGTTGTTCTTCCTCTTCTCGGGCCTTGAGGTAGAGGTTTCTTTAATATTTATGCATGATCTTTAACTTCGTTATGTGCTCTTGAGTAGAGTAGCATTTTGGGTTGATTTGGTTTGATTTGGGTTTGAACTTGAGTTATAAAAGAGAGGGGTTTTCTCTAGAAATAATAGTAGAATGATTTTGGTATTGAGAATTTTGGGAAATCACTTTTAAAAATGTGAAATGTTGAAAAGAATATATGTTTAGGCTATTTAGAAATCTTTGGGTATCCATGGCATGAATAAATGATAAGAGAATTGTTGAGATTTGAAGCGATATTTTGATAATGTCTGTTGGGTTGAAAAGTGGAGATTGTTACTCCAAGTACTGAAAGTTTATATTTATACCCATCTCTTGAACTTATTTATTATATAGAGATATCTGTTTTGGGCTATCGATAGAGGATAACTTTGATTATTGTAGAAATCGCATGACAACTAGGTTAACTAAAAATATTCACTCATGCATCTTTCACTTAAATATTGGTTCGTATTTATGTATTTAAAATGTAAATTTTTGAGAAAAATTGGTGAATACCATGATGAATCTAGTTAAGGGATGTGATTGTGGTTATTATTTATGTTGGCTAGTGTATCCTTGATGAAAATCCAGAAGCCCGCACGGTTAGGTGCCGATCTTTCCAATTAGTACTGGTAAAATGGCTTTGGCAGTGCTTGTATAGCCTATTGGCATACACAAACGTAGAGATTCCAGTGTGTGTATGTCATGACCCGAACCCGCCCCTAAAAGTTTAGGCCATGACCAGACTATACTCAGGCCTCAAAAACAAAAATTTCATTATGTTCAAATCATACTGGGGCCTAAAAGGGAAGCAAAATTAATGATAATGTCCATTAAGCTTGTGCATGCATGATAATTGGAATAATTAAAACAATGTAAACACACTAATATACATATCTCACTCACATATACATAAAACTTAAGTAAATACAAAATTCTAACAATACAAGGTTAAAGCCTCAACACATAAGCACATCTTGGGTGGCTTGACTTGGCAGGTTCACAAAAGAACTCCTGAGGCTAACCTAAGGATGGTCTCCGGATTGAGTGAAGCTCAGTGGGTAATAATAAAGTGAAGTGAATCAAGTAAATAATCTAGATTCAAAAGAAGCATAATACAATACTCTTCCACATTTACATCATTCACAACATTATTCATAATCATATTTATAAAACGGCCTTAGGCCTACCATATAACAAAACGGCCTCGAGCCCACATATATCAAAATGGTCTCAAGCCCAATCGAATATCAAAACGGCCTCGGGCCCAATCATATATCAAAACGGCCTCGGGCCCAATCGAATATCAAAACGGCCTTGGGCCCAATCATATATCAAAACGGCCTCGGCCCAATCATATATCAAAACGGCCTCAGGCCCAATCGAATATCAAAACGACCTTGAGCGCAATCACATATCAAAACGGCCTCGGGCCCACCATATCATATTATAAATAATTCACATTTCATATCCATATTCCATATCATAGGTCTTGAAACTCATTCATTCGCATAAAACATAATTCCAGAACATCACAACAGTTATGTATCAAAATAAATATAAATGAACATGTCTTTACAATATATTATTACTCACTTGATGGGCTTCTGGTAGCAGTTAGGCGATGTCCTTGTCTTGACCTACAAATTACATAGCAAAACATATTAAACATAGAATTACTCTCTTGATCAAAGTTACTTTTCTTAATCTTTGATTAATCAAATAAACCGAACCCTTACTTTGCCTTAACCAATTATTTATGCTGGTTCTAAACTCATTAGTCCTCAATGGGTCATAATTCATATCAAGGAAAATGGAAAGAAACGGAAGGAAATTGGGTTAGGAGAAGAAATGGCATGAAACGAGTAAACAGAAAGTGAACAACCTTCACTAATTTGAACATATCTCTTTGTGTACTCAAAATTTGGGTGTGAGACTATCACCTTTAGAAACTAGACTTCTGAGGCTTGAATTTAGGCTCAAGAATAACTTAAAACGGAGTCCGAATGAGGGAGATATGCTTATTTGAAGTTGGGCTGAAACAGGGGTGCCCCGCACGTGCAAGAAACTGGGCCGCACATGCGAGAAAATGTGCTTTTTTAGCAAAATCAAATTGGGTGTTGGAAATGGACTGCTGCATGTGCGGGAAGCCCCGCCGCACGTGCGGCTCTAGGCAAAATCTGCTGCTGAAAATATGTGTTGGCTCTAGCACTTGTTCTTCCATTTTCCAAGCTAGGTTTCAACTTAAATCACTCAAAATCATGTAAAATTAATGGAAATTATGAGGTTACGATGGTTTTCTAAATCAAAACATCAAAAATACAATGAATCTTTAAGTAAGGAAGATTAATCTCCTTATTTAGTTCTTTTTCAAACTTTTCAAAACTTCTTCTTCCATATTCACATAGATCTTCATTTCATATAATTAACCATGCCAAACTTCAAGATTAAGGCTCAATTCAAGCAATTCCATCTCAAAAACATGACATCTAAATGTGATAAACATGAAACTCAGGCTAGATTAGAGCACAACTTTAACATACAACATTCTAACTTCCTTTTTGTTCATCTTTCATATATATATATATATATATACACGAACTCAAAGCAAGCAAGGAGACAATTTAAGGAAACAATTCCATGCAATCCAACCCAACACAAGTTCAAAACACAAGAATCAACCCTTTGACTAAACAAACCCAAAGACTACATGCTCATTTCATGAGATTTGTTAAGTTTAGATCATAAACCAAAACCCTAACTTTCATGAGTGTTAAAGCTTCATGTCAAGACTTGATTCCAACCAATTAAAGAAGGGTTTACACTTACCTTAAGCCAATCTTTGGGTTATTCTCTCAAATTCCTCCAATCTCCAAGTTTCTAGCTTGATTTCTTCTTCTTCTCTCCCTTTTCTCTTCTTCCCTTCTTTCTCTAGAGCTCTCTCCCTCTTTCTCTACACGTTTTTGCCTCTTCAAAGGATAAGGATGAGCTCCAAAATATAAGCAAGTCATAGATATCTATAAAGGCCATCCAAACATAACTTAATGAATCAGACAAAACCAATTTTCAATTAAACTGCCCGAATGGCTCTAAAAATTCCAATTAACATATTTATGTACTCAAAAACCCATAACTCGTGCTCAAAAAATTCCACCTAATCTTTTGGGAAAACTAGGAAACCCATAACTCGTGCCAAAGGTCATTGTTTGTCATGACCAAAGTGTCTCGGTTCGAAAACTTAGGTATGAGAGGGGAAGGTCCTGAATTAAGCACCCCAATCACTCGATCAAAAGATCAGCCTCTACTAAGTCATGATGTAATTTTTATAGTCTTCATATATTCATATTCCGGTTTAGATAATGCAAACATTACTATTTGAGTCATACAAATATAGATTGTGTTGCTTGTTCTAGCTATGCTTTGATATCATGCATTTTTGGAAAGCATTTTGTACAACTCGGCATTAAAAAAAAAAAAAATCTTAGCAGCATAAGACTCAACAACATTCCAGCTTAAGCAACAAAACCTCTATCCACTAGCATCCATATAGATATTTCATTTAAGCATCTAGCCTCATGGTATAACAATGGATAAGATAAGTAACATGTACACACACAAAACGCTAAAGCGGAAAAATGTTCGCATAGTACTCCATGATAAGCAAAAAGAACGGGGTTAGAGATACATGCATGATCCTATATACAGATAACTAATGCAATACACCCACAATATGTAATTGGGATTCTATTACTACCAAATAATATGTGTATCATTTCAAGACATGAGATAGCGCATAGAACCACCTTTTGAATTGATAAACTCCATAAATGCAAATGAACCGAATCCATATGCATGAAAAATGGATGCACAACATGGGTATGATAATATACAACATACACAGAAACCATATAAATAAAAGGGATAAAACGACATAGGATTAGAAGTTATTACAATAATTCGAATGAGTAAGAAAGAGGAGGGGAGAGATTATTACAACAAATGAATAAATAAGACATGGCGTTGGAGGAATTAATACAACAAATGAATTAATTCATCCAATTTACTACTGAAACAAATCATACTAAATAAATCGGGAATTTGTACATAGCAGCTCTAGAAATAACTAGGAGAAAACTCCCCAGAAACTGTCTTGGTCTGCTCTGATCTTCTTGGGAACAAGCCTCACCAGGCTGGCTACAAAACAATTCGGCTGACCACAAGGGAAATCTAGTTGGCTCAATCCTCTAGAATGAACACTACTTTTATGCAAAAGAGACAGGATAGAAACAAAGCACAGTTTCCAAGGGGTGTTCATCCCTTCTACCTCTCCCTCTAGCAGAGAACACTTAAAGAAGAGATAGATAGGCTATCACGACCCGAACCCGCCCCCATGGGTTAAGGACGTAACCGGCCAGTAATCCTAAGATTACCTACGGCCTCAAACCAAAGCAGACTTAACACATCAGAGTAAAGGGGCCAAAAGGGAAGCAAAATTTAAAAACTTTGTCCATAGAGCTGTGCTTACATGGCACATCAAAACAAACCATACATATGTCCGTTAATAACTCACAACAGAAACATAGCGACATAGGTTCTGTACAGACAGGATCATCCAAAACTAAGTCAACCCATAAAACCATAAGTAGACATATACAAAACTTTGCCAACCTGACAAAATGTAAATACATAACAAAAGGGCGAAGACGGGTCTCGTGCGTGAGACACAAGGGCTGACTCTCTCAAAACCTTAGTTGTTCCATATAGACTTCACTGAGACTGGGTCTGGACTTCTCTTGGCTCACCTACAAACACATGAATGAGCGTGAGCGATAGCCCAGTGAATAATATCAAATCAAATACAGAAGTTACATAACAATGTAGAACAACATGTTCCAAACGGCCTTGGGCCCAATTCATACTTCTATTTAACAGATATATATAACTATACGAAATGCAAATCAAGTAACTGTAGTTCCAAACATTCTGGCCCTTGGCCCATTCGGGTTTCCATTCATGGCAAAACGGCCTTCGGCCCATTCACTTATGTCGAAACGGCCTTCGGCCCATTCATTTCTGTCAAAATGGCCTTCGGCCCATTCATTTATGTCAAAACGGCCTTTGGCCCACTCGTTCGTGTCAAAACGGCCTTCGGCCCACTCACATATGTCAAAACAACCTTT
Organism: Camellia sinensis; assembly: GCF_055761805.1. Lineage (NCBI taxonomy): Eukaryota > Viridiplantae > Streptophyta > Magnoliopsida > Ericales > Theaceae > Camellia > Camellia sinensis. Next base: position 85,025,489 of record NC_138964.1, read on the forward strand.
GGTCCATTCATTTACATCAAAACGACCTTCGGTCCATTCAATTATATCAAAACGACCTTTGGTCCATTCATTTACATCAAAACGACCTTTGGTCCATTTATTCATATCGAAACGACCTTTGGTCTACTCGTTTATGTCAAACGGCCTTCGGCCCATACATTCGTGTCAAAACGGCCTTCGGCCCACTCATTCATGTCAAAATGACCTTAGGTCCATTTATTTCTATCAAAACGACCTTCGGTCCATTTATGCTTATTCCTGTCAGACTTTTGTCCACAATCCCAATTAGCAACTTACAAAGCATATAAGGGAGTAATAATTGGTCATTCACAATCATTCAAATATCGATATTACTCACAGTGATCGGCTTGTGGATTTGCCCTGGAGCTTGGCCCTACACATTTCATGAACACAAAAGGGTCATTAACAGTTCAATCCATTCTTTAATTCACATATTCCTCTTTAGGCTTTATTATTATCTCATTAACTCATTTACAATGCTTAACATATGCCTAAGAGTGCTTACGAGTGAAAGAGAACGGAAAACAGAACACCAAATGCAAAACCGGATTTCAGAAAATATGGTCCCCGCTCGAGCGTGGACTTCCCCGCTCGAGCGGACCCTTAGGTCTGCGAAAGTACTGGTTGCCTTCAATTCCAGCTCGAGCGTGAACTCGGCCGTTCGAGCGCCTGTCTACATAGCTCCCCGCTCGAGCGTCAACTTCCCCGCTCGAGCGGGAACCATGTCTGCAGAAAATGCTGGGAGCTCGTTTTCTCCGCTCGAGCGGCACTTCACCCGCTCGAGCGGACATCGAAAATCTGGGTTTTCCAGATTGAGTTCTTGAGCATCATCTCGACATTCAAAAGCTCTAAAGGCATGATTTCGGTCCAAACTTCACATAATCATGTGCTAACATGGTACAAACATAGAATTACAACATATTAAAGCTCAATTTCATAATTTATCTACATGCATGTCTCAAAATATCTCAAACCCATCACCAACATGCTCAAATTCAAACATTCAAGACTTATACTCCCATGATTTGTACATGCATGTGGGAGATGCTCATCATTCTCAACTTAAATGGTACAAATGGTGATTACCACATGAGCTTTAACCAAAACTCTACATGAATCATGTGTTTCAAGCTCAAACATGCAATTTCAAAGTAATTCCTTACATGCATGAGTTCTAAGACTTCAAACTCAACAAAATCAACTCATTACCTGCTCTTGATCACAAACAACCCTTGAACTTACAAGATCACAGATTCGAACTTATGAATTCAAGAATCAATGCTTACCTAGAGGCTCAATCTTCACAATTATGGCCAAGTCTTGCACCTAGCCTTCCCAATTCACAATTTTGAATGAAAATGCCCAAAGGTGCCTCCCCTCTCTCTCAAAGTCGTCTCTCTCTCTTTTCTAGAGAGTTAAACTTAAGCCAAAATGATATAAGGGTGAGGAATTGATCATAATGAGGCCCTTATTTAGCCCCACTCAACACATTATTTTATTATATAACAATTGGGCACTTAATTTATCAATTTAATCCGTTTAAATTGACCAGGATCAATTTTCAATTAAATTTCACCGTAGGCTCTAAAAATTATGCCAATCACAGTGGCGTAAACAATTTCGGATTCTATGGCCGATAAGGCCCTCAATTTAATTCCCGAAGCGGATTATTCAAACAAATAATCCTACGGTGAACAGATACGAATTCAAAATCACATATTATCACATAATGGCACACAAAATCCCGCTAAACACATAACCATAAACAAATTAAGGACCAATTTAGCATAATACAGAACAGGGGTATCACATAGGCCCTGATTACACAAATAATTATGTACAACAAGTATTCTACCACAATTGATCAAATTGAATGAATTTAAACAAACAAAATTCAAACCTAAGAAATAAATAGGAACCTACAATCATCTCTTTGTGAATAAGGGTATGTTAATACCCAAATCCATGCTATCAATTGGAGAGAGCAGGTTAATGCCTATCATTTCTTAGTGGAAGCTTTGCCTTCAAAATAAGAAATCCATCAAAGGCTATTGAAGACTCCTCATCTAGTCATGAAACAAGGGTGTTTCCACCCCTTTCCACGTTCACAAGAGATGGAGAAGAGAGTTTTCAGCATCTTTGTCCTAAAACTTCTTACTTTACTTCCAAGAAAAATCAATGAATATGAATAACAACCACTTCCTTAACATCAAATCTCAAAGATCATCCTTCTAACCCCATGAAACAGCCAATTTCACTCATTTGTCTTGAGCATGGGTCGAGACATATGGACCAATATGATGGAATGATGAAATATGTGATGAGAAAAGCACAAAAGTATGAAAGAATTTACTTTATATAATGGAACTTGTGGATGAATGCTAATATCTACCTCCAATCACACCCACAAGGTTCCAATATACAACAACAAGAGATTATCATTTAGAGAGTAGGAAAGAGGCCAAGACTATGGAGAAAATAAGGAAAACTATCAACTCAAAGGATGGGTGGCTACTTTTTACCCTGAACCACATCTATGTGGACTTATTACAAGATTACAACAATTATGTAATGAAACTCAAAACTTAGAAATGAAGAACAAACTAGAGAATGTTGTACAAAATTCAAAATTTCACCTCTTTAAAGAGGATAATCTTCTTGGTTCTCAAACTCCTTCTTGGCACCCTCAAGGCCCTTTCGATGTAGCTCAAGATGTTCAAGATCCTTAACAAGAAGCTTAGAGCCAAGCTTTAATGGTGTTTGGAAGTTTGAAGTTGAAGAAGTGAAGGTTGAAAGTGAAGTGTAAGAAGCAAGCTCTCAACTCTCTCTTTTAGCCTTAGGCAAAATTTGTTAACCTTAACAAATGAACTTTTGACCCCTATATATAGAGTTTTAGACATAAATATTTGAGATATTTATGAAAAACTCATAGAAAATGCCAAAAATTTCGAAAATGCTCTGTTCCCGAACAATTCAACCGGCTGTACCCTTTTGTATCCGGCTGATTATACTCTCATCCAGCCATGAATTGTTGTCCGGCTAGTTGGAATATACAACGTTGGATAAATAAGGTAAATTTAGCATAATTTGAAAGGGAAAACGGGTATTTTAGAGGATTCACCCTCTCCATTTATTCACACTATATCCTTTGCTCAGTTTAATGGAAAAAGCGTAACACTCTGATTTTTGAAAGATGAGCCTCAGGACATTATGAAAATGTCTGGAACCACACAATTAAATAAATTTTAAAAAGGTTTTCAAATCGGTCAGAAAAGCATTCTGGCCAATACAGGTACTTGGTTGGGATTTAAAGCTTGACTCTCGGGCTTCTTGCTGAGGAACTCACATGATTAGCACATCTCAATTTTTTATTGGGTGATCAAAAAAGAGCACCTAAGTCTTAGGGCCGATCAAAATGAGGTGTCTACAGTTGCCCCTCTTTGACAAAACTCGGTGCGTCATTCCATGACATGAGTGAATGACAATGGCCGAAGACATCCCTTTTGACAAGGCCATAAGACTTTGGGCAAACAAACAAAATGAAATGCATATTGTTGAACCCAAGGGTTGCCTATGTATTCGTTTGTAGGGAATCAAACCAGCATAGTTCAGTGGCAAAATGCAAATGGTATGCTCGAAATACATTTGAAAAAGTTGGACTTACAAGCCACAAGCAGCCACTTGCCTGAAAGTTGGGCTTATGTGCACCACACCACCAAATTTTAAAAAAGTTTAATAATGCGAATGCCACGAAAGGTGACGGGATGGAACAAGGATAAAGCTACAAAGATGGCAAATAAAAGAGGCAAACCTCAGGCAAAAGACATGAAGCATGCTAAATGATGCAAAAAAAACAAGGAACTACAAAAGAAGAAAGCAAATCCAAACACGCCACAAGGTAAGAGGAGAAAGGGCGGTTGCAACCAAACTCGCACGTGACTGGCCATCACAGCGATAGGGAACTTCGATCTTTACTAGCAATCAACAAAGGTGAACCCCGAAACAAACCCCAAACACGCCGCAACGTAAGAGGGGGAAAAGGTGGCCGAAGCAAAACTCACATGTGACCGACAGTCACAACGATAGGGAACTCCAATCTTAATTAGTAGTCAACAAAGATGAACCCCAAAACAAACCTTGAACACGCCGTGACGTGAGAAGGGAAAAAGGAAACCAAAGCCAAACTCGCACATGACTGACAGTCACAACAATAGGGAACTCCAATCTTGATCGACAACAACAAAGGTGAACCACAAAACAAACCCCAAACATATTGCAACATGAGAGGGAGGAAGGGTGGCCGAAGCCAAACTTGCACGTGATTGATAGTCTTAGCAATAGGGAACTCCAATCTTGACTGACAGTCAACAAAGGTGAACTCTGACCAAACCCCAAACACGCCGCAACATGAAAGGGGGACAAACTCCAAACACGCCGCAATGTAAGAGGAGAAACAAACTCCAAACACGCCATAATGTGAGACGAGGAACAAACTCCAAACACGTCACAACGTGAGAGGAGGAACAAGAAAAAAAAAGTAAACACTTACAACGTGCCCAGGATAAAAAAAAAAAAAAAAAAAAAAAAAAGGCAAAGAATGAACATGATAAGGCAAATGTAACATGTAATGAAGCAAATGCAAGAAAAACACAATAAAACAGCGTGGCAAACAATGCTACAGATACACTTATTATACCTGACGGGAATCAAGGCTGACTTAACTTCGATTGTAATGCTTCAAAAGCCCTTTCTACTTGACTTGAACAACCATACTTCAGATGGTGATGGAGACAACAACTGTGCACATTCTTTGATCTTTTGTACAAAACATGTTGATGATCTGCAATATATCTTCTAGGTCGGACATAATAACAACTAGCCAGATTATAAGATAGTATATCAATCTAATCGAGTGAACACAGGGGCTATTTAGACTTTTCACTTTCCAAAAGTTCTATAAAAGTGCGAAACCATCCAACTTCCATGCACACTCATCCAAAAACACTCCTCCTACTTCTCTGATCTACTTTTGATCATTACCTATGGATGGTGATAATTTCCTCCGATTTCTATCTAGGTCTCCCATCGATTTTGATGAACCAAACACACCGGATAGCAATAGCTCCTCCATGGATAGTATAGTGAACACAATTTTCATTGCCATCAACCAAAATATGAATTTGGAGCTAGCATACACCACAGTGCATACTAGGGGCCGCGGTTGAGGCCATACAGAGGCTAGGGGCCGAGGTCAGGCTCGAGGTCAAGCATCGAGCCACGGTCATGCCTGCGGATAATACTAAGGGCCTAGTCAAATTCCTAACGAGTGTCAGGGTCAGAGACAAGGTCGTGGGTGAGGTTCTATTCATCTAAATTTCTTCAAATTACCAGATGAGGTTCATTTCTTTAACACTCGAAGCTGATCCTTTTCCAAATTGCTTGTATACTTGGTCTTCAATTAATGGTTAACACTTCTTCTTCTTCTTGAAAGATGACGAGGTCACTTCACCTCCCAAGGTGAGCAATGATCTTGATGGCTACTTTGATGATCCCTCTTACAGTAGCAGCGACCCTAGCGATGATAAAGACGAGGCTAGCGAGGCCAGTGATCCGTTGTTCGTTAGGATGGCTGCAGCTACTGCTTAGTTTATGCTTTTGATTGGTTCCACTTTTTGTTTTTCTTTTTTGTTTCTTCCTTTGGTGCAACAGTGTTTTGTATAGACTTAGGGGATTTTGAACTTTGTGAACAACTTTTGATATACAAACCCAGTTGTAGCCCTTTCCTTTTGAATGAATGAAATGAGCAAACTCCATGTTTATGTACATTACTTTGCGAATGAATGAATCTCGAACAAATGAACTCTAAGCTTGCAATGACCCACACTAGGCCCAACAACTGTTGGCTTTTCTCTGGCCAGACCAATTATTAACTAGCCGAATAAGGAATTATCTGGTTGAACAAGTCGGGCGACGCTGGGGCATTTCTGACTTTTCCTATCTGACAGTTACAAAAAGGCACGAAACCACTCAAGACCAACCTATTTCAGTCTGAATAACTCATTGGTATTCATCATTCCCCTTTTTGATCATTTCTTATGGCTAACAATGCTTTCTCTCACACCCCCAATTCCCTGTTAGGTCAATAGTGATATTCACTCCTAATGAAGGTGCTTCATCTTCCACTGGTATAAGAGAATGGACTCTATCTCTTGCTACCATTCAGAAGATGAATGCTTAATTAGCCAATGCCATTGCCCGAATTAAAGGTCGCGGCAAGAACCGTGGTCTAAATTATGGAAGAGCCATGGGTCATGCACACATTCGTGGTAGTTAGTACAAACCAGGCTAGAGCTTGGGCGAGAGCAATGCATAGGGAGACAACCATGGACGAGGACGAGAACGAGGAACCTTGCCTTCTAATTCCTTACCTTTCCTTTCTTCAAACCTTTCTGACGAGGTGAGTACTTTGATTCTTGAGTTAACTCATCCCTTAAGCAGTTTTTTTCTTTTATTCCCGAACTAATCATTCTTTTATTTCAAGATGATGCGGAGCTATTTTGGCCTCCTACTCTTGACTTGGCTATCATTAGTAGTGATGACGAGGGTGCTGCTAGTTCTTCTAACTTTGGGAAGAGCCCTGATAACTAGAGTGGCAATAGTAGCGACAAATACACGCTAAGAGGATTCAAGTACCTCCTGAAGCACTGTTACGCTACTCTTGCAGCTTAGTCCATCTTGGTTTTGAGGGTCACGCCCACTTTCGGCACATCCTCCCTTATTTTACATCAAGAAGGGAAGATGAACCTTGTATAGTCTTTGTATAGTTCAGGGCATTTGTACAAAGAAGCCCTTCGACAAGAAGTAATGTAGGTTGTAAAATACGAATCATGGCAACTAGTTACAACAAACTCAAAGGAAAGTATAAAAAAGGACCTAGACAGGACTTTGGCACTCGGGTTACCACCCTTGGAAGTGCCAAACTCAAACTCCTCAGATGGACTCGAATCTGATTCCAACTCAACAGACTCAGTGGAATCAAATCCAAGCTCATCATCCGATTCAGAACCATCAATAAAGCCCCTCTCGAGTTGCCAAACTAGATGTGGAGCCTCGACTGCGTCCACAATGAGACCAGTGTAATCTACCACTGGTTCATCCTCGATCATAGAGATAGTAACACTATCCCCTAAGTTAACGGGCTCAGCCCCGCCGTTGGAGTCCATTCGGAGGTCAACTAGTGCCATCCCTAATAGTTCCTCTTTATTGTTATTCGAGCTTGCACTTCTAGCTTGCCCTATATTGATGTTTGGGTCGATCCTCTTCTCCTCGTTATCGAACAATTGGTGATCAAAAAAGATCTCAAAGCTAGGTATCTCTTCTTTATTTCCCGTTTGACCCATGGCTCTGGAAATCTACAAAAAAGGAAGTCTTCTCCTTAGCGGACAAAGCGTTCGTTTAGGGTCCCCCTAGTAGGCTTGTGGACCAACTCAAATTGCCTCCTAGCTCTCTTTGCTTTAACTCTCTCTTTCAATTCATCTCATTTCCTCTTCTAATCGTCTGTAGTTGGCTCATACCCCAACCTAAAAGCATGGGGGTTATGGCTTACTTCTTTCGCAACAGTGTTTCCCTACCTCCCATTTCTACCCAGTCCCGTTCGAGAAGGTGTCCTTGCTTATTCATCATATAGATAGATTGGGCGCTCACATAATTCCCCTCATCCTCTACCATGATAAACTTCACCAGCTGGGCCTCTGCCAAGAAGAAGCTTGAGAGGAACACATCCTCTTTTCCATGCAGTATTTCTAACAAGGGTGTGGTATTTATTGAGGGAGGGTGGATCGAAGAATTTCCATAAACAGTCGCAATCCCCCCTTTAAATGAATACTTCACGAGTTGGTGCACCGTTGAAGAAACCGGTTCATTTGGTGTAGCCAAGGTCTACCCAAGAGTAGATTGAAAGTTGTTGGCACGTCCATCACATGGAATTCAACCTCATGTTCGGATAGACCAATCAACATCTGTCTCTTAAAGGTCCCCATGACATCGCTACTGGTATTGTCGTAAGCTCGAACGGCTTGCATCGTAGGCGTGAAGTCAACTGGCTTCAAGCCTATGGCATATGCGGTCCTCATTGGACATACATTGGTTGCTAAGCCGATGTCCACCAACATATTGGGATCTACTTTGTTCGACTTTCTAGGGTTACATACAGAGGTTTATTGTGGTTGGCCCCCTCAGGTGGCAGCTCTTTGCCTGTGAAAGACAACAATGGAGTAACATCCCCAGATGTGACCAAAGACACCAGTTGGTCGGTCGTGATGTCTATAGGTAGCTTGGCCTTGTTTAGCACCTCTAGCAATGCTTGCTTGTGTTCCCGGGAAGCCATCAGCAGCCCCGAAATCGAAATCTCTGCTTGGATTTTCTTAAGTTGCCTCAATACCAGGCCTTCTTTTATCACCTTCTTTTTCAACTTCTCAACCTCTTTCTCGGAGGGTTCTACTTGGTCTAGGCATGAGGGTTTGAAATAATAGCCACTTCTTGTCATGTGATTGATCTCTTCCGTATACCATGTATTGTCAAGGGTACCGGTCCTCTACCCTTCATCGGTGTAAGCAAGGCTTAGATCGTTGTCCTTCCACCATTCTTCCATAGTCATTGTTGGGCCATTGTAGAGCTCTATTTGGATTATATTCACATCGCGCCTCCCGTCAGCACCCCGCTCTTCCACTATGGTTGACTCAATTTCTGCCTCTCAATATTGTCTGAGTTTCCTTGGCATCTTTTCCCAGTCACCAGATTCCTATTCAAACTTTTCTGTAATTTGGACATCATCTGCCCTTAACTCGACGTCTTCTTTTCTTTTCCCTTTCTTCTGCTCACAGGCTAGTTTTCTCTATATTTCCTCTATTCTTTCTCTTTGAAACTGTTCCAGCGCTCACTCCCTTTCGGCGATAGTTACGTCCTCAAACTTGTTATTCTCGTCAATTTCCTCTTCTTTTGGATTCTTTTTTGTCTTTTCTTCTATGTCAAATTTATCCTCACTGCTTAACTATCTGTGGCTAGATTCAGGCTGACTCGGATCCCATCATCTAATCTGAACACTGCCCACATCCTCTTCCTAAAAGAAATAGAGGTTCTCTAAGTCTTCCTGTATCTCTACTAGGTCGTCAAGACCTTGTTCAGACCAGTCATCTAGATTTTGTCCAAACCAATTTTCTCCAATAGCATTGATGCTGAGTGAGTTTGGTAGTATAATTGCGGGCTTTGGTTAGTCAGAAGCCACAATACATCGATTGGGGTCATACTCTTCCACGGGTGAGGTCCCCTTCACCTCAACTTGGGTATCAGACAACCCTTCTTTTGGTGAATTTCTCTTTTCTTCAACTACCGCCACTATAGGCTTTGGTTGGGTTTCAGGTGTCATATTCATCATGCACAAATCTGTGCTATTAGGAATAACCACCTCAGGTTTAGGCAAATTAGATAGGGTGATGTATATACTAGGGTTGAAGGTGGGTGGTAGTGTATGGATGAGGTTGATATTTTTGGGTGAGGAGACTTGGTTATGGATGAGGAGTGGGTTGGCGGTCACTTTTGGCTTTGAGGACGGAGCTATGATCTTATTATCAATGAGATCCTAGATCTCATGACGAAGGAGAAAGAAATGGTCAGTGGGATGATCGTGCTATTGGTGAAAGACACAGTATTGGGTGGGGTCGTGTTTGGCTAGAAGTGGGTTAGGGAGAGGTCGAGGGTCAAGGGGCTTAAGATGCCTTTTTTCTGCTAGAAGTTTGAGAGCACGAGTTAGACTCATATAAAGAGGGGTGAAGGTTCTATATTGGTTTCGAGCTAGGCCGGTGGGTTGTGAGGTTACACTGGCGAATGGATCGGCTATCTTGGTTGTTGTGGTGACCGATCACGGCAGGCCTAGGAATAGTGCTATTGCTAGCATTGTTACCCCTAGTAAATGGCCTTTTTGCCGGTTCACTTGTTCTCTGGATAATTCCCTTCTAAAAGCGCTCTCAATTTGAACTCCTAATTCAAGCAAAGCAACAAACGTAGATAATGGTGCCATTATCATCCTCTTTAACATGTCCAATTCAAGGTCATAAACTACCAACCGAACTTGTTCCCTCTCTGATGGCTGTTTGTTATTTAGGCTGCCTTTGCCCTCCACCTGGCAATGAAATCGATAAAAGGTTCCTTAGGGTTTTGAGTGGTTGCCTCTAATTCGCTGATTGTTACCTCTATCTGAGTGTTATATGAATATTGATTAACAAATCCCTCAGATAGTTCTTACCAGTCTCGTTTGGTCGAGTCCATCAGTTTGGCATACCAGATGGCTACCACGTTTGATAAGGTTTTTTCGAATACTGACAATTTTTGAGCTCACGTCAAGCCCATTGATTTCAGGTCATCCGAGAAGAGACGGACGTGGATGATAGGATCTCTGTTTCTATCAAATCTTTCAATGTGAGGCATTTTGAACTTCTCTGGCAATCTTACAGAGGCCTCAGTATAACCGTCTTCAATGTTCGGGATGGAATTAAAGCCTTGAGATTTCTTGAGCGCTTTCTCCAGCCTTGTGATTTTTATCATGATAGGATCGTTGTCATTGATGTCGAAAGGAAGAAGTCCCCTATGGGGATGTGCCAGAGGCCTAAAAGCTTGAGCTTGTGCTAATATCTCTTGGAGATCCAGGACTTGAAGATTTTCAGCTAATGGAGGTGGATCAGGGTTCGGCTGGGCAACCGGGACTAGATATACAGTAGATACTAATGCCCCAAATGGGCGTTGCATTTCGGCAATAGTCTCATCCTGTGCAGCAATTCTTCGATTCAATATATCTATGGTTCTTCGAAAAGCTGCCATCATAGCAGCAACCTCCTATGAACTACTTTGTGCCATTACAGGTCTGGGAGAGTTAGCTATTGGTGAGCAGAGTGGATGGGAACAGACAGGTGGCTAAGTGCTCTGTGCTAGCGAAAACTGTCTGGTTCTTCTCCTTCGAACAACTGTGGGAGAAAGACTAATGTTGGCTGACTGTCAACTAGATCTCGGATTTTGCATAGCCTACCGGTGCAAGTCCACAAAACTTAGAGGATATCAAATCTCTCTGAAACTATGATTGTTAGACTACCAAGCAAAAGAAATAAAGAAAAGGAAAACAATAATAAAAAATCGGACAGCACCTGGGCCCATATTTGCAACAAATATAATCACAGCCGAAGGACTGTATTTCCCACTAAATTCTGCCCCCACAAACTGATATCAACTGTACCATTGATATGAAGCACCCTTGTATAGTTTCACTGTAGAGCACATATCAGGTAAAGAGAGCCCAAATGCCCCTATGAGGGGGTAGGGTTTCCCTGTCCTAGTTTTGACATGATTTAGGGTTTCACTACTTCAAGCAAGTAGTTTCACAAAATCCTCCATAAGGATGAGCATCATGTCCTATGTTGGGATAGTCACTAAAGCTTTACTATATGCACTAGGCCAATTGGTTCGAAAGGGTACCTCAGCAAGATTACTTAATATACCTCCCACACCTAACGCCGAGAAGTAAAAGGAGGATCAAGCGGTATGACGATAATCCAGATCCAAGAGTTGTGTTTCCAACATGGCAAAGCCCACGACTGGCTAGCCTTTTGGCAAGCCGTCTAGGAATAGCAGATGAAAAACACAGTGACTTAAGAGCACCAAATGCAAATGCAATGCAGAGAACATATATATGTAGATAAAATAACACATAATGAAGTTCAAGTCAAGTTCTCTAAAATCCCCAGTGCAGTCACCTGAAACTATAGCTGGTCTTTCGTGCTCCTCAGAGGGGTTTTGTCTCCCCGTGTATGATAGCTCTACTGTTCGGACTCCCGTGATTCTGAATCTGGTTCCACAAGTGCAATATGAAACAGAAAAACAAATGAGAGTTCAAATTCGGCAAATCTTAGAAAATCCATTAATCATCAGAGATGCCAAAAATGGACTGTATTGCCAGATTTCAGAGTCGTCACCTAAATATTTTTGAGAAATTTAAGAAACATGTGACTCGTGCCGAAGGCCACTTATCCGTCATAACTAAAGTGTCTTGGTCCGGGAACTTAGGTATGAGAAGGAAAGGTCATGAATTGAGCATCTCACTCACCTGATCAAAGATCGGGCTCTACTAATCAATGATGTGTTTTTTATGTACAGTATATGCTCGCATTCTGATTATTATGCTAACTTACTAGGTGAGGCACGCAAGTATAGACTATTTCACCCACTTTGGAATGCTTTGACTTCATGTTTGTTTGAAAAGAGTTTTGAATATGTGCTACTTGAAAAAGCAAGCTCATATGTACATTTATCAAAAGCATTTCAACTTAAGTGAAATAGCCTTCATCCATAGGCATTCAAAGAGGTATATCAAATAAGCACTTAGCCCCATGGTAATATACTTGATATGGCAACATAAAAACACATACAATATGTTAAAGCAAAAATGCTCACTTAGTACTCAATCGAGGCAAGCCAAAAAGAAGAAAATAATTAGAAAAATGGATGCTCTAATATGCAGATGACTAATGCAACACATACAAAATGCAACCACTAGGTTCAGTTTATTTAACATATCATATGGATCAACTCAAAGCATGCAATAACGCACGTATTCAGGTAAGTAGAAAATGGCAACAATGTTTAGAATGATAAACCGAACCCAATGCATGCAAAAATGGATACAACGCATGGCAATGATATGAAACGAAAAATATGATGCTACCATGATAGGCATATAAATAAAAGGGAGAAAAAAATGGGGGTTGAAAGACATACACAATATTACAAGTTTGCCCTCGCAAAAGAGGGTCCGAGTGAATGTCCTAATTAAACTAATTATTACAAACTCAAATGAATAAACTAATTAATTAACTATTACAAGTCTAAATAAAAATAAAGCAACTAATTAATTACAACATACTAATCTAAAAGCTATTTAATCTAATGGATTCGAACAGGAGGCGATGAGCCGCATGCACACAATTGAGAACATCCTTTGGAAACCTCTTTGTTTGCTGCCAGAATCTGCTCTATTAGCAGTTAGAAAATTATTCTGTTTTGGCCTCAGATTCTACTCTATTCTGCTATAAAAATGCCACTGGATGTACAAAATAGGTGGCCCACTGGCTTTGAGAAGTGGTTGGCCGTACAGAATGATGGTCGGCCAACCACTGTTTTTGGGGAATACCATGCTGCAACAGAGCAAAAATAGAGTGTTTATAGGGGATGTTTATTCTCTTTACCCTTCCCTATCATGAAGATAATCAAGGGAGGAGTAGATTCGATTTTCAAATTATCAATTATCACAAATTTGTTGCGTGATGATCTTAGAAATGATAAGACAAGAGCTCAGTAAAATGGAACAAAAGACAAACAACACCTCCTCCCTATCATGGAGTTACCTCAAGGGAGGGAGGAGACATTGCTTCATGAATCATCGAACATCACTAAAATAGGATGTGATAATTCAAGACACAATAGGTTCAGTATGACACCTGACTAAACCTAACCAAATTTTATTCTCTTTTTACCTCTTTTACTTTAATTCTATGAGCCCTTTTTACATTACCTTTCCATTTTCTTATGTTTTCTTCCTTTTTGTTCAAAAGTGATGATTACGTCCACTAAGTCCAAAAGCAATAAAGAATGGCAAGCATGACTTAACCTGAGAAATGAGCTTTTCAAGCCCTTTTCTACGAGGGAAATTACAAAGGAAGAATCAAACTCATTTACAAGTGATAATGAATTTAAATGAGCGATAATGGCTAGTCAAACTCGAAAAGAGTGATAATGACTAGTCAAACCCAAAATGAGCGATAATGACTCCAAATCCAAACTAGATAATAAGCTATAATGAACCTTTCATTTGTGATTTCCAAGGGTCTAATTGGAAAATTAGTCCCTTAGAAGTAAATGCACTGACGATAAAGAGAGGTATCAAACAAGAGATTGTGCTTAGCATGAGAGAGATGTAATGCCCTAGTAATGAACCTCCGAAGAGATTAAACCATTTAGCATGAGAGGTCTCTTTCTTGTGCCTTAAGCAACAATCTTTTATTTGATACAACTCTTAATTAAAGAAACAAAGAAAGAAGGGAGATTGTAGAGTGTTATTGAAAAGTAGGTGATTACAATGGTGTGAACATATATGAAAGTTATTATTAAAAAGAAAAAGAAAAAAAGACTATCAACTCAAATGGATTGGAAGCCAAAACCTATACACTAATACATGAGGACTTACAACAGCACATCTACTATATTCAAAGCAAAATTTAACACACTAAAAAGCTCTGAAATAGCCCAAAAACAGTGTTGAAAATCAGGTTTTTGAGGTGGAAAAAGTGTGCAAAAATGGGATAAAGCCAAGGGGTTTCAACCAACCAACAAGCCTAAGGAATGGTGGCTAACCCCTCCTCTATTTTGTGACTTAAAATCACATATTTCAGGCCTCAAAACACTCTGAAAATAGTATGAAAAATCAAAGAAAAGAAATAGAAAAAATGGTACAGGAGCTCAAGGATTACCCCTTTAAAGAGAGAAAGAGCTTCTAGTTCACAAACCACAAGCTGAACACTCTAAAGAGGCTGACATTATCTTCACAAATCTTAGCAAAAGGTCCTAAGTTCCAACATGCAAGGAGTATGTATGGTGAATGTAAATGGCAAGAGAAGAGGGAAATGTGTTAGACAAGTTTTGCTTTTAGCCAAAATTTTCTAACCCAAACCATAAAGGGGGGCTTGTATTTATAAAAAAATACTATCTCACGTCGGAAATATAAAGAAAGAGACAGCTGGTGCAAGGCATGCACATGGGGATAGCTAGCTGTCTCAAAATATCTGTTGTCGCTGAACATGGCTAGCCAGCCATGAAGAGGGACGGCCGGCCAATTGAAAATGGCTTGTCGGCCACTTGTTGGCCAGCTTTTCTTTGAGTATTTAGGCTGGAAAAAATAAGGTTTTGGTTCAAAGGGGGTGCAAGGTTTAGGTTCTGAAGCTCAAAATTGAAGCCTTTTGCTGAAGAAATCGAACGTTTGCACAGCGTGACATTTCATCATCGTGTGTTCAGAGTGAGGTGCCCATGTCTTAGGGGCAGTCAAAATGGGGTGTCTACAATATTCCTTACGAGGCTGATACTCCTATCATTATCGAGGGTGATGTGCTCCCGTCCCCAAGGTTGATGTTTCTAAGCCTGTCATTGAAATGGGCACTCAAGTCGATGATCCAGACCTAGCGACGGAGGACATTATCCCTCTAGAGCTGGAGCCTAAGTGTAGACACCCCATTTTTGACCGTCCTCAAGACTTGGACGTCACCGTTTGAACACTCGGTGATTATCCATGTTTGTGTTCGTTTGGAGTTCCCGGAGGTCTCGGCTCGCGCGCCCCGCCTCAGGATCCCCGAACTCGACCGTTTAGTGTCTGGTTTTGCACCAAACACTTGCATCTTGCCTTTGAGAGGCAGGATG
Source organism: Camellia sinensis (assembly GCF_055761805.1). NCBI lineage: Eukaryota > Viridiplantae > Streptophyta > Magnoliopsida > Ericales > Theaceae > Camellia > Camellia sinensis. The sequence continues at coordinate 85,041,017 of NC_138964.1, forward strand.
GGGCTTGTAGACCATCCCCACCCATCACCGGCAGTGGCTAGATGCCACCGGCTGGTTTTTGCTGCCACCGGCAAAATAGTTTGCCGGTCGGCACTATTTGTTGCCGGTCAGCACTTTTTTGTGCCGGTCGGCACTTTGTTTGGCCAAGATGGCATTTTTTGTCGGCCGATTGCTGTTCATCTGCTTTTGCAGATATTTTAGGACAGCTGTATAACTTTTTCTCCCCTCCATACACGTGTATGGAGGGATCTCCCTCTTGCAAAGCTTGTTGAATAAGCTTTACAAGAGGCTTATAGAGAGAGCTCTCTAAGGCTTAGAGGAGGAGAGGCTTAGACATTTTTGAGAGAGAAAAAGACAGAGGAGAGCTCTGGTTTTTTAGGGTTAGGGTTAGACATACACAATCTATCTCTCTTTCCCTCCCATTTTGCACACTAGGTGTTTTGTGCCTTACTATTGCACACAAACACCTAGTGTTTCACCTTCCTCTTGGAGCTGAGGTTCTAAAGAGTGTGTTTTGGAGTTTTGGTGTTGGTTTGGAGCCAAAGGAGGCCATTGGAGCATCCTTGTTGAAGAGGACTACAAGGGTAAGAAACTTACACCTTTGTTCCCCATTCTTGCATCAATTTTATACCTATCTTAGAGCTGTTTTTGTGATTATTGTATAACATAAAAAAGTTCTATTTTTAAGCCCTCTTTATTGTTTATTAAGAGTGTTTTGTTGTTTGAGGGGTGTTGACCACCCTTAAGCCTCAAAAGGCCTCATTTTGAGCCATTTTGTGCTAGCTCCGGGATTTTGGTTTTGAGGTCTCTTCACCACTGAAATCTTGAGGGATTTCAGTGGTGAAGATGATGCTTTGAAGTCCCAAGAAGGAGAGGGCCACCCCCTCTCCTTGTTGTCCTTGAAAAGGGCACATTTTGGCCTTCCTAAGGAGGCCTATGCTTGAGTGTGTGTTGAGCATGTTTGGTTTGTTTTTCATGCTTATATATCCATGATATAACATGATTTAAAGTTGGTTTTGGAACCTTATGCATGTTTAGCATAGTTGCCTTGTAATGCCATGTTTGTGCCTTAACATGATCTAGGTTGTTAGCCTTTGTTGGAGCATGTTTTAGGTTTGCATTTGTGAAGATTATATGCTTATTTTGCCATGTTTTAGATCTGTCCATAGTCGTTTGGGTCGATTTTAGCATGCATTATATGGCTCCTTTGCATTTAGGCTTGTTGGCCTTGAGTATGTGCATGTGTAGCATGCAATCTTTGCATTGTTTTGGTGATTTGGGATCATTCTACATGTCATTTCAGTCCCATTTCCATGCTTGTTTGATTGCCTCGCATGCCTCTTTAATGCTTTGAAAGCATGTTTTGCAATGTTCCATGTTTTGGTGCCTTTGCATGCCTTTGAATTTGGGCCACTTAGATGCCATCTAAGGAGTCCTTTGGCCTTGTTTTAACATGCTAAAAATCTATTTTTAGTTGTTTAATGCATGCCATGTTTGGTCATGATAAGTGTAGTTCAATGCCTTATCAACTTGCCTTGAACACTTGGACTTTTTGTTGCATGCTTGACTTGATTTATAATTTGATTTGGCATCATTTTATAACATGATTTTAAGGCTCATGTGGCATGCTAATTTGTCCATGTTTCCTTCTTTCAAGTGTGCTTGAATGTTGTTTGATTCATGCTTAAGTGTTGGTCCTTATGAGCATGTGTGTGTGCATGCCATTTAGCTCTCACTCTTTAGCACTCTTGGCCACTGTTTTAGGCCTATTTGGGGTTGCCTAATTCATGTTTAAGTCCATCTTCTATTTGGTTTGCATGCTTACCTTGCATGTTTGCTTGTAAGCCTTGCATGATTACATTGCATTGTTCATGTTGCATGATAGCTAACATGCTTAGGTTGCATTGCATCAACATGCATTCCTTGTCCCTTGATTTGGGTGATAGGGATTGGGAGTTTGTTTGATTGATTTGCATTGCATTTGAAATCAAAGTTGCATACTTGGTTCTTTGGGCCATCATGCATGGAAATGCGTGATTGGTGGTCCGAGAATCGAGGCACATGTCCCTTTGAGTCATTACAATGATAAGAGACATGGTTGGTGCATATATGCCTTGAAATGTGCTGCCATGCTTTGCCTTGTCCTCTGTTGCTGTGGGTTGCAGGTTCTGCAGGAATACTCTGCCGACCGGCAGTGTAAGGTGCCGGCCGGCAATCTTTTGTCTGCCGACAGCTTCAATTTTGTGCCGGTGGCAACATCTCAGTGCCGGTGGCAATTTCACCCAGCCGGTGGTGTCTCCCAGCATCCAAGGAAGCAGTCCTGAAATTTTGGCGGCCTCCAGAGGAGCACGGGAAAGAAAACAGAGGCAGCCTACGCATGGCGGCGCGCTTCCCGAGGCGGTTTACTGTTTTCTTAGAATAATTAATTTGTTAATTAATTTGTAATATTTTAATTGGCTTGCGTAGTTAATTAATTTGTAATATTTATTTGGTCCCTCCGAGCGAGGGCATATTTGTAATAAGTGTGGGTGTGTGTGTGCATGTCTTCCAACCCCCACTTCTTTCTCCCTTTTATTTACCTGCTTATGATGGTAGATTAGGGCACATTTATTTTAGCATACCTTATGCTATGCATGCGTGCATCCATGCATTTGTATTGCATGCATTGGGCTCGGTACATCACGCTAACTGCATTTGTACTTCAATTCAAAAATTGACTATGTGATAGTTGTGCATTTCTCACATGCCATGTTTAGGCTAGCCGAGCCTGCCTAGATCGCATTTTGCATGTGATGCATTAGCCACTTTTAACATGAACTAGGACATGCATGTTTGCTAACTAGTTTACTGTTTTGGCACGGAGTACGATGTAAGTATTTTTGCTTTAGCATCCAGCATGCGTGTGAGTGTTGCCATGACAGTATGCTTGCCATGCGGCTAAGTGCTTACATGAGATAAACTGCTTGAATGCCTGTGGGTGGAGGTCAAATTGCTTAAATTGGGATAATGCATTAAAGCTGTGAGTTTTAAGCCCACTAGATAGTGGCAAAATCATCTTTTCTAAAAGCCCACTTGAGGGTGGCAAAATCTGCATTTTAGCCTACTTGCGAGTAGCAAACCATTTTCAAAACAAACATGAAATGTTTTGTTCCAATTTGGGCGATTTGGTCTATACTTGTTTGCTGTGCGCATAACATAGTAATTCTAGGCTAACAATTGGTTTAAGAATACATAAAGTTTTCAAAAACGGATATCACGGTTAGTAGAGGCCGGTCTTCGGACCGGGCGAAAGGGGGTGCTCATAGCTGACCTTCCCCGATCGTACCCAAGCTCCCGAGCCGAGACAACTCCGGTGATGACGGACATGTGGCCTTCGGCACCGAGTCAGGGTTTCCTAAATTTCCCATTTTAAAATATTTAGGTGGCGACTCTGTATCTGGCAAAGCAGTCCATGTTTGGCACTACTTTTTCAAAAATCTGTTTCTCAAAACGATTTGCCAGATTTGGACTCTTTGGTTCAGATTAAGAACCGTGACACAAATCGAGTCCGAACTGTAGCATGAGACCCCCACGCGGGCGCTGTTACAGTTTCTGGCGACTCTGCTGGGGAGAATTTTAGAGAGTTTGACTCGAACTCGTGATATCCTGTTTTGACTTCATTTATGTGTTTCTTTGCATTGCATGTGCATTGGTGCGCCTAGGAACACAGTGTTTGCCATCTGCCATTCCTGAACGGTTTGCCGGAGGCTTGTCTTGTCAAGGCATGTCCATAAGGCTGACCGGCTATGGGCTCTGACAGCGTGGGAACACAAACCCCGGTTTACCCGGGGCACCCTTTTGACCATTCGACCTAGTGCATATTCAGATCCATAGTGACCATTCCAAGCTAGGACAGGTTGCTTACCCGATATTAGGTTGTTTGAGAACCGCTGTGTGCGTAGTGAAACCCTAGCTCCTGACAAAATAGGACAGGGAAACCCTACCCCAACATAGGGGTGTATTGGCTCTCTTTACTTGCTATGTGCTGTTAGAATGTATTTCTGCAGGGAAAAGAACACACCAGTTTGTAAGCCTGGGAACACCAGTATCAGTATCAGTTGTGAGAATCAGTTATCCGCGGGTATCAGATTCAGTATTTTGGGGAACAGAAATCTGGGAACAGTGATCAGCAGTAGGGAACAGTTGTTCGGCTACACCCGTGTTTGATCAGTTTGGGCTGAAGTGCTGTCTGTTTTTCTTTCAGTTCAGAGAGTTGCAGAGTTGATACAGGACAACCAGTATCCCCCCTTTGCTGAGGCAGGATTTATGGCGGCACAAAGTTCAGAAGAAATTGTGGTTATGGCAGCTATATCGGAGCAGGGAACCACTCCGCAGAATGAGGCCAGCATCAGTATGTCATATCCGCCCAGGATGCCCGTTGTGCACCCGGTCTGGACTCCCCAGTTATACCAGGCTCGTGAGCCCACCACATTCGAATTGATGGGGATGATAGGCGATCTCCAAAGGTCTGTGGCAGACCTCGCCTATGGAATGTCGGCTTCACCGCCAGCGGCGCCATATGCCGGGAATTTTGTACCACAGGAGCCCCCGCTACTGGGGCGGATTGTGATAGAGCTCAGCCAGCCAGAGGTGACTTCCGGCTATAGCCACGACATGCCAGCACCAACCCAGACCCTCGATCAGGCTGAGGCCAGAGGAAAAGAAAAGGCAAAGATAGACGCCGACCCCATTGAACAACTGCTGTGGGCAGTCGAGGCTCTGAAGGCCAGAGGGATGAACAAGCAACAAACATCTGCAATAGTGACCAAAGCTATAGATGATGCTTTTCCCGCTCCAACCAAAGGCAGTTCAAGCCAGGCAGAAAACCGGGATGGGCCCCGTCATGCCCAGACAGTTCCTGTTGTTCCCAACCCTGCACCGGGAAAGGTTCAAAAAGCTAAGGCAGCGCCAGCTGATCCTTTCGCCAGCGCGTCTGGCAAGAATCCTCAAACTGCAAAGTACCTGCCCCGAGGGCGCAGAGTCTTTCACGACCTCCACATGCCTTTGTCTAGGGCATTGTTGATATTGGCGAAGAATGGGCATCTTAAGCCTTTGGAGCCCCGACCGCTCCCGAAGAATCTCCCCGCCACCCATGATGCTACCTTGTACTGCGCGTACCATCAACAGTCCGGTCACAGCACCGATGGATGTTCCCGCCTTCGTCATGAAGTGCAGGATTTGATTGATAACAAGGTTATCCTACCACCCACCTCAGGCAAGCCCGTTACCACCCAGTTGCTGGATTTCGAGGGCTCAGATACTGCGAGTATGTAAAGTGAACCGCCTGCGGGCAACATTTGGTACATTTTTGGATGAAGCGTCTGGCACGCATTTTTGAGCATCGGTGAAACCGAGTTTTGTAAATCCTGGCTTGGATATCGAGTCAGTCTTTTGTTTTGAGTCTGTCTCTCTGTCTTGAGTCAGTCTTTTTCTGCTTAAGTGGCTGTCTCGTTGTATCGAGTCAGTCCCCGTTGTATATAATACCAGGTGATTCTGGGGTTGTTGCCTCGAACACCGTTTTGTTTTGTAATTATCTGTTTTGTTTTGAGTCTGTCTCTGCCGAGGGGCCAGTTGCACCAACAAAGCCGGTTGAAACAGCTGTTGCTATCTCAACCTTCATGCTTGCTTTCAGCATAAGTGCCAGAGAATTTGATTGGGCTGACAGTACATCTCGCCTGCTCTCCTGCGCGCCAAACTCATAGCATTAACCTAAGTTTTTCAAAAAAAAAACCTTTTGAACACTGCGGTGATAAAAACGAAGAGGAAGGAATTCCTCGGGTTTTGCAAAATTTTGGTCATTTTGAGGGAAAGAGAGGCGTGCTAAGCCTTTTTGTGAATAAAGCCATGCTTGTTGGCGTGAGTACTGAGAAGGACCCTGGCCTGATCCAGATTGGTTCCACACTATCTTCGGCGCGAGCGATTTATCGCCTTCTTAAAAACTTTCAAAAACAAATATTTTACGCGGCCCTGCGAAGACCTGTGTGGAATCGCTCTTGAGATCGCGCAGCTTAGGATCGCTCTCAGCCTCAAGATTCAACCCGTTCCGACTTTGAACCCATTCAGACTGTTCAGAAAGTTCAACGGACAAACGCCATGAAAGGCCCGTGTGGCCAGTTTTGAGGTAGCCTTCGATCAAGAAGCATCAAAGTCGAATCCGAAGGAGTAGATCCCGCCGGGAGAAGCTCGTAGAGTGACCCTGATGGATTCTCCGCAAATCAGTGCAACAGCCGTTCTCCTGGACACAGGGAGGCTTCAATTTCAAAAAACCATTTGGCATGGACTTGCTACGCTTTTACCCTTTGAGAGGCTCGCTGGGCCGAAAACCCGGAAGGGCGACCCAGGCAAAAGTTAGAGCAAAACAAAAAAAAGAGAAGAAAAGAAAAGCAAAAAAAAAGGGCAAGAAAAAGAAAAAAGAAAAGAAAAGAAACGAACAAAAGAAAATGAAAAGAAGCTCGCAAGGTCGAAAACCCGCATTGGGCGCCTTGGCAAAAGTGAGAGCCAAACAAAGTGAAGGTTAAAATACCCGAGTGGACCTTAACCGGAACTACGTAAGGCTTGATTCCCATGTTTGGGATACGTAGGCAACTTCATCATGAAGTCCAGCCCCCAACGCTTTCATAAGCGTCTCAGTCCATGCAATGGTTTCAATTTCGTTCCAAAGTCCAGTGGCCAACACCCTTCAAGGTGACTGTGTCCATATATGTGTTATAACCGTCTTCGTCATCGCTGTGTCCGAGAGTTCGATCACCGCCAATGAAGACTGTCTGCGGATTGCTGTGGCACCATCCAAACAAGGGGCAACTTTCCGTTGCCACCAGCCGCCGTGAGCCGCCATTCAAACTAGGGGCAACTTTCCGTTGCCTCCCACCCTCCTTCAAACCAGGGGCAATTTTCCATTGCCTCCGATCCGAGGTTGCGCATCTCGAAGGGTAAGTTCCATGCTCGTTGAGCATTGACTGTTTGAAAAATAGTTTTTGAAAATTTTTACTGAGGTTGACCATTTTCTCGAAAACTATTTCGTTTTCCAAAACTGGACCATTGTCTTGGATCCAAAAGGAAAATTTTCAGTGCTTGCTGCCTGACCTGCATGCTTTTCAAATCAAAAGTCGGACAAGTACGTTAATCCGACTCTCGTTTTGATCAAAATCGTTTTAGTAGAAGGCAAAAATGAAAAAATGGTTAAAATGATGAACTAAGGGCACGGCTGAGTCAGGCGTTCTGTCTTTCCCCCGTCATCAACATACTTGCCAGAAGAGCGCTCTACCCGCCAGAAGAAATAGCCGTGAGCTAACGATGTTGAGCATGAACCCACAACTTCCTATTCATCCATCAATCACCCCCGGGGAGGGATGAAAAATGAGAGATTGAAGAATAGAGAGGTGTAAGTTGAGAGAAAAGAGAGGAAAAGGGGTTTTGAGAGAAAAATCCGAGCTTGAGAGCCGAGTGATGTGAGAATCGCAAATGAGAAAGGGTGGGAAACAATACCCAGATTGAACTGGCTCCTCGTGGTCCGAGGTCCCCCATCTTCGGTTACGCGTCTGTGTGTCGTGTCTCTTTCATTTGACGGTCTCGTCTTTTGTTTCGAGTCTCTCCCGAGCGTGTCTCGTTGTGTTTAGGTCGTATACCTCTTTATTTGAGTCCTTTCCGCTGTGTTCAGTGGTAGGCTCGATATCCCGGTTTGAAAGACCCTCATTTGATTTCAAAAATCATTTATGCTCAGAATGCTGTGCCATTCTCTACATTCGAGCGTGTTTCGACTCCAACCGGTTCCATCTTTGAGCTCCGTCTTGTCAGATTGGGCCGTTTGTTCAGAGTTTGCTGTGTGTAGAATGAACCGAATGCTGTGTTTTGGGCTGTATGCAGATCAATCCCCAACAGAGTAAGGGCTGTGTGTCAAGAATCAGGCAGTGGGTTACTTGGATCATTTTGCTGTTGGCTGTTTAAGTTATCTGATTATTACAGTGCAAGTGTTCAATTTTCAGACAACCAATCAATTCCATTTACATTGAGGTGTAACATGATGAGATGCGATGTAATGCATGAAATGTGTAAATGTAAACACTTTTTCAGATAAAAAGTCTGTTTCATTTCACTATCTTTTCAAATGTACAAGCTTTGCAAACAAAACCTGCCTGTGGCAGTACAAGGTAATCTATCTACCAACCAAAAAGAAAAGTACAAGGAAAGAAAGAAAAGATAGCAAAAATCTACATCTGTGTCAAGCACTCCGAAGGGCCGTCAGTCCGTCCTGGTCCTCTTCCTGGACGAGGGTCCAGGAGCATCATCAGCGTCGTCGTCAGAGCCTGAGCTAGAACCGTCTCCGGTCTCCTCCTCCGATGACCCTGCCTCCGCCTCTGACTCCTCGTCGTCGTCATCGTCCGGGACTGGAGCTCGCGAGCTGCTCCCGACGTGAGTACGCCCACCCCTAGTGCGGGGAAATATCCTGCCCTCCTCGTCTCTCCCCCGAGCAGGAACAGCAGGTCTAGCTGGAGCACCTCCCGCCATGGGAATCTGGAAAGGAGGCTGAAAAAGTACACGAAAGGGAAATGCATCAGTATACTGTAGACAGTTTATCAGTGCAGAATGCAATGTTGAATACAGTGTATGAATGTCGTGAGCAGTTTATCAGTGCAGAATGCAATGTTGAATACAGTGTATGAATGCCGTGAGCAGTTTATCAGTACAGAGTACAGTGCAGAATGCAGTGTATGCAGTGTATCAGATGCTGCGAGATCAGTATGTCGGGTGTTGTGCCGTGCATCAGATTATGTAAAGCAGTGTATGAATGGTTTGAGGCCAGTGTCAGAAGGACATACCGGTATGCTGTAGACAGCCAGAAGGTCAAATGTCCGCTGGAGCATCCCCATCATCGAGGCATTCATCGCCAACGACTGACGGGTGTACTCAGAAGAAGCCTGCAAAGGTATCAGATGCATTAGTATTCTGTGGAATATCAGTAAACTGAAATGAGATAACTGTACGAAGTGCAGTGATACATACCGGCGGAAGGTCGGGGATGTCAGTGAACTCATGCCCAGCTGATAGAGGTGCGAAGGGGATCTGATAGGTCGCCCCACCCTGCCCCTGGAAAGTCAGCACAGCGGGCAGGGCAGGCCACCCAGCTCCTCGTCCACCCCGCACTCCGCCCCTGCCACGGACCCGGGCCCTCCTCGAAGATCCGGCCCCTGCTCCTGCTCCGGCCCCAGCCGCCGATGCTACAGGCCTGGCCCCCTCTGCTCGACGGCCGCTCAAAGGTCGCATCAGGTACGTCTGCACGTACTCCTGATAGTCGCCGGTGCCTCGGAAGCCGGCCTCCTCCCAGCCGATGGAGTAATCATCCAGCTGCTCAGTGGTCAGCCCCTCGGTCTCCCTCATCTCTGCAGGAGGGTGAACCGGGACTATCTGCTCAGGTAACCCGCGGGTCTGGCGTAGAAAACGCTCCCCCAGGTACCAAGCCCGACAGACCGGGCCCTCTAGCAGAATCCGGAAACGCGAGGTCTCCTCAGCACCAGGGAACCGACCCCGCATCGCCGACGGCAAGGAAGCCCATGGCCGCCATGTGATCTGAAAGTAACAGACAGTTTGTTATCTACTGTTATTGAAATATGCAGTTGGAAAGCGAAGCTTAAACGAACTGAAAGTAAAGCATACCTCTGTGGGGGTGATGGTGTCGAAATATCGGCGGAAGAAGCCGAACGTCTCCCGAGGTCGCCGGGTGCATCCCCCGTCAAAACGACTCGAGAAAGGAATAGCCGGAGGAGGCTCCGCAACTGGTACAGGTGCAAGCCTAGGGAAGTAGGCGTAAACCCACAACTGCAAAACAGATGTCAGTATGACCATCAGATAAAGCAGAATGCAGAATAAAGCAGAAATGGCAGAGCCGTGTGTTGTGCAGTGTATTGTGTGCAGTGTACAGTGTGAGCAGTGTACAGTCAGTGTAAAACAGAATGTATGTGTGTGCCGTGTGTACAGTATACAGTGAGTGTAAAGCAGACCGCAGTGTGTGCAGTATACAGAGTACAGAAAGTACGAGACAGGAATGAAAAAGCGGAGAAGAAGTGTACCTCCCAAGCCCGCCAGTAACCTCCAAGCAGCTGGCCGCTGCCGCGAGAAGCCGAGCTCATATAGCCGTACAGGGTGGCCAGAGCAGCGCCGCCCCAGTCATAATGCAAGATGTCTCGGACGTCCACCAGTGCGCTGAGAAGGCAGAGAGGCACGGTGTTCGCCCGGTCGGCGAAGATAGTAGTCCCGAAAAGGAACATGAGGAAGCCCGAGCATACCTCTCCACGTCCTCCTCGGTCATCTGAGTCTCCTCCCCCAATGCGGGCAGGACCCTGAACTGTGCCTCGAACCAGGAATAGCGGACGAAGCCTGGGCGAGCTAGCGGAGGGGCCTCCCCCAGTAGATGAACCTGAGCGGCGGTCCACTCATCCATCGCTATGTCGAAGGGGATCGGATCACCCCCTACCCCGATGCCTGTGAGCATCGAGAAGTCATGAGGGGTCATCGTCATGTCCCCTGTAGCAGAGAAATGGAAAGAATCGGTGGTGTCCCACCACCTCTCCGCCAGAGCAGCAAGAAGAGGTCTGCAAGTAGACAGCCTGGAGAGTCCTCGGCAGAAGGAGCCGAAGCCCGCTCGGTCCACGATGCGTCGGACCGCATCAGGGAGCTCATCATACCACTCCCGTGCACCAGTATTCCCATACCCGCGAATGGTATGGGAACCCTCCTGCAAACAGAAAACAACAATTGCAAGACAACATTCAAAATGCAATTTTGAAAAGACAGATATCGCATGTATGCAAGTTTGCCAGATTCAGGCAGATACCGGGTGCCGGTGTGCTTACAGAAAATACGTGTGCTGTGTCAGCGTGTTTGGGCGTTTCAGAACAGATATGGCATGTATGCAAGTTTGACAGATTCAGACAAATACTGGGTACCAGTGTGTGTGCAGTAGAATACAGTGTGTGCCGTGTGTTTGAGTAATTCAGGGCTAGTGCAGTGTGTGTGCATGTGTCAGTCTCAAGCAGATATCGGTTGTATGTATGTTTACAGTCAACTACGGTCTACGGCATATTAGATTTCAGCAGTTAAAGAATACAACTAACTATGGCAGTTTTTGTATCCTACATTGCGAAAAGTAAAGCAGAAGATGAAGAGTTACCTCGGAAGTGCCGAATGAAAGGTGGGAGGTAGGCTCACGCAGTAGTAGCTCAGGCGCCGCGTACCTCTCGAAGCTCCGGAACTGACGTAGACCGTCTGGAGGCAGAACGTGAATCGCCGGCTGGTAGGTCGCCGGGTCGAACGGGCGCTCGCTCAGTGGTAAGAGCTCGACCCCGGGGTCCATCTCGTGGTCCGGGGGAGTCCCGACACGTGGAATGTCGTCCGCCATGTAGAGAGTGGTGTGAAAATGGCCGGAAAAGGAAAACCGAGCCGGAATACGAAGAGTCAACTGAAAAGTCAACTCCCGAGAGGGTCGAAAATGGCCGGGAAGGCCGGAATGTGAAAAGGCACGAAAATGAAGAGGAAAGTGAGGGGAACAAACCCCGAGAAGGCGAGAACGCCGAACGAGGCACCGAAACGAGAATGTGATCGGTGGAAAATGTCCGAAACGCGAAGAGAAACGCGAATCCGACGACGAAACGGGCGTAGAACGCGAAGAAACGGGCGAAAAATGAGACAGAAGCACTCTAGAGAGAGAGGGCAAGAATTTTCGGCGGTGGAAAAGTGAAGAATAGGGTTTTCAAGCCCTATTTTATAATGCCCGAAGTGAAAAGACAAAACTGCCCCGATTCAGCAACTGTTTGCCGGTCGACAATGTTTTGTGCCGGCCGGCACTTTTTTTGTGCCGATAGAATTGTTTTTGTGCCGATGGCCAGCCGGTGGCCTCCCCTTTCTGCCGGTGGGGTTCCCACAGCCTTGTTTAGGCCATTTGAGTTGTTTTGGGTCTTCATAGCTCAAGAAAGTGCAGGAAAGTGCATCTCCGATGATTCAACCAGCCCCCGTTTTGACCGCTGGCCGTGTCTCCAGTGCGTGGCACTCGAATTCGTGCAAGGTGTATCCTTTTTGTATCCTTTTGAATTCAAAAGTTGCCCCATGTGTGTTGCACAAGTTCATCACACTACTTCGGTGCATTACATCGCACTATCGTGCGCCACCCCTGTGCATTGTCGTGCACATGTCTCATGCATCATCATTGCATTTCCATTCCACGCATTGTCGTGCATTCCGAAATACATGCGTTGTTGCGCGTTTGAGCCCGTTTACATTCCATGTGGCGTGCATGTCACACTGGTCATCGCACTGTTTTGTGCATTGCATTGTTCGCGCTGTTCTGCGCATTGCACTGTTTTGTGCATTTCAAACCTCGCGCTGTTCTGCGCATCGCACTGTTTTGTGCATTTCAAACTATCGCACTGTTTTGTGCATTGTATTTGTTCGCGTTGTTCTGCGCATCGCACTGTTTTGTGCATTGCATTGTTCGCGCTGTTCCGCGCATTGCACTGTTTTGTGCATTTCAAACCATCGCACTGTTTTGTGCATTGTATTTGTTCGCGCTGTTCTGCGCATCGCACTGTTTTGTGCATTGTATTGTTCGCGCTGTTCTGCGCATCGCACTGTTTTGTGCACCTTACTTGCATTTTGCATGCATTCTATCGCGCTATCTTGCGCACCTCACTTGTACTTGTTAGTACATTGCATTGTTTTGCATACGAACCGGCTTCGCGAAGCGTGTAAGTCCAATTTTCAAAATTTTGCATTCCGTGTGGCATACGTGTCACACATGCATACATTTTGCATCACGGTCTGGCGAGACCTTAAACACGCACGGTCTGGCGAGACCTTAAACACGCATGGTCTGGCGAGACCTTAAACACGTACGGTCTAGGAGACCTTAAATCCTTGGAAGGTGCAAAACCTTTATTGCATTGGTGTGCACACTATTGCTTTGTACATATCTTAAGCCGCGTGTTGTCGCGCATTTCATGCAACATGCATTTCACGTGCATCATTTGCATTTCAAAAAAAAAACAACAAACAAAAACATGCATTGTTATGCATACATTTTGCATTCCGGTCTAGGAGACCTTAAATCCTCTGAAGGTGCAATTCCTTCGGTGTTTGTCGTGCCCGAACGACTTTTCGGTGGTCTGGTAAAGCCACCAGTCTGTGCTTGCGATGAGTTCCTAGAAGACCAACGGGGACGGTGGAAACTAGAGTTCAAACGGCTTATGCCTAGAACGCAAAGGTTCGGGAGTTCCGAGACTAAAGTCTGGTTTAAATACCCAGGGGTTTACCCTCGGCTTGAAATCTGTATGGAAGCCCCATAGGTTGAGGCGGCATGTCTACGCCTCAGTTCTGGATACTGAACCAACCTAGTATATCACCCTGTTGGTAAGATAGGAAAAGTTGCAATCATAGTCATTGCATCATAGTGCATTGTCATGCATTTGCATTGTAGATTGCATGCATTCATTGCATCACCTTCCGCCTATGGCTTGCGCCTTTCCAGGTTGAGCTTGGTCCGGTATGTGCCCTTACTTTTCATGTTAGAACACAGTTCTTGTGTATCGCGCCGATTCCACGTTGATATGTTGGTTGAGGGTTGCGGCACCTTTTCTGTGTTACACATGGCTCGTACGTGTACATGCCTTTCCTAGGCAAGATTTGGTTTGGCTTGTATGCCATATCCATTGTATCCATGTCCATTCCATTGCATATTTGTAGATATTGCATTGTAGATTGCATGCATTCATTGCATCACCTCCCGCCTATGGCTTGCGCCTTTCCAGGTTAAGCTTGGTCCGGTATGTGCCCTTACTTTTCATATTAGAACACAGTTCTGTATGTGTATCGCGCCGATTCCACGTTGATATGTTGGTTGAGGGTTGCGGCACCTTTTCTGCGTTACACATGGCTTGTATGTATGCATGCCTTTCTTAGGCAAGATTTGGTTTGGCCTGCGTGCCATATCTATCCATTACATTGTAGTGTAATTTTTGCATCCGGCATTAGGATCGTAGTCCTTTCTCCAGCGGGTTGTCTCCCCACTTATGTCAATTCCACCCAATACTTGTTCTTGCGTCTGTCTACAATGCTCACAGTTCAGTTGACCGTTCTGTGGTAGACAGACTTGTTACCTCCATCAATCTATTTGACATAGGTGTGGTTTCGAACCGCTCGTGATTGGATCACGATTCAGATGCTTTGCATGTAGCTTGCATTGTTTCAATTACATTGCATCTGCATTTACATTGTTTATACATTGTTTTGTATATATTGCATTTCGTTTTGCATCCACATTTGCATTGTCATGCATGTTGCTAACCATATTGTACCTGTTAAGTTTGTTTTCTTTGCAGGCACGATATTGTATGTACGGTTCATTTGAAGCTGGTGCAACCAGACGAGCCGCACAGGTATTGTATCTCCCGAGTGAGACACATTGAGAATTCCATAATTCTCTTACATCCTTTCTGCATTGTAGTGTAGTTTGGTATGCTAGCTTAAAACTGTTGCATGTTTGCTTCGTTACAGCTTTCTTTGCATGATCATAAGTTATGCTCGGCCCCGTGCATTGTCTTGCATTTTGCCCCTGCCTTCGGGCGCATATCTTATTTGTATTGCATGTTTGTCTAAGTCTTCGGCCTTGTCAAAAATGGGTCGTCTCTGGGCTTTGACATTCACTCCCGTCATTGTTATGACTTTCGAGTTCTGTCAAAGAGGGGCAACTGTAGACACCCCATTTTTGACCGTCCTCAAGACTTGGACGTCACCGTTTGAACACTCGGTGATTATCCATGTTTGTGTTCGTTTGGAGTTCCCGGAGGTCTCGGCTCGCGCGCCCCGCCTCAGGATCCCCGAACTCGACCGTTTAGTGTCTGGTTTTGCACCAAACACTTGCATCTTGCCTTTGAGAGGCAGGATGGGGCTTGTAGACCATCCCCACCCATCACCGGCAGTGGCTAGATGCCACCGGCTGGTTTTTGCTGCCACCGGCAAAATAGTTTGCCGGTCGGCACTATTTGTTGCCGGTCAGCACTTTTTTGTGCCGGTCGGCACTTTGTTTGGCCAAGATGGCATTTTTTGCCGGCCGATTGCTGTTCATCTGCTTTTGCAGATATTTTAGGACAGCTGTATAACTTTTTCTCCCCTCCATACACGTGTATGGAGGGATCTCCCTCTTGCAAAGCTTGTTGAATAAGCTTTACAAGAGGCTTATAGAGAGAGCTCTCTAAGGCTTAGAGGAGGAGAGGCTTAGACATTTTTGAGAGAGAAAAAGACAGAGGAGAGCTCTGGTTTTTTAGGGTTAGGGTTAGACATACACAATCTATCTCTCTTTCCCTCCCATTTTGCACACTAGGTGTTTTGTGCCTTACTATTGCACACAAACACCTAGTGTTTCACCTTCTTCTTGGAGCTGAGGTTCTAAAGAGTGTGTTTTGGAGTTTTGGTGTTGGTTTGGAGCCAAAGGAGGCCATTGGAGCATCCTTGTTGAAGAGGACTACAAGGGTAAGAAACTTACACCTTTGTTCCCCATTCTTGCATCAATTTTATACCTATCTTAGAGCTGTTTTTGTGATTATTGTATAACATAAAAAAGTTCTATTTTTAAGCCCTCTTTATTGTTTATTAAGAGTGTTTTGTTGTTTGAGGGGTGTTGACCACCCTTAAGCCTCAAAAGGCCTCATTTTGAGCCATTTTGTGCTAGCTCCGGGATTTTGGTTTTGAGGTCTCTTCACCACTGAAATCTTGAGGGATTTCAGTGGTGAAGATGATGCTTTGAAGTCCCAAGAAGGAGAGGGCCACCCCCTCTCCTTGTTGTCCTTGAAAAGGGCACATTTTGGCCTTCCTAAGGAGGCCTATGCTTGAGTGTGTGTTGAGCATGTTTGGTTTGTTTTTCATGCTTATATATCCATGATATAACATGATTTAAAGTTGGTTTTGGAACCTTATGCATGTTTAGCATAGTTGCCTTGTAATGCCATGTTTGTGCCTTAACATGATCTAGGTTGTTAGCCTTTGTTGGAGCATGTTTTAGGTTTGCATTTGTGAAGATTATATGCTTATTTTGCCATGTTTTAGATCTGTCCATAGTCGTTTGGGTCGATTTTAGCATGCATTATATGGCTCCTTTGCATTTAGGCTTGTTGGCCTTGAGTATGTGCATGTGTAGCATGCAATCTTTGCATTGTTTTGGTGATTTGGGATCATTCTACATGTCATTTCAGTCCCATTTCCATGCTTGTTTGATTGCCTCGCATGCCTCTTTAATGCTTTGAAAGCATGTTTTGCAATGTTCCATGTTTTGGTGCCTTTGCATGCCTTTGAATTTGGGCCACTTAGATGCCATCTAAGGAGTCCTTTGGCCTTGTTTTAACATGCTAAAAATCTATTTTTAGTTGTTTAATGCATGCCATGTTTGGTCATGATAAGTGTAGTTCAATGCCTTATCAACTTGCCTTGAACACTTGGACTTTTTGTTGCATGCTTGACTTGATTTATAATTTGATTTGGCATCATTTTATAACATGATTTTAAGGCTCATGTGGCATGCTAATTTGTCCATGTTTCCTTCTTTCAAGTGTGCTTGAATGTTGTTTGATTCATGCTTAAGTGTTGGTCCTTATGAGCATGTGTGTGTGCATGCCATTTAGCTCTCACTCTTTAGCACTCTTGGCCACTGTTTTAGGCCTATTTGGGGTTGCCTAATTCATGTTTAAGTCCATCTTCTATTTGGTTTGCATGCTTACCTTGCATGTTTGCTTGTAAGCCTTGCATGATTACATTGCATTGTTCATGTTGCATGATAGCTAACATGCTTAGGTTGCATTGCATCAACATGCATTCCTTGTCCCTTGATTTGGGTGATAGGGATTGGGAGTTTGTTTGATTGATTTGCATTGCATTTGAAATCAAAGTTGCATACTTGGTTCTTTGGGCCATCATGCATGGAAATGCGTGATTGGTGGTCCGAGAATCGAGGCACATGTCCCTTTGAGTCATTACAATGATAAGAGACATGGTTGGTGCATATATGCCTTGAAATGTGCTGCCATGCTTTGCCTTGTCCTCTGTTGCTGTGGGTTGCAGGTTCTGCAGGAATACTCTGCCGACCGGCAGTGTAAGGTGCCGGCCGGCAATCTTTTGTCTGCCGACAGCTTCAATTTTGTGCCGGTGGCAACATCTCAGTGCCGGTGGCAATTTCACCCAGCCGGTGGTGTCTCCCAGCATCCAAGGAAGCAGTCCTGAAATTTTGGCGGCCTCCAGAGGAGCACGGGAAAGAAAACAGAGGCAGCCTACGCATGGCGGCGCGCTTCCCGAGGCGGTTTACTGTTTTCTTAGAATAATTAATTTGTTAATTAATTTGTAATATTTTAATTGGCTTGCGTAGTTAATTAATTTGTAATATTTATTTGGTCCCTCCGAGCGAGGGCATATTTGTAATAAGTGTGGGTGTGTGTGTGCATGTCTTCCAACCCCCACTTCTTTCTCCCTTTTATTTACCTGCTTATGATGGTAGATTAGGGCACATTTATTTTAGCATACCTTATGCTATGCATGCGTGCATCCATGCATTTGTATTGCATGCATTGGGCTCGGTACATCACGCTAACTGCATTTGTACTTCAATTCAAAAATTGACTATGTGATAGTTGTGCATTTCTCACATGCCATGTTTAGGCTAGCCGAGCCTGCCTAGATCGCATTTTGCATGTGATGCATTAGCCACTTTTAACATGAACTAGGACATGCATGTTTGCTAACTAGTTTACTGTTTTGGCACGGAGTACGATGTAAGTATTTTTGCTTTAGCATCCAGCATGCGTGTGAGTGTTGCCATGACAGTATGCTTGCCATGCGGCTAAGTGCTTACATGAGATAAACTGCTTGAATGCCTGTGGGTGGAGGTCAAATTGCTTAAATTGGGATAATGCATTAAAGCTGTGAGTTTTAAGCCCACTAGATAGTGGCAAAATCATCTTTTCTAAAAGCCCACTTGAGGGTGGCAAAATCTGCATTTTAGCCTACTTGCGAGTAGCAAACCATTTTCAAAACAAACATGAAATGTTTTGTTCCAATTTGGGCGATTTGGTCTATACTTGTTTGCTGTGCGCATAACATAGTAATTCTAGGCTAACAATTGGTTTAAGAATACATAAAGTTTTCAAAAACGGATATCACGGTTAGTAGAGGCCGGTCTTCGGACCGGGCGAAAGGGGGTGCTCATAGCTGACCTTCCCCGATCGTACCCAAGCTCCCGAGCCGAGACAACTCCGGTGATGACGGACATGTGGCCTTCGGCACCGAGTCAGGGTTTCCTAAATTTCCCATTTTAAAATATTTAGGTGGCGACTCTGTATCTGGCAAAGCAGTCCATGTTTGGCACTACTTTTTCAAAAATCTGTTTCTCAAAACGATTTGCCAGATTTGGACTCTTTGGTTCAGATTAAGAACCGTGACACAAATCGAGTCCGAACTGTAGCATGAGACCCCCACGCGGGCGCTGTTACACTAAGTTGCCACCTTTACATGAGAGGCCATTCGACCCGGCCATGTCACGCCCCCAAACCGCCCCTAGTAGTTTGGTGCCGTGATGGCCAGTAATCCGAGGTTACCGAAGGCCAACTTACAAGAATCACCCACAAACAGAGTATAAAATAAGGGGCTTACAAGTGCGGAAGCAACATATATATATATACTGAATCTAAATAGTCCATGAGAGCCGTGCTTAAGTTCAATGGAATGACATACATTTTTACAAAGTCTTACAACTTAGATACAATAAGGGAATGGGATACAAAATACATCTTGACCAAAAGGCTTCTCAAGCCGACATATACAAGTGCACATGAAATATAAGCTAAGAAGCATAATCTTCAAGATGGTACAAAATGTTAATCCAAAACACGTCGGCAATGCACCCAAAAACACATCGGCTACACGTCTAGGCCTCATGGCCTTCTTGCTCATCACCTACATATATATAGAGAGGGTGAGCTTGGATACTCAGTGAATGATATTAGAAATAAAGGTTTTGCATGATTGATATCCAAGATTTCTTTCAAAACAATACATAGCATACTTTACAATCAAGGGGAAAATCAAATTCATTGCCGGCCTTTCAAGTTCCTGGAATGTTAATAACATCTACATATTACAAGGGGCGATGACATATCAAGACAAGAGTGCAGTTACATTATAGTCCCCTGCAACTAAGGACTTTCAAGACAAGAGTGCAGTTGCATTATAGTCCCCTGCAACTAAGGACTTTCAAGACAAGAGTGCAGTTGCATTATAGTCCCCTGCAACTAAGGACTTTCAAGACAAGAGTGCAGTTGCATTATAGTCCCCTGCAACTAAGGACTTTCAAGACATGTCATCAAAACAAAATAGTGTTTGATATACAAATAGGGATGGTCATTCATGCTAAAATCAAATACTTTCTGTCAAAACCAAGCAAAACGAGATTTATCAAAACAGTATAACATAGCTTTATTAAAAATACCACTCACTTAGTTCTTCACACGCCGGGGTCGAGACAAGCCCAAATCCTACAAACACATGGCAAAGCCTATTGAATGCACCTTCAAACAAGTCTCTTATGTACACAAATGATTTCGGAAAAACATGCTGGGCACCAACCAGGTCTAGGCCGAGGTTCCACACCTTCTCGCCGAGGTGTGTTCCCGAGGGCCACATTCAAGGACAAGAGATCGGGGAAAATTCGGGTTTCCCTCTGCTGATGAATCATGAAGAACATGAGTATGAAAAACATGAGGAGTATGAATGTTCAATCACCACCTGACATTACAAAATCTGGGATTTTCATGCTACGAGTTCGAAAACATGGACCTGGGTACCCATAGTTGAAAATCATGCAAGAACAAACACAAAACATGAGTCTAGGCAAAAAGCTTTCGGATCAAAACATGACTTCCTTGAAGAACACATGAATGTCATTTTCTCTTTCTAAAACCGAATTTCAAGACGATGCATGGCTTACAAATCGTATCCGATCATGCAATGCAATAACATGAACATAAAGAACATCATGAGCAGATCAAGAATCTAACCTTAGAACACGAATCTAACGGTTTGATCTCAAGGAATCAAGCTTGAAGGCTTACTTTCTCACTCTAAAACTCCTTCTTCCTCCTAGAGTTTCTCTCTCTACAAGGCAAGGTTATGATACCAAATGATAGTTTTCTTTACCCGGTTCTGGGGTTAACCCTCTGCTGAGACACGTGGCGGCGACTGGTTGGTTTCCCCTGAAAAGGTGGCTGACAGACCAGACAAGGCATGGTGGAAGGGTGTTCAACAAGTAAAGTGGTATGGGCTCTCTGACGAGGCAATGACATCGGCTAGTAACAAAGCGTATCTAACAAGCTACACGGAATGACACTCCGGCAAGGGGTGACATCGGCTAACAAAAGGACTTCGGCAACTGAGGTGACAATAACCTCGGCTAGGAAGGACAACACTTGACTAAGCTGTGCCGCATCTTGGCCTAGGTGCGCCACACCTCGGTCTAGGTCGTACCACTCCAGGACGAGATCACTTGGGTGCAAGGTAACATCTCGACTAATGTGTCAAGGCAAGGACGGAGGTCAACAAGGGGTTCCAAGATACTACTAGACTTAGGACGACCTCGGCTTGGAATGATCTAGGCATAACGTAGCCTAGGCTTGGAATAATATCGGCTAACATAACTCATTCAAGGCGCGATCTAAGTTTCACCTCAAGGAAGGAACAAGACAAGCACACAACACTTAGACAAATCACAAGGCTTCAAAACAAGGCATGGATCTCGCTCGCTCAAGTGAAACAAGTCACAAACATACACATGCAAGCTTAACAAGCCATAATCATACAGATGCTCATGAACATGACGAAGACATAAAATGTGGGTTCCTACAGGCCACCTACCATCTGCATACTCACCGCTTGATCTGCAAGTGTATGTTGACATTTGATCAATTCATGCATGGAGTAGCAACAGATGTATTATTTTAAGAGCATCATGCTATAGGATTAGTAAGAATCTAATCCCAACTTTGCTGTATCTATCTAAAAGCCTTTGCTTTAACACCTGCATTTTGCTAACAATTGTCTTTTTGTAACAGGCAGATTGTCATGACCCGAACCCGTTCCTAGAAGTTCGGATTATATCCAGCTAGTAATCATGAGATTACCTATGGCCTTAGATAGAAACTCAAACATATTTATCAATAGAAGGCCAAAAGAGAAAGCAAAAACACAAAGATTGTCCAATAAGTTGCGCATATGTGGCAAAATAAAAACCTTTCACACATATATAATAACTCACACATCGCATACATAAGCAATTTATACATGTCCAGGACCATTCAGAACTTGTCACATGATAAACCAAAAACAGTCTTAACAAAAACCAAAGTTATATATAAACTTGGTCACACATGACCACACAAAAAAAAACAAAAAAAAAAATCAAAAGCCTCATACGTAAGGCAACCTTGGCTGACTTCAAAAGCTCGGTACTCTTTCATAATTTCACTAGGGCTGGGGCTGGACATCCCGCTGCTCACCTACATACATATAGATAAAGAGTGAGTTAACGCCCAGTGAATAATACCAGAGTAAAGAGGTTAATAAATGAGATTCGCATATATACAAATCATACTTGTACTTAATACATATGATGCACAATTCTCATTCATAGCAAACTTAAGCAAATCATAATGGAACGACCTCAAGTCCAATCAATTATACTCAAAATGAATTGAAAGGATGAAATGCCCTTTAGTCCAATATATTCATATTCAAAATGACTTTCGGTTGAATTCATTCATAATCGAAACGACCTTCGGTCCAAAACATTCATTCGTAATCGAAACGACCATCAGTCCAACATATTCATATGCGCGTTGATAATCATGATCATGTTCACATTTGTATGTACATTCAAAACGACCTTTAGTTCACTCAATTCCTTATTCAAAATGACCTTTGGTCCATTTAACAAACATAAAAAATGACCTTCGGTCCAATTCATATGTAAGATGACCTTAGGTCTTTCTTGTCAAACAATCTAAATGGCCTTAGGCCCATCCTGTGTCCTTATCAAATATATACCAAATGGCCTTAGGCCCATTTCATATTCTTATCAAACATACCAAACGACCTTGGGCCCATTATGTATGTGATTAGCATGGATTTGGCACTTATCACATCACCGAACAAAGTTGACACAATTATTCTCCATGGTTAACTAATAATAACCTTGTTTAAGGATCTTCCTGGCTAGCATTTCACAGTTCATGTGTGCTCCGCACTCTCCTACGTGAATGGCTTCCATAAGATACTTCGACTCTTCCTCTTCTACACACAGTTTGTGCATTCCCAGATGCCCTCTTTTGTATAACTTACTTCTGTAGATAATAAACTAGACGGCTAGACACCATATTCCCCTTTTATCTTTGGCATTTGCCCCTTGTGGATACATGTCCTTCTCTAGAAAGTTCCAAATGCCATGGTACCAAGGATTCCTGCCCTAAACTTCTTCTATTGCAGCTATTGTTTCATGTACGGACGCATATTTTTGTTCAATAATGATCAGACGCATCTTAACCCCAATCGGTATGCCTACCATAGAAGATAAAGTTGCCAGTGCATCAGCAAACCGATTATTCTCTCTTAACAAATGTGTAAATGTTAGTTTTTCGAACCTTGGAATTAGAATCTCCAGGGTCTAGTGATAAACTTTCATTTTCTCTTCTTTGACTTTCCAATCTCCATTGGCCTAGGAAACAACCAGGTTCGAATCTTCGATGACGTCCAACCTTCTTGCCCCTAATTCTAGGACAACTTCTAATCCAGCAATACATGCCTCATACTCTGTTTTGTTGTTTGATACTTTGAAGCAAAGTTTGAAAGCTAGGGGTATATGGGAATCGTCGGGTGTTATAAGCAACACGCCTATTCCATAACCGTATTGGTTAGCCGCTCCATCAAAGCACATTTTCCATGTCTCCTCTTCTACTTGCAGGATCTTCTCATCTGGGAATAAGTACTCTACTTCTTCCCTTCCTTCCATTGGATGGCCTGCCAAATATTCTGCCATAGCCCTTCCTTTGACTAACTTGCGAGTAGCATACTTGAGGTCGAATTTGGAGAAGAGCAGCCAACGAGCTAGCCTACCCATAAGTGCTGGTTTGTCAAAAAGATATTTAATGGGATCTAATCTCGAAATCAGAATTACAGAATGGGCTAACAGGTAGTGTCTCAACTTCCTAGTGGCCCAAACCAAAGCTAAACAAGCCTTCTCCAAAGAAGTGTAACGGGTCTCATAATTTAGCATCTTTTTACTCAGATAGTAAATGGCCTTTTCCACCTTAGCGTCTGATTCTTGTGCTAGCATGCATCTCATAGTGGACCCCGTCACTAACAGGTACATGATCAGTGGTTTCCTTGGCTCTAGTGGTGACAACATAGGTGGATTCTAAAGATACTGCTTTACTTGTTCGAAAGAGAAATGACATCAATCGTCCCATTAGAATTTCTTTCCCTTCTTCAAGAGACCAAATAGTGGTTCACAAGTCAAGTTAATTTGGAGATAAATCGTCCTACGAATTGCACTTTTCCCAGAAAGTCGTGCACCTCCTTTCCAATCCTTGGTGGTGCCATTTCTAGATGGCCTTGATTTTTGATGGATCAACCTCAATTCATCTCTATGTAATCAGAAAACCCAACATTTTCCCTCCAGTCACCTAAAAGTGCACTTCTATGGATTCAACCTTAGCCTATACTCCCTTATCCTTTCGAAAAACTTCTTTAACGTGGCGTGGTGGCCTTCTCGCTCCTTTGATTTCACAATCATATCATCCATATACACCTCGACTTCCTTGTGAATCATGTTATGCAGTATTACGGTAATTGCTCTCTGATAACTCGCCCCAACATTCTTCAATTCGAATGGCATTACTCTATAGCAATAAGTACCCCACGGCATAGTGAATGCAGTCTTTTCTCTGTCCTCTGGTGCCATCATAATCTGGTTATACCCCGAAAACCCATCCATGAATGACAACAAGGCATGTCCTGCAGTGAAGTATACTAGCTCATTGATGTGTGGCAACAGGAAGTCGTCTTTGGGACTAGCCTTGTTCAAATCAGAACGATGTTGGCCAACCAAGTCGGATATTTGGATACCATCAAGAACCCTACGTTGATCTATTTGGTGACTTCCTTTTTGATTTTCAATGCCTAATCTGGACGAATCTTGTGATGCTTCTACTTGACTAGTCGGGCCTCAAGGTCAAGAAGGATCCTATGTTGTATAACCTCAGGATCAATTCCAGGCATATCTTCGTAGGACCATGCAAAAATGTTTTTGAAACCTTTTAACAAAGTGATTAATCACTTGCGTTCCTCTGAAGACAACGTGGAACCAATCTGGAGTAAACGAGGACCCTCCTCAGTACCTACGTTAATTGAAATGATCTCATCCAGTAAGGGTTTAGCACACATTTCCTCCTCTTGGTCAATCAGGTTTTTTAAAGCTTGAGGAATTTTTTCCTCTTCGTTTTCATCAAAATTTTGAAAATCACTTTCAGTACAGTAAACTAAAGGCACAGAAAAGTAAACAAAGTCTGTTGCATTTTCATTTATAAGATCAGGGTCCTCGGTTACAGCAGACTCAAAAGAGAAACTACAAAATAACCTAGACAGAACTTTGGCACCCGAGCTACCACCCCTGGAAGTGCTAGACTCAAACTCACCAGACTGACTTGAATCTGACTCCGACTCGACAGACTCAGTGGAATCAGATTTAGACTCATTATCCGAATCAAAACTTCAATGGAACCCCTTTTGAATTGCCAAACCAAACGTGGAGCCTCGATTGTGTCCAGAATGAGATCGGTGCAATCTGCTGTTGGTCCATCCCCGATCATAGAAATAGTAACACTATCCCTCAAGTTAGTAGGCTTAGCCCCAACGCTGGAATCCGTCAGGAGGTCAGCCAATGTTGTCCCCAAAAGTTCCTCTTCACTGCTCTCCGAACTGGTACTTCTTTCCTGCCCCACATCAATGCTTGGATCAATCCATTCTTCCTTACTATCTGACAGCTGATGATTGAAAAAATCTCGAACCCGGGGTATCTCTTCCTTGTCTCTTGTTCAATCCAAGCCTCTAGGAACCCACAAAAGGGGAAGTCTTCTCCTTAACGAACAAAGCATCCATTTAGAGTCCCCCTGATTAGCTTGTGGATCAACTTAAACTGCCTTCCGATTTTCTTTGCCTTGATTCCTTCCCTCACTTTATCTCCTTTCCTCTTCCAATCCTCTGTACTTGGTTCATATCCCAACCCAAAAGTATGGGGGTTATGGCTCACTTCCATGGTAGCAGTATTTTCTTACCTTCCGCTTTTACCTAATCCCGATCCGAAGAGATGCCCCTATTTGTTCATCATGTATATGGACTGTGCAATTACGTAGTTCCCCCCATCTTCTACCATAATAGTCTACTCCAACTGTGCCTTGGCCAAGATGAACCCAAAGAGGAACACATCATATTCTCTTTCCCATGTAATATCTCCAATAGGGGTGTGGTATTTCCCAGGGGAGGGTGGATTGAGGAATTGCCATAGACTGTCGCAATCCCTCCCTTGAATGGGTACTTTACTAGTTGGTGTACCGTCGAAGAAATTGCTTTCATTTGGTGTAACCAAGGTTTACCCGACAGCAGATTGAAGGTTGTTGGTACATCCATAACATGGAACTTAACCTCATGTTCAGACGGACCGACCCATATCTGGCTTTTGAAGGTCCCCATAACATTGCAGCTGGTATTATCACAGGCTTGGATAACTTGAGTTGTAGGCATGAAGTCAGCTGGTTTCAAGCCTATAGCGCAAGCAGTCCTCATCGGACACACATTGATTATTGATCCAGTATCCACCAACACCATTACGATCCATTTCTTACAGCTTGCCAAAGTCAACTATAGAGGTTTATTATGATTGGTCCCCTTAGGTGGCAATTTCTTATCTGTAAATGACAACAATGAGGTAACATCCCTAGATGTGACCAAAGATACTAGTTGATTGGGCGTAGTATCTATAGGTAGCTTGGCTTTATTTAATGCCTCCAACAATGCTTGTCTATGTTCCCAGTAAGCCATCAATAACTCCCAGATTGAGATATTTGTCTGAATCTTCTTGAGTTGTCCCAGCACCAGGTCTTCCCTTACTTTCTTCTCCTTCATCTTCTCAACATCCTTACCAAAGGGCTCTCCTTGGTCCAAGGGTGGCAGTTTGAAATAGCGGCCACTTCTAGTCATGTGGTTAATCTCTTCTGTATACCACGTATTATCGGGGGCATTAGTTTCCCACCCCTCATTAGTATAAGCGAAGTTCATATCATTATCTTCCCACCACTCTCCCTCAATCATCGTCAGATAATTGTCCGGTTCTACTCGAATCATGTTGATGTTGTGAGAACCATCCCTCGGCTGAAAAGGTGAGACAAACCAATTATTAGAAGAAATCTCCTCACCATTTCCCTTCATCTACTCCTAGATATGTCTTGATCTCTATATTTCTTCCACTCTCTCCTGTTGAAATTGTTCCAGTGCTTGCTCTCTTTCAACAATAGTCTTTTCCTCTGACTTGCCGTTTCTATCACCAATTTCCCCTTCTGTCAGGCCATTTCCTTTAGCGTTCTTTTCTCTATTCTTGCATGTCTTTTCCTCTGTCTTTTCCTTTATTTCAAACTCTTCTTCACTACTGGACCACCCATGATCAATTTCAAGCTTGCTTGGATCCCACCATCCAATTTGTACATTCCCCAAATCTTGTTCCTCAAAGAAGTAGAAGTTCTCCAAGTCTTCTTCCATTTCTGCTAGGTCATCCAAACTGTGTTCTAGCCTATTCTCTCTAACAAGGTTGATAATGAGTGAGTCAAGTAATACAATCGTCAGCCTCAGTTGATCGAAAGCCACGATGTGTCAACTGGGATCATACTCTTCCACGAGTGATGGTCCCGTTTCTATAATATGGTCATTAGACAACTTTTTTTTCAATATTTCTCTCTTTTCTTCAACTATCGTCACCACAGGTTTTGGTTGGGGTTCAGGTGCTGTATCCATTATGCACAAGTTTGTGCCTTCTGGAATAATCACCTCGGATTTAGGCAAATGGGATGGGGAGATATATATGCTGGGGTTGAAGATGGGTGGTGGTGTGTGGATAAGGTTGACATTTTTGGATGGGGGGACCTGGTTATGGACAGGGAGTGAGTTGGTGATCACATTTGGCTTTATGGGTGAAGCTATGACTTTGTTGACAATGAGATCCTGGATCTCATAACAAAGACGAAAGCAACGGACAGTGTGATGGTCGTGCTGCTGATGAAAAACACAGTATTGGATAGGGTAATGTCTGGCCTGGAGTGGGTCAAGAAGAGGTCGAGGGTCAAGGGGCTTGAGATACCCTTTTTTTATTAGGACCTTTAGAGCACAGGTTAGACCCATGTGAAGAGGGGTGAAGGTTCTGAGTTGAGTTTGAGCCGAGTTGGTGGTTTATGGGTTTACACTAGCAAAAGGATCAGCTATCATGTTTATGGTGGTGACGGCGTTGACTTCAACAGGCCTAGGAATAGTGCTATTGCTAGCATTAGTACCCCTCGTAAATGACCTTTTTGCAGGTTCGCTTGTCCTCTAAATGATCTCCTTCTTGAATGAACTCTCAATCTGAACCCCTAAGTCATGTAAAGCAGCAAAAGTGGATAGCGGAGCGACTATCATCCTTTGTAACATGTCATGTTCAAGATTCTAAACCACCAATCGGACCTGCTCCTTCTTTGAGGGCTTGTTTGTCATTCGGGCAGCCTTTGCCCTCCATCTAGCAACGATGTCAATAAAGGGTTCTTTGGGGTTCTAAGAAGTTGCCTCTAGCTCGCTAATTGTTACCTCTATCTGAGTGTTGTAAGAATACCAATCAACAAATCCCTCAGCTAATTATTCCCAATTCTACTTGGTCAAGTCCTCTAGTTTGGCATTCCAGGTGGCTGCCACTTCCGATAGAGTCCTCCCGAACAATGACAGTTTCTGAGCCCATGTCAAGTCCATTGGTTTCAAAACATCTGAGAAAAGACAGATGTGGACAACCGAATCCCCACTTCCATCGAACCTATCAATATACGACATCTTAAACTTCTCTGGCAACCTTACAGGAGCCTCAGTGTAATCGTCTTCGATGTCTAGGATAAAGTTAAAGCCGTGAAACTTTTTGAGCATTTTCTCAAGCTTGAAGACTTTTATCATGGCGAGATCAAAATCATTAATGTCAAAAGAAAGAGGTCCCCCATGGGGTTGTGCTAGAGGCCTAAAAGCTTAAGCTCGAGCTAACACCTCTTAGGGATTCGGAGCTCGAAGATTTTCAGCTAACGGAGGTAGATCAAGGTTCAGCTGGGTAGCCAGGACTGGATGTGTTGTAGATGCCCCAGATGGGCATCGCATTTCAGTAATGGTCAAATCCTGCATGGCAATTCTCTGGTTCAATGCATCCATGGCTTTTTAAAAGGCAACCATCATGGCTCCAACCTCTTCTAGGCTTTGTGCCATTACGCATTTGGGAGAGTCAGCTATTGGTGAGCTAAGTGGGTGGGAACAAACAAGTGACTGATGAGTGCTCTATACTGGTGACAACTGCCTGATTCTCCTTCTTCGAACAACTGATGGGAGAGAGACTAACACTGGCTGGCCTTCAACTAGATCTCTAATTTTGCAAAGCCTACCGATGCGAGTCCACAAAACTTGGGGGATATCATATCTTTCTGAAGCTATGATTTCAAGACTACCTAACAAAAGAAATAAAGAAAAGAAAAGCAAGATTCAAAAGAAACAGACAACATTTCAACCCAATTTTCAACAAATATGATCATAGCTGAATAACCGTACTCCCCCACTGAGGAAACTAAATTCTGCCCCACAAACTGATATAACTGAACTATTACTCTGAATTCAAGAACCCTTGTATAGATCTAATGAATAGCGCATAGCAGGTAAAGAGAACAAAAACACCTCTATGAGGGGGAAGAGTTATCCTGTCCTAGCTTTGGAATGATATAGAATTTCACTACTTCAAACAAGTGGCATCACAATATCCTGAATATGGGAGAGCATTCTATCCTATTTTGGAAAAGTCACTAGAGCTTACTACATACACTAGGCCAATTGGTCAAACGAGTACCTCAACAAGATTACCTAATATACCTCTCACACCTAACACCAAAAAGTGAAAAGAGGATCTAACGGTATGGTGGTAACCCAGATCTAAAGGTTATGTTCTCAACATGACATTGCCTACGTTCGACCAACCTTTTCGCAGCCTTTTGGCAAGCCACTGGCAAGTTGTCCAGGATATTAGGTGGTAAACACAGTGACTTAATAGCACCATGCAAATGCAATGCAAAAAACATATATATGTAGATAAAAGTTCACATCATGAACTTCAAGTCAAGTTCTCTAAATCCCCGACAGAGTCGCCAGAAACTATACCTGGTTTTTTGTGCTTCTCAGAGGGATTTAGTCTCTTTGGGTACGATTTCCCTACAATTCAGACTCCTGTGATTCTAAATATGGTTTCACAAGTGCAATGTGAAATACAAAAAAACAACAAAAGAGAGTCCATATCCGACATATCTTAGAAACATCCATTAATCACAAGAAATGCCAAAAATGCACTGTATTGCCAGATTTTAGAGTCGCCACCTAATATTTTTGGAAAATTAGGAAACCCGTGACTCGCACCAAAAGCCACTTGTCCATTATAACCAAAGTGTCTCGGTTCGGGAACTTAGGTATGACAGGGAAAGGTCATGAATTGAGCACCCCTCTCACCCGATCAAAGATCGGCCTCTACTAAATTATGATGTGAATTTTATAGACATTATATGCTCTTATTCTGATTTTTTTATATGCTAACATTACTATGTGAGGCATACAAGTATAGACTACGTCACTTACTTTGAAAATTCCTTGATCTCATGCAATTTTGAAAAAAGTTTTGAATATGCACGACTCAAATGAAAAATGAGCTCGTATATACAACGATCAAAGTCATTTCAAGTAACCATGTAGCCTCATGGTAGTATGCTCATCATGGTAACAATCACACATATGATATGCTAAATCGAAAATGCTTACCCAAAAACTCGTCCGAGGCAAGCCAAAGAAAAGAAGATAGTTAGAAAAATGCATGATCCTAAAAAAATGCACATGACTAATGCAAGCATACAAAATGCAACTATTAGATTCGACAATTTAACATGACATATGAATCAACTCAACGCATACAGTAGCGCACATAATCAAGTAAGAAATGATAATGACATCAAGTATGATGAGTTGAACCTTAATGTATGCAAAAATGGATACAAATCATGAAAATGATAATGGAAAATGTGATGCTATACAACCACGGTAAGCATGTAAATAAAAGAAAGAAAGAAATAGGGGTTGAAAGACATACATCAAATGTTATTTGCCCTCTTCACAAGAGAGTCCAAATGTCCTAATTAACTAGTTATTACAAGCGCAAATGAATTAACTAATTATTACAAATGCAAATTTCAAAGCGACTAATCTGAAGGAGTATGAGGCAAAACATCGCATGTGCACAAGCAAGAACATCCTCTGGAAACCTCTCTGCTTGTCACCAGGAATTACCCTGTTCGCAGCCCGAGAACAGTTCTGTTTGACCTCAGGATCTGCTCTGTTTACCAGAATAACCGCCACTACCGTACAAAATAGTTAGTCAACCGACCTGATGAACTAGTCAGTCGTACTCTGAAGAGGTCGGCAGGCCACTACTTCTGGAAGAAAACATGGTGCAACAGAACTGGAACAGAACAAAACAGAGGGTTTCCAAAGGATGTTCATCCTTCTTGTTTCCTCCTATCATGAAGATAATCAAAAAGAGAATATGATTACTTCATAAATCATCACATATCCCAAGGGTATTTGATGATGATTAATGAAGCAACAGAATGGAATATTCAATGAACACTAGCCGACTAAGAAAAAAGATCAGTCAAAATATGGCTGAAACCTACTGTATCTCATAGAAAATAAGAGCAAGTGAATACTCAAATTTAGAGAGGATAGGTTTTAGAGAAAACCATTTTTCAAGGTGAAGCTTATACACAAGAGATTACATCATTGAAGGGAGTAATTTGAAACTCTTCTTCCTACTCATGGAACGTGGATTGATATCTATTTCCATGCTTCAAAAGGAACTAGAAAAAGGTCTCCAATACTTCCGCTAAAAGAGCTCTCGTATGGTTTCAAAACAAAATCAAAACAAGACTAGTAAATGAATGAAAACTATGAACAGTTGTTGTATGCTCATCTTCCTACTCATGGAATATGGATGAGACATCCATTTCCATGCTTCAAAAATGGAACTAGAAGAGAGCTCACAACACCTTGGAGAAAAGAGAGATATTCAAGAATCAGGCTATCTATTTAAAGCTTTAAACACATATATTCAGTTCATATTCATACAAAAGCTAACTAAAATAGTGCTAAAATCAATCTAAATAGGTGAAGAAGAAGAGAACAAGCATGGAGAAAACAAGGAGAGTACAACTAATGGATAAGCCTATGCACTCTTCCGTCTTCAACAAGGTTTAAATCACATTTTTAAGCCTAAAACAACTCTGAAAATCATTATTATAATAGAGAAGGAAGAACAAAAGGAGTAAAAGAAAAGGTAATGAAAAGTATTCAAAGATTAACCTCTTGAAAATAGAAGAAGCTTCATATTCATAAACTTCAATTCAAACACTCTCAAGTATCTGAAATCAGGCTCAAAACTTTAGCCAAAAGCTTCAAGCTTAAGCTTCAATAGTTTATCTATGGTGTATCTATATTCAAGAGAGTAGAGGATGCTTTGTAAAATCTTCTAGGCCTCTCACTAAGTTTTTTTTCTCCACCCTAAATCATAAAGGAAGGTGATCTATTTACAGGATTTCAGCCTCTCATATTGAAAAATATCTCCAAAAACGGACAGGTGGCCAAATCTCGTGTAATAACCCCCACGCTATCCTAACCATACTTATATGCATTCATGTGATTCTGTCTTGAAAACTTGCATTTCGAGTCTTGTTCTTGCTCGTTTAAGTGTTACAGCACGTTTTGTACCCTGCCTGGTGTGAGTTTAGCCAAGGGCGTTTTAGTCTAGAACTTCCTTGGAACCACTTTGTTTGACCTCTACCTTCGCTTTGACATACTGGCCGAGATGTCATTATCTAGGCCGAGGTGTTCATCACCAATGCCAAGGTGTGAATTATCTAGGCCGAGATGTTACCTTTGCACCAAAGTGATATTGTCCCGGAGAGGTATGACCTAGACCGAGGTGTGGCACATCTAGGCCAAGGTGTGGCACAGCTTAGTCAAGTGTTGTCCTTCCTAGCCAAGGTCATTGTCCCCTACTTGCCGATGTCTTGTTCTTAGCCGAGATCATTACTTGCCAGAGTGCCCATGCCGTCTTGCTTGTTGAACACACTTTGTCATGGTTTTGTCTTGTCACTCAGCCACCTTTCTGTGTAGCACCAACCAGCTGCTGCCACGTGCCTCTGTAGAGGGTTAAGTCAGCCAACAGACTTAGAAATGAATCATTTTTGCTATATGTCTTTGGTTGTGAGGAGAGAGAAGCTCTAGAAGAAGAAGAAGTTTAGAGTGAGAGAGTGGGTTTCGAGCTTGATCCCTAGAGATCAAACCATTAGATTCGCATATTGAGGTTAGATTCTTGATCTACTCTTGTCATTCTTACTAATCATCTAGCTGCATTGCATGATCGAACCTGTTATGCATGTCATGCATCGATTTAAAGTTGGTTTTGGAAAGAGAAAATGGTGTTCATGTATTCTTGAAAGAAAGGTCTTGTTTGATTTGAAAGTTTGCATTAAGTTTCGTGTTTTTGTGTTTGTTCCCACTAGATCCTTGAATATGGGTACCCAGGTCCATGTTTTTGAACTCATAGTATGAAATCTTAGATTTTGTAATAGCAAATCACGATCCTTGCATTCATCTCCCTCATGTTCATGTCCTTCATGTTCATCATGTTCTTCAAGAAAGGGAAACCCAGATTTTTCCCGACTTCATTCCTTTGAATGTGGCCATCGAGGCCACACCTCGGCCAGGGGATGTAGAACCTCGGTCTAGACCTGTTAGTCGCCCAGCATGTTTTTCCGAGATAAAGAATTGTGTTTGTTTTGATTTGACTTAGTCATGGGGAATGCCGAGATCATCTGCATGCATGTGAAACTTGTTTGAAAAGTGCATTCAATGGACTTTGCCATGTGTTTGTAGGGTTTGGACTTGCCTCGACCCCCACGTTTGAAGAACTAAGTGAGTGTTATTTTTAATAAAGCTATGTTATAATGCTTTGATAAAGTCTTGTTTTGCTTCGTTTTGGGAAAGTATTTGTAAGCATGAATGGTTATTCCTAATTGGAAAATATATATATATATATATGTATATATTCTTGTTTTGATGACATTCTTGGAAGTCCATACGTGCTAAGGGACTATAAGCGTTTGTAGCACAAAGTTTGGAAGTCCGTACGTGCTAAGGGACTCTAAGCATTAGTAGCACAAGTCCTTAGTGTCCGGGGACTATAATGCAACGACACCATTGAATTGAGATATCTCCCTTGTCTTGCCTTGTCTTGTCTTGTTTGCCACTGACGGTTTACCGCGTGGGTCATGTTTGCCGAGATGTCATCACTTGTATTATAATGATGTTAGTAAGCATCCTTTGAAAGTTGACAGATTTGGTAGATAGACTTGGTTTATCCCTTGACTTGTACCAACTATGTTATGTATTGTTTGATAAAGATCTTGAATACCAGTCATGCAAACCCCTTTATTTCTTATACCATTCACTGAGTATCCAAGCTCACCCTCTCTATATATATGTAGGTGATGAGCAGGAAGGCGGTGACGCCTAGGTGTGACTCGCAAGCTTGTTTTGGATTTTTATTATGTCGGCTTCACTTGTATACATGTCGGCAGTCTTGAAAACTATGCTTCTCGGCTTATAATGTCTGTAATTTACACATGTCGGCTAGAGAAGCCTTTTGATCAAGATGTAAAATGTATTTTGTATTTGTATTCAAGTTGTAATATTATGTAAAGTTGTATGTCATTCCATGTAACTTACGCACTGCTCTTATGGACCACTTGTACTTTAAAATTTTTGCTTCCGCACTTGTGAGCCCCATATATATTTATACTCTATTTGTGTGTGAATTTTGAAAGTTGGCCTTCGGTAATCTCGGGTTATTGGCCATCGCGGCACTAAACTACTAGGGGCGGTTTGGGGTCGTGACATCTCGTGCATGGGAGTAGCCTGTGCTACAAATACAGAATCGGCGCTAAACATGGCCAGCCGGCCCACAAGATATACAGCCGGCCTAAAAAAGTGGCATGCTGGTCAATAAATGGGCATGCTACTCTCTGAGTGGTCAGGGAAGAAAAAAAATAAGGTTTTGGTCAACACGAGGTGCAAGGTTTAGGTTTTGAAGCTTGAAACCGAATTCTTTTGTTGAAGATTCAAAAGATTGCACAGCGTAATGCTTCATCATCAGGTGTTCGGAATGAAGTGCCCAAGTCTTAAGGACGGTCAAAATGGGGTGTCTACAAACCCCAACATCTTTCATGCGGTCATCCCAAAGGTACATTTCTATGGATTCAACCTTAGGTTGTACTTCTTGATTCTCTTGAAGAATTTCTGTAGCGCGGCGTAGTGGCCTTCCCATTCTTTCGATTTAACGATCATGTCATCTACATACACCCCAACTTCCATGTGGATCATGTCATGCAATATCATAGGTGATGCCCTCTGATTTGTAGCCCTAGCATTCTTTAATCCAAAAGGCATTACCTAGTAGTAGTAGATTCTCTACGAGGTGGTAAATGTAGCCTTCTCTCTATCCTCAGGTGCCATGAAGATTTGGTTGTAACCTGAGAAGCCATCCATGAATGATAGCAAAGCATGTCCTGCTGCGATGTCTACTAGCTCATCAATGTATGGCAGAGGAAAGTCATTCTTTAGGCTAACCTTGCTCAAATCCCGAAAATCAACGCAAACCCTAATTCTACTATCTTTCTTCGAAACCAGTACAATGTTGCCAACCATGTCGGATATTTGGATGCCATCAAAAATTTTGCATCAATCTGCTTGGTGATCTCCTCTTTGATCTTAAATGCCCAATCCATACGAATTTTGTGAAGTTTCTATTTGACAGGGCGCGCCTCAAGGTCGAGAGGGATCTTGTGTTGTACGATCTCGGGATCAATTCCAAGCATGTCTTTATAGGACCATGCAAAAACATCTTTAAATTTTTTTAATAAAGTGACTAATCACTCACGCTCCTCTAAAAACAATATGGAATCAATCTAGACCAAGTGAGGATCCTTCTCAGTACCCACATTAATTGTAATAATTTTATCCAATAATGGCTTAACATGCCTCTCCTCATCCTAGTTAATCAAGTTTTTTAAAACTCGAGGAATTTCTTCCTCTTCATTTTCATCAAAGTTTTGGAAAACCTGGTCAACACAATGAACCAATGATACAAAGAAGTAAGTACAATTCACATCATTCTCATTCAGCAAGTCTGGCTCAGTAGTTACAATTGACACAAAAGATAAGAAAAATGATAACTTGGTCAAGACAGTGGCGTCCAGGTTACTAACCCCAGAATCGCCTGACTCTGACTCATTAGACTTACTCGAGTCTGATTTTGACTCCACAAACTCAGTGGAATCAGACCCGGACTCAGCATCCGACTCGAAACTCGCAATACAACCTTTCTCTAGTTGCCAGGTTAAGTGCAGCGTGCGTCAGTTGCATCCAAAATGAGGTCACTACAATCTACCAATGGTCTATCCCCAATCATAGAAATTGTAACGCTATCCCCCAAATTCTCTGGTTTGGCACTGGCTACAAAATCTTCCAAAAGGTCAACCAGTGTAAGCTTCAAAGCCTCCTCTCTACTATCACCTGTACCATTGTTCTCACCTAGACTAGCTTCCTTGTCAAAAACCTCCCTTTCTTCATCACTTTCACAGAGCTGATGGCCAAAGAAAAATTCAAACTCAGGGAGACGTTTCCTTGTCTCATGATCAAACCACAGTTTTAGAAAGCCATAGAAAGGGAATTCATCCCCTTCTTTAATGAGTTGCCCATTTAGAGTCCCTCAGGTTGGTTGGTGGACTAGCTCGTATGGCCTTTCGGCTCTCTTTGCTTTAACTATTTCTCTAACTTCATCTCTCTTTTTTCTTCCAATCATCTTTTGTTGGTTTGTACCCCAATCCGAAGGCATGTGGATTGTGAACCATCTCACATGTCATGGTAACACCTTTCCTGTCATTTTTTCCAAGTCCCATTCCAGGGATATGCCCCAGTTTGCTTATAAAGTAGATGGATTGAGCACTTATATACATCTCTTCATTCTCAACCATAATGGTTTCTACCAATTAGGCTTCTACTAGAGTAAACCCGAAAAGAAAAACATCTTCTTCCCGTGGTTAATCTCCAATACTGGTGTGGTAACCTCTGGCAAATGGTGAATGGACGAATTCCAAAAAATAGTAACGACACCTCCATCGCATCGGTACTTTACTAGCTGGTGCACCATAGATGATACAACTCTCATTTGGTGCAACCATGGCCTTCCTAACAGAAAATTGAACGTCAATAGGACATCCATTATGTGGAACTCCACTTCATGCTCAAACGGACCTACCATTATCTGCACTTTAACAGTTCCCACGACCTCCCAGCTAGTATTGTCATACACCTTAATCAACTGATTAGTAGATGTAAATTCGACTGGCTTTAGCCCTATCACCTAAGCAGTGAACGATGGGCATACACTGATGGCCGATCCGGTGTCAATTAAGATAACTAGGACCCACTTTTTCCTGCATTCTAGAGACACATACAAGTGTTTGTTGTGCTCTAATCCCTCTAGTGGTAGTTCTTTATTCGAAAATGTCAGGGCCATGATTGAGTCTACTGGTGTGATCAATGATACCAATTGATCTGGTGTGGTTTCCATTGACAACTTTGATTTACTCAAAGCTCTGAACATCACCTAATGATGTGCTCGCAAAGCCATGAGTAGTCCCCAGATTGAAATGTTAGCCTGTATCTTCTTCAGTTGTTTCAGGACCAAGTCCTCTTTTTCTTCCTACTCATTCTCTCTTCCTTTCTCTGCCTCGTTGTCTTTGTTTGAGGGCTCCCCTTGATCTAGGTATAAGGGCTTAAAGTAATGCTCACTCCTAGTTTAGTGGTCAATCTCCTCTGAGTACCATGTATTATCAGGGGCATTACTTCCCCATCCTTCATAGGTGTGAGCAAGATGAAGATCATTATCATCTTACCATGTACCATCTTTAATGGACAGGCAATTATCCAATTCTACATGGATCATTCCAATGCTATGATCATCACCCTGAGGTTGGTAAGGTGACATTGACTAAATTTCAGAGGAAATCTTTACCTTTACAATTTGTTCCCAGATTCGGTTTGCTCTTTCTAGTTCCTCTTCCCTTTATTGTCGATATTATTATGTCATCTTCTCTATTTCGATCTTTTCTTCCTCAGATTCCTCTTTCTAGTCTATCTCCTTGGTTATGCTATTCTCACTTTCATTTTGCCATTGGATTTCCTATCTTTTCCTTTATCTTTTCCTCATCCCCTCATGTTTCAGATTCTCCCTTGCTACTTGTCCAACTATGACTAGTCTCTGAGTTGCTTAGATTCCACCACCAAATTTGTACATTCCCCAGATCATGTTGTTCAAAGAAATGGAGATTGTTTAGGTCTTTTTCTAGATCTGCCAAATCGTCTAAGCCCTATTCGGGTCCATCTACTCTGATGATGTTGATGCTAAAAGAATCAGGCAACAAAACCTCTAGTTTCGACTATCCAACAGGCACAATATATTTACATGGGTCATACCCCTCGTCTAGAAATTTTTCCTTCTCTATTGTGGGTACCTCGACCTCTTCTAGTTTCAACTCTTCCCTCTTTATGGCCATTTTTTCTTCTTTTTCCATCGTTGTCTCTCCTTCCTTGGATTGTGACACCATTACCACCACAGGACTCTTGGGTTGTAGCTGTGGCTCAGGTGTATCCATCATGCACAGATTGGTGCTTTTTGGAATAACCACCTTGTGATTAGGCAAGTGAGATGGTGTGATATACATACTAGGGTTAAGGATGAGCGGTAGTGTATGGATTAAGTTAATGCGAGGAAGTGGTGGTACTTGATCATGGATTGGCAATGGGTTGGTGGTAATATTAGGCCTTTGGGTTGGGGCTACGATTTTATGGTCGATGAGATTCTGGATTTTATGGCAGAGGTGCATGCAATGGTCGATTTCATGACCATGTTATTAGTGGAAGTTAGAATAGTTAAAGGAATCATGTCTGGGTGGAAAATGTTCAAGAAGAGGGTAGGGATCGAGGAGCTTAAGATGTCTTTTTTTTTTTCCAGTAGAACCTTCATGGCTCGAGATGGGGCCATGTAAAGCAAGTGAAAATTCCAAGTTTGGAGGCGAACTGAGTTAGGTGCTTGTGGAATGGTGTTGGCAAATAAGTTGGTTGTTTTTGTGGTGGTAGTAACGATATTGACTTCTGGGACCTTTGTAGTTGTGCTACCGCTAGTGGGAGCATTAGAACTACAAACAAAGGTCTTCCGGACAGGTTCCTTCTCATCTATGATAATGCCCTACTTGATAGCATCCTCAATCCGAACTCCCATTTCATTCAACTCTTTGAAGGTAAACAATGGAAGGACTATCATCTTCTGTAACATTTTTTCGTGCAAGTTTCTCACTACCATACAGATCTTGTCCTTCTCAGGGGCCCTATTGGTCATCATGGCTGCCTTGGCTCTCCACCTGATTATGAATTCTACAAACTCTCCTTAGCCTCCTAACGAGTGGCCTCAAGTCTTGGGTGGTCACCTCGATTTGTGTGTTGTAGGAATATTGAGCGATAAATGCTTCAGCTAATTTCTTCCAATTTTGTTTCAGTAATTCCTCTAGTTTAGCATACCAAGTGGCAGCTATACCTAACAGATTCTTTCCGAATAGAGACATCTTTTGAGCACGAGTTAGGCCCATGGGTTTTAAAATATCTGAAAAGAGATGGATATAGACCATGGGATCTCCGAACCCATCGAACTTGTCTACGTGTGGCATCTTAAATCTCTCTAGCAATCTCATAGCAGTTTTTGTATATCTGTCCGCAATGTCTGGAATAGAGTTGATGCCTTGTGATTTTTTGAATAATTTCTTTAACTTTGCTATCTTCAACATAGCCGGGTCAAACTCTGTAAGATCAAAGGGGAACAACCCCTCAATAATGTGTACTGGAGCTTTGAAGTTTTGAGCTTGGGCCGACTCTTCTTGAACGAGTCCTTAGAAGTTTTTAACTAGAGGGGGGGATCCAAGATTAGATGGTTGACTGGAGGTGGGTGAGTGATGGAAGCCCCAAATGGGTTCTACAACCCAGCAATTGTTTTGGCCTAAGCAGTAACCATATGGTTGAGATTATCTATGATTCACTGAAGGTTTGAAAGGATATCTGTCAAATCTTGTGGGTTTTGAGCCATGGTGAAATTTGGTGAGCTGGCAACTAGAGAGTTGAATATGGGTGATCTGAGAGATGATTAGCGCAACTCCATAAATGACTAAGAGAAAACTTCCTGGAAACTGTCCTGCTCTGCTCTGATCTTCTTGGAAACAAGCCTCACCAAACCGACTACAAAAT
The DNA here is from genome assembly GCF_055761805.1 of Camellia sinensis. NCBI lineage: Eukaryota > Viridiplantae > Streptophyta > Magnoliopsida > Ericales > Theaceae > Camellia > Camellia sinensis. The sequence continues at coordinate 85,080,896 of NC_138964.1, forward strand.
AATTCGGCCTACCATAAAGGAAATCCGGCCAGCTCAATCCTCTGAGATGAAAACTGCTTTTATGCAAAAAGAGACATGACATAAACAAAACACAATTTCCAAGAGGTGTTCATCTCTTTTACCTCTCCCTCTGGCAGAGAACACTTAAAGAGGAGGTAGATAGGCCCCAATTACACAAATAATTATATACAACGGGTATTTTACCACAATTGATCAAATTGAATGAATTTAAATAAACAAAACTCAAGCCTAAGAAATAGATAGGAACCTACAATCATCTCTTTGTAAATAAGGGTAGGTTAGTACCCAAATCCATACTATCAATTGGGGAGAGTAGGTTAATGTCTATCATTTCTTAGTAGGGCTTTACCTTCAAAGCAAGAAATCCATCAAATGCTATTAAAGACTCCTCTTCTAGTCATGAAATAATGGCGTTTCCACCCCTTTCCATGTTCACAAGAGATGGAGAAGAGAGTTTTCAACATCTTTGACCTAAAACTTCTTACTTTACTTCCAAGAAAAATCAATGAATATGAAGAACAATCACTTCCTCAACATCAGATCTCAAATATCGTCCTTCTAGCCCCATGAAACAACCACTTTCACTCATTTGTCGTGAGCATGGATCGAGACATATGGACCAATATGATGGAATGATGACATACGTGATGAGAAAAGCACAAAAGTATGAAAGAATTTACTTTACATAGTCAAACTTGTAGATAGATGGCTAATATCTACCTCCAATCACACCCACAAGGTTCCAATATACAACAACAAAAGATTAACATTCTAGAAAACAAGGAAAGAGACCAAAACTATAGAGAAAATAAGGAAAACTATCAACTCAATGGATGGGTGGCTACTTTCTACCCCCCAACTACATCCATGAGGACTTATTGCAATATTACAACAAGTATGTAATGAAACTCAGAACTTAGAAATGAAGAACAAACTAGAGAATGTGGTACAAAGTTCCAAATTTCATCTCTTTAAAGAGGATAATCTTCTTGGTTCTCAAAGTCCTGCTTGGCACCCTCAAGGCCCTTTAGATGTAGCTTAGGATGTTCAAAATCCTTAGTAAGAAGCTTAGAGCCAAGCTTTAATGGTGTTTGGAGGTTTGAAGTTGAGGAAGTGAAGGTTGAAGGTGAAGTGTAAGAAGGAAGCTCTTAACTTTCTCTTTTAGCCTAGGGCAAAATTTGTTAACCTTAACAAATTAACTTTCGACCCCTATATATAGATTTTTGGACATAAATATCTAAGATGTTTATGAAGAACTTGCAGAAAATAATGAATCTTTCGAAAATGCTATGTTCCTAGATAATTCAACCGGTCGTACCCTTCCATATCCGACCAACTATATTCTCATCCGACCATGAATTGTTGTCCGGCCAGTTGGAATATACATCATTGGATAAATAAGGTAAAGTTAGCATGATTTGAAAGGGAAAACAAGTATTTCAGAGGATTCCACCCTCACTATTCATTCATACTATATCCTTTGCTCGGTTTAATGGAAAGAAGACAACACTCAAATTTTTTAAAGATAAGCCTTAGGACATTGTGGAAATGTCTGGAACCGCACAACCGAACACATTTGGAAAAGGTTTTCAAATCTGTCGAAAAAGCATTTTGTCCAAAACAGGTACTTGGTTGGGATTTAAAGCTCAACTCTCGGGCTTCTTGCTAAGGAACTCATATGATTAGCAAATCTCGATTTATCATTGGGTGTTCAGAAAAGAGCACCTAAGTCTCAGGCCTGGTCAAAATGGGATGTCTACAATTGAGCTTCACTTTCACTTTTGTTGTAACCAAGTATAATCTTGGAAACGTGTAGACACTAAGGCATAAATTTGTAATAATTTAGATATTAATGCTTAACAATCACATGCTATAGATTTAGGCCATGTTTGTTTGGGCAAACTGGATTAGGCTGGAATAGTATTTTCATGACTTATAATAGTCCTAGGACTACGAATCTCTTTTGATTGTGTATCATATCCTATGTTTGGATTGAGTTATGATTATAAGGAAAAATTAACAAAAAATTATCCAATCCAATATTTGTTTAAGGGGATTGAAATGGATAGGACATGACAGGACATGGGACATCCAATATATTGACCATAATACCCCTATTATAATTCATGTAAAATTTTGCACTAGCAAATGTTATAATATTTAAAAAGCAAATTTCCCTATTATTGTTCCACATCCATTTCGATTCATTTGAACAAAATTTAAAACACCTTTTTTTTAATAGAAAAAATCAAAAATCATTCAACTATAAAATTTATATATACATAAGCAACCATTAAAAAAAATGCATTGCTATTTTAATCATCTAACCATTCATTGCCCAAATTCAAAAAAAAAAAAATTTATTTGAATAAAATTTAACCCCTACTTTTTTTAATAGAAAAAAAAATAAAAATTAATTCAACTATAAAATTTATATATACCCAAGCAACCATTAAAAAATATGCACTGCTATTTTAATCATTCATTCCCCAAATTCCAAAAAAGAATATATTTGAACAAAATTTAACCCCTTTTTTTAACAGAAAACATCAAAATTCATTTAACTATAAAATTTATATACACAAGCAACCATTAAAAAATATGCACTGCTATTTTAATCATCCAACCATTCATTGCCCAAATTCAAAAAGGCATTCATTTAAACAAAATTTAACTCTTTTTTTTTCGAACAAAAAAAATATCAAAAATCATTCAACTATGAAATTGTAGAAATATAAATCTACCATTCATCATTCCAAAATAAGCATTCCAAGTAGCATATTGCAACATAAAGTATAAAAATAGGAGTAGTTCAACAAAAAAAGTAGCAGAAAAACAGTCTTTATTACATGCATTAGAGTAATCAAAAAAACTAAGTACGTAGAAGGACATAAAAGAGCCATGAGTCTATCATGGAGCACTCTTACATAGCAACCTCATCACCCACCTTAGTTTGTCATCATGTGTCAAGCTAAAGAACATGTCGAGCTTTTGCGCACTTTGTGATATGATCTCACAAGCTTCTAGCCTTTCATCCAAAGTAATTGGCAACTTAAAAAGTTCATCATTCAAACTTGCCTATTTAGATGTGAGATCATGTTTATCACCCATCCTTCGACCAATGAAATCCATCTTTTCATTGGGGCAGAAAATACCTCACCCAACTTGTTAGTAATCATGGACAACCCTTCCACTACAGCATCATTATCTCTAGACCTCTTCTTGTTGTCATTCGTTTTTTGTATAACTTTTAGGTGGTCGTTGACTTGATGAGCTGGAGCAATTTATTCCCTTGCCGATATTACTATTCATACCTATATGTTCAAGAAATGTGCCATCATCTGCAAGACTGTTGAACAACAATTCTTTTTCAACATTTATAGCATCAACTACATCAGTAGGCCCTTCAGCAAACTCCCCCGTAGCTTGATCCTTACCAAATATGTGGTACAAAAAACTTTTGTTTTGTAGGTTTTTCACATCGCTCTCCCTCTACAATAACCAATTTCAATTAATATCTCCAACTTAAGATTAAAGAAAAATGAATTAAAAAATCAACAGCTTATACAAAGTAACTTAAAGAAAATATTTTACCTGAACGTATGCTTCCCAGACACTATCACTCTCAACATCAATTCTTTTTTTGGTGTCATTCCATCCAAAACCACTAGTACCAAGCATTCCTGCTACACAGTTTTAGTGCTTCTTCCATATCTTTATCTTTGATTCGATGTGGGGAGTGCCGTGAAGGTTTGTCTCGAGTAGCATCTCCAACAATTTCTCCTCTAATTTCATAAAGTAGCCGGCCTTGAAGGCATTGTCATGTTTCATTCAATTGTTGACAATGTGCATCAATGTATTAATAAGACATTCCTCTTCGTGTGGTCTCCACAATCGCCTTGGTTTTGATGGATCAACTTTCTCCTTTTCTTTTTTACGAGAACTAGACACTTCACTATCCATGCCTAGCAAAGAAGAACAAAGAAAAGTGTGCATGTTAGTCTCCACTATGTGATTATCAACCTATTAACATGCCAAAACAAGTCAATACATAAATAGATTTCAATAATCAAAAAAATTCATACCCATACATACATGTAACAAATCCATGAGATAGAAAAATCTCGTCGCTTAAAAAATATCCAATCACCAACAAAAACCATACAATTTTTGCAAAATATTGTTCAACATCCACAAGCTAATACAAGTTCCAAGTACAAATCAAATGAAACTACATCATACTCATAACAAGTACTTTTACAAATATTGAAACTATCATTGTCCTGCCCCTTACTAGCCAACCAATTGTTGTATAGTTACATTGTAAGTGTATCCTACCACCTAGTCCACTCATTAGATGTCTCAACGATGTCAACAAAATCATCTCCCAATTGAGGTTGATCTTCTATGCCATTATTTAGCATCTCTTCTATTGGGTCAAATAGGCATGAGGTTGTGTAACAAACAACACGCTATGATGATACGGTTTTGAGTTCTAATAGGGTAGTATGACGCACAACGAAGTATTGCCAATCTTATTTTCAACAATCCAAAACACCTTTCTATGAGATTTTGGGCTGATGCATGTTTCATATTAAAAAATTCTTGATAATTAGTTGGAGTGGCCCCTGTTCTCCAAACAGACAAATGGTATCGTTGGCCCCGATAAGGTGCTAGGAATCCTTGTCCATTTGTATACCCGGCATCTACTAGGTAGTAATAACCTATATAAGATGCTATATATTAGAATCCATTATTAAATAAACTTAGCAATTCCATCAAGCAAAGTTAATTATTTATTAATTACCAGTTAGAATTCTTAAGCCATTGGGTCAATTAATCGCATCCCTCAAAACCCTAGAGTCTGCAGCTGACCCTTCCTACCCCGGCAACACATATATGAAGTTCATGTTCTGGGAGCAAACTCCTAGAACATTGGTAGCAATCTCCCCTTTCCGTGTTCTATATTGTGCTTGATAAACCACTAGTACACAAACTTTAATATAGGTTCCATCTAGTGCTCCAAGACAATTCTAATAAATAGAAGACATTGTAATAATTATGAGTTGTAAAAAAAATGTGTAATGTATTTTATTAAATGTTTACATTAACCTAGAAGCAATTCCACCTTGGATCAGTGCATGCTTGTGTTATAGGATTTGGTGTTGCAAGCAAATGGCCTTGAAGGCGCAACACAGCTTTTATGACATCATTGAAATGTTGACTTACAATCTCTCTAGACCTAAAGAAATTGAACTTAAGTTTTCGTATTTTCAGGTCATGTGCCAAGACGTAGAGGAACAAGGCCATCTTCTCTTCTAAGGTAACATTTTTTGAATGTCCCAACCCGTCTATTGTACGAACCATATGGCATAACGTCATAAAACAACGCCTATCCATACAAAGTTGTTAAATGCATGTAATGTCACTTTATCTTACTAGCCAATTAAAGTGGTCCATCTGTTCTTGCAATTGATTGGGCCCTTGAATAACGGTATAAGGATACTTGTGAATATACCTCTTCAAGACAATTTCAATGGCAATATATGCTACAACGTATAAAGCGTACAATTCTTGCATTACAGCTTGTAACACTACGTATAGCTCAAGCTCCTCATTACTCCCATCTCCAAAACCATCGAAATTGTAATCCATCTATGCAAATAGTGATGCACATCAATATATTAGAGTACAAGAAAACTTCATAATTCCAAAAAAATTAACAAAAATAATAATAGTAATAATGAAGAAGAAGAAGAAGATCAATAATTCCAGCAAAATGCATATGTAGAACATATGAGCATAACATTATAGAAAAAATAAGAGATTATCACCATTGGATATCTAGAAAGAAGTAAGGAGATTAATAGTATGATGACTAATGATATTTAGCACAACAAACACATGTTTCATATAAATGCTTTTATCAGGATCATTGGGTGGATAGATATCTTAGTCTCAATCATAAGAGTAACTATACCACTATACTCCTAAGTTCTTTTTTTTTTTTTTTTTAAGTGGGTTTGCCTCGAAACTTGTATTAATCTCTACAAATATGTTCTTGAACAGCCTTAAAACCCTTCAAATTTACAAACCAAATATAAAAATAGTATTGTTTTCAATACACAAACATGTAAATAGTATCATTTTCTTAGTTGCATTTTGAAATTGTTTTGGGTTTTTTTTTTAAATATTTAAAAATTTTCTTAATTTTTTAAAATATTTGCAAATTAAAAAAATATTTTATGAAAATTTTTCTAAATATTAATATTTAAATGAGTTAAAAATTGAAATCTATTAGTTATGATTTCCTAAGACGACAATAGCACAAGATTGCAATCGTAGTGATATTTCTTCTTTGAAAATCAACACTGGTTCTAAAAAGACAGTGAATGTAGAGACGAAGCTCTGCAAAATCAAATTCCTCTACAAAATCAAACTTCTTCAAATAAATATATACATATATATACAGCCGCACAAACACACACACACACACACACACACATATATATAAGTCCATCAAAACAAAATTAAAATTTTGACTTAATCAATTAAAAATCAAAACAAAACTTTTCCTAAACATTCAACAATGCTTCAACACATACAAATCTAACAATATGACCCACAATCAACAATTCTAAGATTTTTGAGTGAAAAACTCATAACCCTAAATATGGATCTATGAAGATGAAGAGAGAGAAAGTGCAATAACTATAACAACATCAATGTAACACAAAGATTCATAGCAAATCAAACCACGTAATAGCACCTTAAATAAAACCGAACATTACTGGGAAAAAAATTTACTCGCTGAAATTTGTTGAGATCAGCGAATCATGGTATAAAAATGATGAATGATTGTTTTAGATCGAGAAATGGTGGATCTAAATCGATAAATAGTTGCTCCAGATCTGTGAATGGTGGCTCCAAATTAGTGATCGATGGCTCAAGATTGGCGACAAACTTTGGAGACTTTCATCTCGTCACAACAATGTCGAAGAAGAGTGAAGGTTGTGGAATAAAATAATTGACAAATATAGATATATAATCAGGTTTAATTTGGTCATTTGATAAGTTAGTCCAGACTTTGGATTAATCCCCCAATTTATATCCCACTCCCCTCTGTGAGATTGAATAGTCCGTCATATGTGTGATACCATATCTAAATAGATTGTTAGTTCATACTTCAATTTTTTAACCAAATATCAGATTAATAATTTTATTGGGCTATTAGTCCAATCCCAAGCACATGTCCGCCTAAACAAACATGGCCTTAGGGTGTACTATCAATGAATGTATTATGCATGTGAACTAGTGTTTGGAGATCTCAAATGTATGTATGAACATGGTTTACTTCCACTTATTATATAGATAAATGTCAAATTATGGAAAGTCCAAATTCTCTATATTATCGGGGCATGACAACTTGGTATCAGAGCTTACCGAGTTCGAATAATTTGGACTCGTGGCATGCGATTATTACCACAATGGGTTTGTCTCACTGGTTTGTAATAGACGTATACCTGGTATGCTATGTGATAACATGCTCATGTGATTAAATGAGTATGGGATTTAGTTTCTAAGATATTGATTATGTTTACGAATTCTTAGAAGTCTCGTTAAAAGAGCACTTGATCATTGCTAATTCTAACTAGAACTCTAGCAATGTTGCGGAATGGTTATTATTTAGAAAGGAAATTCATTTATGAATACATGATCCGTGCTTACGTGGAGTAAATCATTATGTTGTCCACTATATTAGGACTCGTGGCATGCGGTTATTACCACAATGGGTTTGTTTTACTGGTTTGTAATAGACGTATACCTGGTATGCTATGTGATAACATGCTCATGTGATTAAATGAGTATGAGATTTAGTTTCTAAGATATTGATTATGTCTACGAATTCTTAGAAGTCTCGTTAAAAGAGCACTTGATCATTGCTAATTCTAACTAGAACTCTAGCAATGTTGCGGAATGGTTATTATTTAGAAAGGAAATTCATTTATGAATACATGATCCGTGCTTACGTGGGGTAAATTATTTTGTTGTCCACTATATTAGGACATGTGTGAATTAGTTATGGCACATTTGTGAATGTACTAAATCTTGTGTTACTTTTATTAGAATGTTAGGATGAGGATGTAGTGGTGGTAGGTGCGATAAGCCTAGACATCAGGAAGTGCCATTTCAAGATGAAATTCTAGCACAAGAGGAGGGAGTTGGCTAGGCAAATGTAGCCGAGCCTATGGGTCAACAAGCCATGGAAGCTTTGGCTCGAGAAATGGCAGGAGCGTTACGGGAATCTATGACATTCTTAGAGCTGAGAATCAAGTCCAAGCCCACGTTGCTAAGATATGGCCGTCTTTTCTAAAGAGGGAGCTCTTCCGATTGATTCCGGACGAGTTTGTTAGGGATCCGAAAGAGCCACTAAAGGCCGATGAATGGCTTGAAAAGATGGTGAAGGCATTTAAGATGCTTGGCATCAATGATAATGGTTTGAAGGTGACCTTTGCGGCCTTTCAACTCAAGGGTGACGCAAGCCAATGGTAGAAATTCGTAAGGGATCGCATTGGGGTGACTTGGAATGCATTTGTTACTGTCTTCTAAGATAAGTTCTTACCACCCACGGTAAGAGAAAAGTTAAGGGAGCAATTTCTAAAGCTCAAGCAGTTGAGCACACCAGTAACCGAGTTTGAGGTGGCCTTTACCAGCCTTTCGAAGTTTGTGCTAGAACTTGTGGTGACAGAAGAACGGCGTTACATTGAGTTCAAGAAGAGGTTAAGGGCCAAGCTCCTTTTCAAGATTGTTGGGCCAATGATTCGAGATTATGGCCGTTTAGTGGAATTGACTGCACATTTTGAGGTAGTCATTCAAATTGAGGAGAAATAGATGAGGGGTCCTAAGCAGAGAGGGTAGGAATCCCAAAGGGATGCGAAGGATAACAAAATATAGAGGGGTTCTACCCCTGCAGCAATCCCAGACTTCACTATTGAGATCCACTTTTCCTGTGCTAAGTTCTAGTTCGAGGAAGGGCAGTCATGGTGGATTCACGTGCTTCAAGTGTGGTCAATTAGGCCACAAGTCTCCCGCATGCTCGCTGAGAGGAGTAGGGCAATTACTGGCACAGTCTTCAGCTCATTCACAGAGCCAGAGCTAAGAGAGAGGGAAACTGCCTACCTATTATCAATGTAGGCAGACGGGGCAATTGAAAAGGTTTTGCCCTCAATCGAGAGGCACATCTGATGTGTTTAGCTCGAGACAGACACAAAGCCATCAACCAACTCAGTCAGTTCGGGCCTTGAGGGCCAATTAGGAAGCCACTCCGACTTAGTCTGTGCACTAGGCCAATGCTTCGAGGGGTGAGTAGGTAGATCAGAGACCTTCAGGACGTGTGTATGTTGCTACCATACCAGACTAGTTGTCGATACCTCCTATTATGGGAGGTAACTTTTTGTTGTTCAATTCTCTAGCCAATGTGTTGATTGATATGAGTGCATCTCATTCTTTCATAGCATCTTCTTTTGCATCTGCCTTGGATTTAGAGTTTGATCGGTTGTAGTTAAGACACCAGCTGGGGGTAAGGTTGCTGAGTATGCCACTTCTGTGAGATTGAGGTCGCAGATCGCCAATTCTTCTTTAATTTTATTATTTTTGACATGCATGCTTTGATGTAATTCTAGGTATGGATTGGGTGACCGATTTTCGGGCCTTGATAAATTGTCCTCATAGAAAGGTGTCGGTATGCACACCATCAAGAGAGTGTTTCTACTTCTTGTGTGACTAGGGTGATAGTTTTATTCCTCCGTTGTATGACCTTAAGGGTCGATGAGAGTTAAATTTCCTTTTTGCCATCACAGTAACTAATGTGAGTAGTATGATTCGAAGTGACTTACCAATCGTGGTTCAAGAGTATCTGAATGTCTTTCCGGAGGATCTTACCAAGTTGCCACCCCATCGAGAGATTGAGTTCTCTATTGACTTGGCTCCGGGCACAACTTCAATTTACATGGCACCATATAGGTTTACGTTAGCCGAGTTATATGAGTTGAAGGTGCAACTTCAAGAATTGTTAGATAAGGGCTTTATTCACCCTAGTACCTTGCCTTAGGGAACACCAACTCTATTTGCAAAGAAGATGGATGGCACTTTTTAGTTGTGTATTAGCTAGCATAAGTTGAACTGGGTAATTGTCAAGAACAAATAACCGTTACCGAGAATAAATGACTCGTTTGACCAACTAAAGGGATCTCGTTGCTTTTCGAAGATCAACTTGAGATCGGGTATCACCAATTGAGGGTGAAAGAGGAGGACATTCAGAAAATGACATTCCATACGTGGTATGGCCATTACGAGTTAATGCACCGACTCGTTTGTGGACTTGATGAATCGAGTCTTTTCAGAGTTCCTAGACTAGTTTGTGGTTGTCTTCGTCGACGACATATTGATTTATTCACCTTCTGAGGAGGAACACGAGGAAAATTTACAAGTTGTATTAAAGTTGCTTAGGGCACACCGTCTATATGCTAAGTTCGAGAAGTGCAAGTTTTGGCTCAAAGAAGTTAAAATTCTAAGATATGTTGTGTCCGGGGAAGGAGTGACTGTAGATTCCTCTAAAATAGACATAGAGCGACATTGGGAGTATTCTAAGAATGCCTTTGACATTCGTAGTTTCTTGGGCTTAGTCGGGTATTACCAACGTTTTGTGAAAGATTTTTCTAGGTTGGCTTCGCTATTGACTAAGTTGACGAGGAAATGAGTTAAGTTTGTGTGGAATGAGACTTGTGAAAAGTTGTTTCAGGAGCTTAAAACTAGACTCACCACTGCTGCAGTTTTGATTATTTCAGAGAAGGGTTTGGGTTATTTAGTGTGTTATGATATGTCTCGAGAAGGTGTTGTGAGTTGATGCAAGAAGGGAAGGTAGTGGCTTATAGCTCATGGCAATTGAAAACTCATAAGAAACTATCCTACACACGACTTAGAGCTAGCAGCAGTGATTTTTGCCTTAAAAATCTGAAGGCATTATCTGTACGGAGAGAAATTTGAGGTGTTTTCTGAATCACAAGAGTCTGAAGTATCTGTTCTCATAGAAAGAATTGAATTTGATGCAAAGGATATGGATGGAGTTCGTTGAGGATTATGACTTTGAGTTGCATTATCATCCGGGGAAGACTAATGTAGTGGCCAGTGCTTCGAGTAGGAAGTCCGTGAGTATTGTAGTGAGTATTGCTATCTGGAAATGGAAGATGTTGGGTGTTATCAATAAGTTTGACTTACATCTAAGCGAGTTCGTTGAGTTGGCCACTTTGTTTACTGTTGTTGCACAACCTACTTTGGTTAGTCGGGTTATTGAGGCACAACAGCACGACTGCAAGGTAGAGACTATCAGAGGAAAAATCTCTAGTGGAAAGGTAGAGAAGGGCTTGAATGTTCATCTTGATCTGAGTGTGAGACACCTAGATCGTCTATTTGTGTCAAAGTCTTGTAAAAAGAAGGTACTCCAAGTATTTCACCATTTATGCATTACGGTACATCTGGGAGGCACAAAGATGTACCACGTTTTTTACCACCAGTTTTGGTAAAGGGGGATGAAGAGAGACATGGCTCTATTTGTTTTGAGGTGCCTCACTTGTCAACAAGTGAAGACCGAACACCAACGGCCAGTGGTTTTGTTACAACCCTTGCCCATAGCCGAATGGAAGTGGAAGCATGTCACGATGGATTTTGTTTTGGGTAGTGGTTGACCAGTTAACCAAGTCCACTCATTTCTTACACATGCGCACAAGTGACTCAATGGATTATCTCGCTAAATTGTATGTTAGGGACATAGTTCAACTTCATGGGGTGTCGGTGACTATCGTCTCGGATAGGGATCTGCATTTTATGGCTCAGTTATGGCAAAGCCTACAAAGTGCATTGGGTACTAAGTTGACTTTTAGCACTATCTATCATCCTCAAACCGACGGCAGTCTGAGCACACCATTCAAATTTTAGAGGACGTGCTTCGAGTTTGCATTCTCGACTTTAAAGGGTCGTGGGAGAGGCACTTGCCTTTGGTAGAGTTTGCCTATAACAATACCTTTTAGGCGAGTATCGATATGACATCTTTTAAGTCCTTGTATAGCCAACCTTGTAGATCTCCTATTTATTGGGCCAAGGTAAGTGATGCACCTATGCTAGGTTTGAAGTTATTCTGAGAGACAACGAAGAAAATTACACTTATCCGTAAGACGTTGGTTTCACCTCAAAGTCGTTAGAAGAGTGATGCCAACCGTAGGCGGAGTCCCTTGTCTTTTGAGATGGAGGATCATGTGTTCCTCAAAATTTTGCCAAGATAGGATTTGATGAGATTTGAGAAGAGTGGGAAATTATCTTCGAGGTTCATTACACCCTTTGAGATTTTAGAGCGGATCAGAGAGTTAGTTTATCGGATAGCTTTGCCGTCCCAACTTTCTAAGGTTCATGATGTGTTTCATATTTGTGTGCTTCAGAAGTATAAGTTGGATCCTTCAAATGTGCTATATTGGACTGATTTAGAGATAGATAAAGATGCCTCGTATGAGGAGAGACCGGTTCAAGTCTTGGATACTCAAGAGTAAGTCTTGCAAAGCAAGACTGTTCTTTTCGTTAAAGTGTTGTGGAGACACCATGGGGTCGAGGAAGTAACTTAGGAGCGTGAGACTGAAGTCCGTGATAAGTATCCGAACTTGTTTTCTAGTGTTTGAGTTTTTTTTGCTATTATTTTCATGTTTTGTTGTAATAAATGGGAGTTGTAAACTTGTGTAAAGAAATGTTGTAACGTGTTCGGTCGGAATATAGTCCTTTATGCCTTTAGGCTTATGTTGATATTGTAGTGGTGGAACATTTGTTTTGAGATGTAGTCCAATTTCAAAGACGAAATTTCCTAAGGAGGAGATTATAGTGGCCCGGGTTCAGACTCGATCCTTTTATACAATTACTTATGGGCAGGTGTTTATTTTGTTATGAGTATTACATCTTCATTGGGTTTTGTTGTCTCCGGGACCCTGTTTTGTATGTAACAGATTGGCAGATTTCTTCTCTATTATTAAGGTCATGTTCACGACCATCTTGTTGGCAACTGCAATGGTGCTAGGTTACACTCGCAATGGCCCGTGACCAGGCCGCGAGGAAAAACACCTCCTAATACGTTTGCCTATGGGTTATGTGTATGCCAGCGATAGTTAGGTCGCACTCGCGACCAGGCACATTCGCACCTACAATGGGCCACTACTATGTGTCCTTCAAGTCTTTATGTAGGCAAAAGTGTGTGGCCCGCAAGGGATCGCTAGTGTAGGCCGTGACTACGCCTTTCATGCTCACAGTGTGTTGTTTGAGCCCACAATGCATCTTTCTATATATATCACCAAAAAGCTACAAATATTTACTTTTTGAGCTCATCTTCTTCTCTTGTCTTCTCTCTCTAGACTGCCATTTTCAACCTCTAAGCTCTAAACACTTGCTTTTCATCTAGTAATATCCATGTCCTACCCCTAGTGGCTTTAAGGTAGAACAAGTTGAAGACTACGTTTTGATAGAAATTTCAAGTTTCCAGCGTCGTTGGTTTTCGAGGGTTGTTCTTCATCTTCTCGGGCATTGAGGTAGGGGTTTTTTTTTCATTTATGCAAGATCTTTGACTTTGTTATGTGCTCTTGAGTGAAGTAGCATTTTAGGTTGATTTGGGCTGATTTGGTTTGATTTGGGTTTGAACTTAAGTTGTAAAAGAGAGGGTTTTTTCTTGAAAATGATAGTAGAATGATTTTGGTATTGAGAATTTTGGAAAATCACTTTTAAAAATGTGAAATATTGAAAAGAATATATGTTTGGGCTATTTAGAAATCTTTGGGTATCCATGGCATTAATAAATGATAAAGGAACTGTTGAGATTTGAATAGATTATTTGATAATATCTGTTAGGTTGAAAAGTGGAGATGAAAATATATTGTTTCTCCATGGACTGAAAGTTTATATTTATACCCATCTCTTAAATTTATTTGTTGTATAGGGATATCTGTTTTGGGCTATCGGTGGAGGATAACTTTGATTGTTGTAGAAATCACATGAGAACAAGGTTAACTAAAACCCTTTACTCATGCATCTTTCACTTGAACATTGGTTTCATATTTATGTATTGAAAATGTATTATTTTGAGAAAAATTAGTGAATACCGTGGTAAATCTGGTTAAGGGATATAGTTGTGGTTGTTATTTATATTGGCCTGTGTGTCCTTGGTGAAAGTCTAGAAACTCCCGCAGTTAAGTACCGATCCTTCCGGTTAGTACTGGTAAAATGGCTTTGGTAGTACTTTTATAGCCTACTAGCAGACATGTACCTAGAGATTCCTAGTGTGTGTATCCACTGCCCTGTTTTTTATTTTGGAAGTAATGGTTTATGAATTTAACTATAAACATGGCATTACATTGTTTGAAAGAGAAAGGTGCATCGTTTTGGTAAATGACATTCACCATATGATTTTGATAAACTTCATACAGTATGTTAAAGTGATTTCTACTAGGTTTTAGCTCACCCTATGTGGAAACCGCGGAAACCAACTTTCAGGTGTTGATGATTTGCTTTCGCCAAGAGGATAGTTTGGAAGGAAGTTGAGCTAGATGCTCATCTTTTATATTTCATTTTTGTGTAAAGCCTAAGGCTTCTATGTATTGGGCTTCAATCCCACTTTTGTTGATCTTGAAAATGTGTAACCACTAAGGCGTGAATTTGTAATAGTTTAGATATTAATGTTTAATAATCACATGCTATAGATTAAAGGTGTATTATCAATAAATGTATTATGCATGTGAACTGGTTTGTAATATTATAATGTCGTAAAGTGTTTGGCTATCTCAAATGTATATATGAACATTGTTTACTTCTGCTTATTATATGGATAAAATGTCAAGTTTTGGAAAGTCCAAATTCTTTATAATATAGGGGCGTAACAAGGTAGCTGCTTGCAAACTACATAATTTAGTGTCCAGTAACGATGCCCATTAACGATGCCCATTACAAATTGCAAAAAATAAAAAATAAAAAAATTGTTGTAACTAGTTGGTTTGTTAAAAAGTTAACACTCTTTCCTAACTCCTTTTTTCTCTATTGATAATAGAAGATGAAAGAGGATCAATAGTTAATATGCAATTAAAATGTCAATTGCTGATAGTTCTATATTTATTTGGAAAGATGTATAAATAGTTTTTTAGTTTAGTTTTGCACCATGTAGTAATTTCTGAAGGTGTTTGAATTGGTACATGATTTTCAGCTTACTATTCAAAGAAACAACCCTTTTTTAGCATTTGAATTTGCATCTATCATGTGTGAACCTGTTGATGAAAACAAATATAATTCACATAAATAATCGTTCCCTCAAAGTCGAAAATAAATTGATAAGATTACATTGCACATTCAATTCAATAAACTCATAGAATACAAAAACCACAAATTTAGCAGCAATTAAAATTATGAATAATGTGTAATCAATGTTCCATACAAAAGACAAATTAAGTTGGAACAATCAATCTTCCAACACCTCAATTAAAGTTCGTTAGAAATAAAAAAAATATGGTGACTTATAGAATTGTTTCTTCATACGGTAACTTATGAAATTGTTTCTTCATAATTATCAATAAGTAATCAAAGTCTCCCTTTTGTGCACATTGGAAAATTTATTTTAAATCTGAAAGACAAAACTCTCAGTTGAATCTAGGCTACAAATGGAAAAGACCAATTAAAGCTATTAAATTATAGATGAGTGTAAAATAGAGGGAGGAGAACAAATAATAATAATACATAAATAAAAGTAAATTTAGATCTCCAGCATAAGAATTAGCAATAATAGGATCAGTTGAGTGCGGGATCTCCCGGAGGGCATCCGAGTGCGTCTAATAGTTTAAACCCTTTCACGAGTGCAATGTGAAACAGAATGAGAGTCCAAATCTAGCAAATCCATAAAAAATCCGCTAATCACAAGAAATGCCAAAAATGGACTATATCACCAATTCAAAGTCACGCAGCTACTCTTTTGGGAAAAACTAGGAAACCTATGACTCATACCAAAGGCCACTGTCCATCACTAAGGCTGTGCAAAATACCGCCAAATCTACTAAAACTGCACCGATCTGCATCAATCCGCACCGCTTCCGCTAACTGCAGATTAAACTTTAAAATTTATAATCTGTCTTCGAGATCGCTCCTCTTCACTATAGTTGATACATATATATTTTTTAACTGCTATCAAAATATCAAAGTAAAAATGAACGTGAGAGATATTTAAGATGTGAAATTTGTTACAAATTAGTAGTTATATACATGAAACATATTATGTCAAATTAGTTTGTGTTATATATATGGAAAATATTTTGCAAATTAGTGTTATATATTATGTAAATGCTTGATAATTGGTCAGAATATTTTTTAAATCGCCAATCCGTCTAAAAACTCTCAAACCGCAATTTATCAATCCGCCAAACTGCTATTCAGTTTATAATTTTACTCTCAAACTATCTAAACCGCACCGCACATACCTCTATCCGTCACAACCAAAGTGTCTCGGCTCGAAAACTTAGGTATGAGGAGGAAAGGTCATGAATTGAGCACCCTCACTCACCCAATTATAGATCAGCCTCTACTAATTCACAATATGGCATTCATTACCAAGACATGCTCATGTTCCAATTATTAATGCTAAAATTACTATATGAAACAAACAAGTATAGACTAAATCACTTACTTTGACATGCTTTGATTTCATGCATTTTTATAAAAGAGTTTGAAAATGTGCAACTCAAAAGGAAAGATGAGTTCACATGCATAGAAATCAAGATCATCCCAACTTAAGCAAAATAACCTCCATCCACTAGCAATCAAAGCGATATCTCAAATAAACAAGTAGCCACTTGGTAGTATGCTAGGCATAGTAAGAAAAACATACACAAACGGGATGCAAAAGATGAAAGAAGCTCACCTAATACTCTTCTGCACCAAGCCAAACGAAAATAGTTAGAAAAATATGCATGATCCTAAACACAAAAAAAAAAAACTAATGCAACACACAAAAAAAAATGCAAATAAAGATTTGGCTACTAATCATATGATACATGAACCATCTCAAGACATGGGGTAGCGCACATAATCACATAAGAAGTAAAGGAATGAGAGACAAAATGAGCCAAGTCTTATGCATGAAATGGATGCAAAATATGGAAGAATGGAGAAGAAAACATGATACCAAAATAGGGAAAGGTCTAAATAAAAGGGATAGAAAGAAAGAGATAAGGGATATATATATATATATATATCAAAACTACAAACAAAAGAGACTAATCAACAAGGATAATGGAAGCGATTACTAAAATAAAAGCTAACATGGATGATTTAACTATGCTAATAAAGCTATCAAATAAAAATGGAAAAGCTACCAAGCATCACAAAATGCTACATGATAATCATAGAAACAATCAAATAAAGAATGAAAATAAATCAAATCCATCATCCTCATCATGAAGGAGATGAGATTATGGTCTTCTTTAATCACCAATGCATATAGAACATCACAAGATGATCATGGATGCAAAACAAAGAGAGACTAAAATGAAAACTACCATACTCATCATAGGAGAAGAGATGAGATGATAGACTTCTTTGATCATCAAAGATATAGGAAATCAATGATGATCATAGAAGCAACAATCATGAAATGGAAGCTAAACAAAAGTAAATCAAAGAAGTGAACATAAATCTACACCATCTCTCATGGAAAAGGGTAAATAGATACCCAAATCCATGTTAATAGTAGATGGAGAGAGTAGATTACAAATCACTTCTAGGTGGAATCTATGTTTGGCTTCCAAGAAAGTAGAGAGAAAATGAAAGAAAGTAAGACAAAATTAAAGAAGATGGAATTTATAAATCTCTAACCACCAATTTAAGCCCATGGGTCACCCAATTAATTTCATAAAGCAATCCAAATGGTCATTTGAATGTGAACATGGATTGAGTCATGTGAATTAAACTTGTTTGGATGATGGGAAAATTAGTGAGAAAGTGATGGAAAATGAAAGAAAATGAAAGCAAACAAGAGAATTATGAAAACAAATCACAAGGTAACACTAGACTCTATACAAGTCCAAAACTAATCTAGATTATGAAAGAAAATTAGAAAATAGAGTGTTTGGGAGATGAGAAAATGAGAGAAAGTGCAAGAAAATAAGAATCTATATAATCCAACACATCCTGTGGAGGGGTGGCTAATCCCCTTCACTATCCACAAGGCCCAATCAAATCAATCAAATCTCCAATGATAGCAACAAATAGAGTGTTTGAGAGAAGAGAAAAAAAAAAGAAGGTAGAGAAAATGAAAGAAAGTTCGTTATATCTCTTCTCAAATCCAAAGCAAGAGGGGATGAGAGCCAAGCAATGAGAAATAACTATTATTTTCCTCTCAAGCTTCAATAGAGACTCATGAATCTTCAAGCTTAGTCTTCAATGGAGGAGAGAGAATATTTTGGAAGTATTTGGGCACAATTTTTAGTAAAGTGATGAGAGAGCAAAACTTGTATTTTTAGGCCAAAGAAATGTACCAACCAAGAGAATATGCTCAAGATATCCACATGGAATATTCTAAAATGCTTGGGGATCACTCTTAATCCAAATGGAATATTCCAAGATGCTAGGAGAACCACTCAAGAAGTTGTTTGGTCAAGATTTTGTGGCATTTTTGGGATCTTTTTTGGAAAAAAAAGGGGGGGGGGAACCTCTAATTCTTCAAAGGAAAGGGGTTTTATAGGCTTTGGGGCTTTGGAATATCTCTCAATAAAATTGCTCAACAAATGTCATAATAGGATGCGCCGGATAAGAACTATCTGGCCGAAAAGAAGTAACCCGGCATATTTCCTTAGAAAATACTCCAATAAAGGCAAAAAAGGCCCAAAGATGCGTCCACGGATCATAATTGTTCAGTGCATTGCTTGGAAAATGTTCGATGAAATAGAAAGGATTCAGGCATGTATCCATGGGCTAAAATGATTCAGGGTGTTCCTTGAAAAGTTGTTCGGTCGACCAAAACTTATCGAACTGATTTTCTTGAAAGGTTTTCCCTATTTTCCCATTCATTCTGCCTTTCTAAGCTAACTCTTTTGAAAAGGGGATCAAACATTTTTTGAAAAACCTAATGCTAAGAATGGCCAAAATGAATGAAAAAGTGCCCATTGCCTTAAAAGCATCTTTGAAAATAGATTTTAGGATTCTTAAAATGTTTTGGCCAAAAAAAGGGGTATGAGACTAAGGATAAGATTTACTTGAGGACAACTTAAGATCCATTTTTGTTTCATCATTCACTTCGGGGATACCCAAGTTTTAGGGTTAGTAAAAAATGAGGTGTCTACATTGAGTTTATCAGAAATAGAATGATATCAATAATAAAGTCCTTATTAAAAAAAATAAAAAAATTAACAAACATACACACAAAAACACAAAGCGACATAAACAAGAATCCCTGACAACTATTTGCAACAAAATCCTGAAATGGGTTTTCTCAAATTTATAAATAAATTTATGAAGCAAGTACAAAACTAACAAAGCCCTGAGTGGATGGATGCTCATTCACTCAATCGCAAGTATTTGCAACACCAAATCTTGAAATGGGTTTTCTCAAATTTAAAAAAATGTCCTCTCAATTTATAAAGCAAGTAAAAATTAACAAAGCCCTGAGTGGGTGCTCATCAATTCAGTAAAAAAATGAGGAGTTCACTTAAAAATATGCTCACAACTTTCATAGATAATCTAGTTTGCTTAGTAATTGTGATTTGGTTCCTTTCTCCTCTTTTTTTCTTTTTTCTTGTTTTGTAAAAACTAATAAAGCAAAACTCATTCTCTTAAGTGAATTCTTGGATTGACATAATCTAATCATCTTTTTAGAGCATATGTGATGACTCATAAGAGTTACTTTATCAATTTGAAGCCCCATGGAGATGCAAACAAGGTATGTAGATGTACAGTTACTAATTTAACCAAAAAAGTGCAGTTGTATGATAGATTCCACATAAAATTCACCTCCATCCAATTGTTACTTGCAAGCTTACTATTTTAAATTCAAATGAAGGAACAATTTACTCTAATATAGACAACATCACAATTTAATTGCAAAGGTATGAAAGAAAAGGCTACTAAAAAACAATGAAGATTTTGAAGTTCAAGTCCATAAGAGTATTGCGAAAGTCTTCAGGAATTAAAAGAGCTTAAGGACCAAAAAAGACACATAAAAAAGCAATGAATTTATTAATTAAGATACTATATCATTAGTTGCATTGGGATAATGACTCAATTGAAGTTAATACAAATTAAAAAGTTAAACCATAGTCATAATTTTTGGGATGGTCCATGATTACTTTAAAAATTCTTCACCGAAAAAGTGCACTTTTTCGTCATTAAATATAGCTCTTGATTAAGTGAAAAAATCTAGGCTAGAAGATTATATCACAAAGCAGTGTATTACTTACAACGGAATACTTGCCAACCTTAAATTATATCACAAAGCAATGCATTACTTATAATGGAATACCTGCGAATTATTTGGATTAAGGTTCATTAATGATATAATGCCAACCATTATACTTCTTTAAAATCTATGTCAACTTAGAAATGATGTTACAAGCATCAACCAAAAACACCCAGAAATAAAATCACAATAAAGCAAATAACAGATTTCTGAAATGGCATAAGAATTGAAATGCAATAATAGTAAAAAAAAAATTCAATCAACCAAGAAATGAATACAGTTAATTGCATGTTCTAATCGATTGAGTACACATTTTCAGGTTATTGACTGTAGAAACCCTTCCACTAAGACATATATAAGAATTTGTTTACATAACCATCTTGTAAAGCTTTAGTGGATCTGAAAGTTATAGCCAAATTAAGAAGTAAGCCTACAAACAAAATTCCAAACATGGCAACCCATTCCACACCCCAAATTCTTAAAGTAAAAGTTAAAAACTTATTTGTTTTATAAAGAAAAAACATCAATGTACTTCTAATGAAACCGTTTCACAAGATTAAGCTAATTGTCTTAGATATGGGATATCATTGAGAATCCTATGCTTTTTTCTAGTATGGAATGAGTTAATCATCTACATTAGTATCTTATCGAACAGTCCATCAAAGATCTAAGAATTACATCATACCAAACCGTTTCACAAGATTAAGCTAATTGTCTTAATTGTGGGATATCATTGAGAATCCTGTGATTTTTTCTAGTATGAAATGAGTTAATCATCTACATTGGTATCTTATCGAACAGTCCATCAAAGATCTAAGAATTAAATCATACCCACTTTAAAAATTTTGCCCAAACTCTCTTAAAGAACATTTGAATATTAATCCCCCCAAAAAAAAAGAAAAAAAAAATCATGACAGAAGAA
This sequence comes from Camellia sinensis, assembly GCF_055761805.1. Classification (NCBI taxonomy): domain Eukaryota; kingdom Viridiplantae; phylum Streptophyta; class Magnoliopsida; order Ericales; family Theaceae; genus Camellia; species Camellia sinensis. Next base: position 85,102,351 of record NC_138964.1, read on the forward strand.
ACCATACCTATAATTCAAAAAGTTGTGAAATTCAAGTGATTTCTCCTCCAGACACAAAAATATAGACCGAATTGTGTTAAAAAAAAAAAAAAAAAAAAAAGCCTTCTTCATGGCCAAAAGGGAAAATATTGCAAACATATCAAATAAATCTAATATTTTTATAAAAATTATACTTTTAATAGTTTCTAGCGGTAGATCTAACAACAACACAAACATGGAAGGCAACTTTATATATTTTTGAGAGAGAAGTTGAGGGATGTGGTCTATAAAATTAAGGCGGGGTGGCTTAAGTGGAGGAGTGCGTCTAGGATACTATGCGATAAACAAGTACCCACTAGACTAAAAGGGAAGTTTTATAGAACAGTTATTAGACCATGGATATTGTATGGAACGGAATGTTGGGCAACTAAGAAACAATATGTAAATAAGATGACTAAAATGGAAGTTTTATAGAACGGTTATTATAGACCACCGATATTGTATGGGACGGAATGTTGGGCAACTAAGAAACAACATATAGATAAGATGAGTGTTACTGAGATGAGAATGCTAAGGAGGATATGTGGCAAAACTAGAAAAGACAGAGTTAGGAATAGGTATATTCGAGAATGGGTAGAGTAGTACTGATAGAAGATAAGTTGAGGGAGAATAGATTGAGATGGTTTGGTCATATATAACGGAGACTAACAAAGGCAGTAGTGAAGAGATGTGATACAGTGACAGTAGATGGAAGTGTTAAGGGAAGGGACAGACCTAGATTGACGTGGGTTAGTGTAATAAATAGAAATATAAATATCATTAATTTGACTAACGATATGACCTTAGATAGAGTCGAATAAAAAAGGAGAATTCATGTAGTCGACCCCACTTGATATTTAAGGTTTGGTTTGGTTAAGCTGAGGGATGATAGAAAAAATGGATCCATTTTTTGAAGGAAAATAGAAAAATAATATAAGTAGTGTGGAACCCAACTCTACACTCGCTTCCTCTCCCCCCCCCCCTCCCCCCTCAAAAAAAAAAAACACAAATTAAAATTTAAAAATGATACATTTAAGGGAAGAGATGATGGAGAAGAAAGGGAAATAGAGGAATTAAAAAGAACAAAAAACCATTTTAGGATTTTGAAAGAGATGTACCAAGGATATAATCAAAGCTGCATTCAAGCTCAATAAGATCAATCTAGTTCTTCCATGTTGTAGTAGCAGAGACAGGTAAGCCGTCACAGTTGCAAATGTGGGGGAATGCCACAAATGGTTCAGTCTAAAGGGAGGGTGGTGGCGTCTTAAGTTGGAGGGGATTTTCCGTAGAGGGCTTGGTGCTTGCTGGTTGCTCGTGATCTGTGATAGCTAATGATGATGATATTATTTTTTTCCGAAATTACCCCATTTTATGTGGATAACATTCAATCACACACACAAGAAGATTGAAAAATAAAGGTTGAAAATGGAGGATTATAATGCAATTGACTAATAGCCCTAAAATATATACTCCCTTGACTATTTGGTTAAAAATGATGTGTATCCCATATTTGTTTTTCATGGAATTAAATGTCTGAAAATAGTTATTTTAGTGAATCTCATATTTGATTTGAAAATTATGAACTATATTGTTTAAATTGTTTACAATGACAATGCTAAATTTCAAGTATATTTTATTTTAAAAAGACAACTTTTAATTTTATTTAAATACAATATTAGAAGCATACTTTCATTTATGATTTTGCTAATACAAAAAAAAACACACACACACACACACACGCACACACGCACACACGCACAACAACAACAACAACAAACAAACAAACAAACAAACAAACAAAAAGTAAGAGAAAACTATTGTATATCATCATATTAATTTATACCTGTTTAAAAAAATTTAACATGTTTAAGAAAAAAAGATTAAAAAAATGAAAGAAATAAATTTTATATATACTTGATGGTTAATGTTGTCATTTAACTAGCAAATTGGAGATTGGTTCATTCCGTTCATTTCTATCCCACACTCCCATGGGATTGAATTACTTGCATACGAGGGATTATTAGTTTGACATTCACTTTTCCAATCAAACATTAGACCATCCACTTTGTTAGACATGGAACCCAATCCCATGCCCTAAACCCACCAAACAAACACCTCAGTATATAGGCCTTGTTTGCTTTTTAAATTTTTTTGACTAAAATAGCTAATAAAGGCAAAATAGGCTAAAATAGTTAATAAGATAAAATGTCACATTCAACTCATAATCATTTCATTTATTCTTTTATAACCATCAAATCAACTATAGAAAGAAAGAAGGAAAAAAACAAACAAGCAAACAAATTATTTTCTCAAACACAACTATTTTAATCATACTAAAATCGTTAAAAAGCCAAATAACCAACTAAAATAATCAACTTAGCAAACAAGGCATAGTATGAGAAATTCTATTTCCACATACCTAAATACCTAAATGTACACACATAATGAAATATTATTTTAATGATAATTATATCCTAAATTAAAATGACCATAATGGACATCCACTAGCACCCATAATATTATATGAAAATATTCTCTGCGCACATCTTTTAAAAATATAAAAAAAAAAAAATCTCAATGTACACCTTTTGAGTAAAAAAAAATTAAACTCTAATTTTTCCATTGTTGTCACTTTGTTTGCTACACACTCTATACTTCGGGAGCTTCTATTTGCACACATCTATTCCTCTCTTTCCACACACTTAATGATATTTTTTTTATTACATTTTTATCCTAAAATAAAATTAACAAAATATCCATTTCTTCTTTAACCAAAACCCTAACCCTAACTATCCCTATTGCTGGTTGCCACTCCCTCTGATCACCCCCTTCCTCAACATAGTCCCTCTTTCTGTCGCCTCCTCCCCAGCCCCCCTCTTCTCGAATCAAAACCGCTCCCCACCCTATCGTTCACCACTCACTCACCCTCCCCACCACCCCCACAACCCACCACTTCGCGACGCAACACCGCCATCGCCGTAACTCACACTCCTTCGCGATCCTTAATTCGCAAAGAGATAGAGAGAGAGAGAGAGGGCATCGTGGAACCTAGATCTGGGAAGAAGACTCATTTTCTTACCATACCAGTATCGAAAGAATCGCCTGCATTCGAAAATCAACCATCGAACCAATGAATTTGGTTCGGCCATCAACATGCGAACAAAACACATTGGTTCAACCATCAACATCCGAAATCCCCTTTCGTCTGCGAACTATTGCCGTCGTCATCGCCTCCCTTTTTGCGATTGAGAGGAAATGAAGCTTGACATCTTCAATGAATAGATGAAGCTTTTGAGGGACGAACGGTAGAGTGTGAGAGATGCGTGTGTGTGTGTGTGACAGATGGGTGGTCTTGCCAACAAACACCACAGTCTAAGATTGACTTCAGAGGTGTGTGAAGTGAGCAAAATAAATTGGGATTAATTTTTTAACTGTATGTTGAGAAAGATGTGCACAAAGAGGAATGAGTGTGTGCAAATAGAAGCTCCCTTATACTTCTATATTACTTGCAAATCAATACTCTCATAGCAACTCTCATATTACTTTAATCTCTAAATTTATACTCTATTAGTGATGAAAATGTTAGTTTTTTCGTATAGAACATTTTTTCTCCAAATGTTACTCTCATAACAACTCTAATTTTTTTTTTCAATCGGACAACCAGTACCGAATTATTTCATTATATTTGGACATCAACTGCCGAAAGTGTTTTTTATTATTTATTTTTTTTTGAACAAATTTGTCGAACTAATCACTTTTATTTGGAAGTTAAGTTTCAAATTAAATATATAATTTCGGAAAACAAGTGCTAAAATCTGGAAACCGAAAAAAAATGGAGGGTTTTATGGTAATGAGTGCACAGAGATCTGGAAATGGTAAATGCAATAACAAAATGGAAAGATGCCCCATCTTCAACAATATTTTCGAGAGATTTCAATGGTCTCTTTAATGGAGGTTCAATAGAGTCTTCAATGGAGGACTTTATATTCATTTCACTTCACTTCACACTGTGGTCTTGAATGGTTTTCACGTGGATCTATAATGGGTCTCCAAATCCGGAAAGTAAGGTCACTCAACAAGTGTATGAAAATAAGGATAGAGTGGTATGTGTATAATGATTATAAGTGAATGGCATAATTGTAACTTTTAGTGTATAAACTGAAAAAATTAATTGACAATTAAATTAATAAATGTGAACTGAAAGAAGATATTTATTGAGATAATTAAGTCAGTTGAAATAGAATTTCTTGCATATTATGCCTTCATTTGAGATGTGAGTTGGCTTTTTGACTTTTTAGTTTTTTGGCTATTTTAGCTTGGGGTTAAAAAGCCTCGTTTGGGATAGACTTTTTGATTTTTTTTTTACTTTTGTAAAAGAAAAAATAAAATGATTATAGGTTGGATGTGACATTTTGTTCTATTTAATTAAACTAAGCAATTTTAGGGTGTTTTAAAAAGTTAGTTAAAAGCTGACTTTTTTTGACTTTTTTAGCTAAAAAAATTGGGAAATTCTATTTCTACCCACCTAATTAACTCAAGGCAAATCTTTTCTCAATACACATCCCTATTAATTTAATTATTAATTAATTTTCTCAATCCACATTCTTAAAATTACAATTAAATCCTTCACTCATAACATGGTACACACACTTTACCCTCAAATACACACTTTATTTGATCCTAATTCACATTTCTGGTTCCACCCACTTTGGTGAACACCAAAGTGACTTGGTTAAAAGAAAAAAAAAAAAAAAAAAAACTTTGCACTTTTCTCACCTCCATTGAAGACTTTGAAGAGCTTCATTGGATCTCTACTAAACACTATTCAAAACCTTATTTAAGGTAAGGAATCTTTCCATTTTATTATTACATTTATCATTTTGTTATTACATTGACCATTTTCGAATATCTCTTTACTTCATGGGCGTAAAAGTATCGATTTTTGGCTTGCTGTGTAGATCTCGGCATTGGGTATCCGAATCCGTGTGTTTAATTCGGTACTTAGTTACCGAATAATATGTATATTTTCATTCAATTATTCTGAATAAAATACATAATTTCGCACTTTGATTTTGAATATATTCAATGTTTTCGGTTCTATTTTCTGAATAGATTCAATAATTTCGGTAATTATTTTCCAAAATATTTGTGTTTGTTCGAACCTGAAGTTCCGAATGGGTTTTTTTTTTTTTTTTTTTTTTTAAATATATGATATAGAAATTTACACCAAGTTACATAGGCCACCAAGATTGGTTTTATTTTAGGTTCTTTTCCAACAATTTTATTTTATGGATATGTTTATGTTTTTTTTTTTCGAAATTCAATGCATAACAATAGAAACAAAAATCTGTGTAGTATTGGTATTTCCACATGATATTGTTAGCTTAGTAGTTGGGTCTTCAGAAATTTTGTTAGCTAAATAGTTGAACAAAACAATTGCATTATATAGAATATTAACGCTTGAGTTATGTTGCCTTTGGGGTTTGTCCTTTCAAAGCATTGAAATTGGTGCCAAATTTGGTCTTTGTTTGTATACTTACAGCTACAACAAGTTAACAATCAATGGCATGTACAAAGACAAGTGATGGGCAGTCCTTTGATTGTTTGAAAAATGATGTTGGCATTGATTAATGACCATGTTGGCTTAGTAAATTGGCCGAAATGAAGTTAATCTGTTTTTCGCATGTTGTGAACTTCAACCAAACTAATTGGTGAATGATCTGTATAGAATACAAATAGTTTTGCTATATCCATGTTTACATTGTAATTTTTCAACAAATCCTAGTCTAAATCTTTCATAAGTAGTAGGGTTGTGTATTTAACTTATTTTGTTAATTTCACATCGTCCAAATTGTGAATTTAATGGTCTATAACTGCGTATTCGATTTCATTAAGGTGGCATGGTTAGGCTACTTATTACTTGCATTGATGTGATCCTTTTCTGGGAGTTCTTATTCTATTTCATTATATTGGGTTGATGAGAACAACTTTCCTTATGTACATGGATGCTAGTCCCAGTGAACGTCGGTCAGTAACAGCTTCGAACAGAAGACTCTGTGAATTAGTGTAACAACCCTCACCTCTGATTAATGTTAAACTGTGACTGAGCATGATAAGTCACTGATAAGAATGATATCCTGAATCAATTGTATGAGTGTATTATTTTGAATGCATTTCTATCTGTTTAATTTCTGAATGATCTGTTCACGTTTTAATTTCGAACTGCAAATTGAAAGCCTTATCGGCGACCGAATCAGAAATTGATTAGTGTTTTATGATAGTAAGAATTTATGTGATTTTATGGTAGATTTAATTTAAATTTGATTTGGAATGATTAAATTAGCATGGTTAATGTTAAATTACATTAACTTGAATTATTTGCATTTTTGCCACTAGTGGGCACTTTAGGCCATTAATTGATTTTATATCATTTTGTTGCACCATTCTCATCCATCTTCTTGCCAAAAACCATGAGAGAGAGGGAGGTAGGAGAAACTTGATTTCATTTGAGAGTTGCTTGAGACTTAGAAGAAATTGAAGGGGGAATTGCAAAATTAGACCTCCATACTTGGAAGTCAAGACCTAGGTAAGGAAATCATCTTCTTAATTGTGAATTTAAGCTATTTCTTGCATGGTTCATGGAAAATTTAGAGTTTAAAGTCAAGAATTAATTTAAAGAGTTGAATTGTGAGCTAATTTATGCATGCATGTACATGTTCTAGCATTTTGAAGTTGTTCTTCATGAAATTCTTACATGCAAGTTCATATTTTGGTTGTAGTCCATGAATTCACCTTGATTTTGATCTCAATCTTACATTTGATCATGATTTGGAGCATTGGAGTCCATTAGAACTCATGCATGTTATGTTCTTGCTTAGTTCATGAAAGTTTCTTTGAATTGTGTTCAATTAGCTCACCTTTGGGCTTTATTTTACAAAATTGATCTAGAAAATATGTTTTAGTATGAGTTTTCAAGTGTTTTCCAGAAAATGGGCCCAAACGGTTGAGTTTTGAAGTGTTGAATGCTTGGTTTGAGCTTGAGAGGCAAATTTGGAAATTCCAGATTTTGGCTTCCACGCTCGAGCGAAGGATTCCACGCTCGAGCAACCATCTTTTGTTCAGAGCTCCGCTCGAGTGAAGGAATGCTGGCTCGAGCGTAGATTGCAAGCTCTCAAGTTTTCTGCATGTGTAGACGCACACTCGAGCGAAGAAACCTACACTCGAGCGAGGATTGTGTCTCACGCTCGAGCGAGCGTCAAGCGGAGATTTTCAACATCCAGCACTTTTTGCATTTTTACAGACTGCTCGAGTGAGGAAGTCCACGCTCGAGCGACCCCTCTATTTTGGCACGCTCGCTCGAGCATAGAAAGCCACGCTCGAGTGAGACCCCTGTTTCGGCAAAAATTTGAAAAGTGTTATAAAGTGCATTTTGGCATCCTCATTCCATCCTAGGCATTCCTAGGCCAAGTTTAAGGCATCTTAATGAGGATAATGTTATAGAACCACACCATGTATAGTTAAGGGCTAAGTTATTGATCCCGAGTGTGTGTTCGTTCTGTTACTCTGTAGGGTTGGCATCTGAGGACGCTCGTTAGCTTGTCTATAGCCCAGTGCTCTGTGAGTAACAATGTTGTAAAGATATGTTCAATTATGATTATTTTCTGAATGATCAACTGTACTGCTTACTGAAATGTTAGTGTTCAATGAATGAATGTTTATCCTATTTGTAAACTGTACTCGTGGCATCCATAATAACCTATTGTTACTGTTACTACTACTGTTACAGAGATCTCTGTCGGCCCCAATGTTGGGACCATTACTGTTCACTGTTTAATGGCCATCAACTGACTGTTCGGTCTGTTAAGACCTACTGTACTACTTTGCTATTGGATGTACCACATATGACTTTATGTTTCCTAAATGACCGTTATGGCATGAAATATGAGCCATTGACTGAATAACTAATACAATTGACTGTTTTAATTATTGAAAGGACATTCATTCTTAACCCCTTTACGCATATGTTATTCACTGGGCTTTAGCTCATTGTTTATATTTATATGTAGGTGTCCAGGCACCGGACCGATGCTAGGAGCGTCAGGTTAAGCTCCCGTTTTGTCAAGCCAACCGTTGTGCCTCACCTCGAGGTTCCCAGTTCATTCAAGCCAAGGCTGCTTTGGGGAGTTCAGGACCACCCTTTTGTCTCTGTTTTGTAATAAATGAATAATTTTTGACTGTACGATTATGTTGAAGGGACTTGGTCCCTAACCTGGATGTTATGTATATGTCTGATATGTATATATGTTTTGTTTATCAACGTGACTTGTGCATAAAATCTTTTTGCATTCAAATTGTCACAGCTCATTGGACATTTTTTATATACTATTTTGGCTTCCGTCAACCCCTTTACTCTGTATTACTGTCATTACTGTTAAGCAGGCCTTCGGTAATCACGGATTACTGGCCGGTTACGATGCTAAACCCATAGGGGCGAGTTTGGGTCGTGACAATTAGAAAGACGTGGACATGGAAGTGCTCGAGTTCATGATGATGACATGCACATTGCCATGGATGATGATCCTATACATGGTGCACTAGTTTTGGATGATATTGCTATATATGATGACCCTACTGGTGATGATGCTGATGTTGTTGATGAAGATATCCTTACTCAGCCATTTCTGGGAGGGCCAACTAATCCATCAATCCTTAAAAGTTTAAAAAGTCATGTTACCGCAACTATTTGGAATGGTGCTGATGAAAGGGGGCCCTTGAAGTGTCGTAATCACTCGTCTAAGATTCGTTCGTGGCCTTAGTGGGAACAAGGAAACAACGCTACATTTGTAAACATTGTGGAGATGTCAGGACTTGCACAATCAGCTCGTTGCACGTACCGCTTTGTCAACAAAATTGTAATGTCTAGTTTTGTTGAGAGATAGCAACCGGAGACAAACACCTTCCATTTGACTGTTGGAGAGATGACTATCACATTGGACGATGTCACCACTATCTTAGGGCTTCCCATTGTAGGCAAATCTATTAGTGTGCGTAAGTTGTCAAAAAGGCGGGCCATTGCATTAGTAGTTAATACTTTGGAAATTGATGAGCATGACGTTAGACATGAGATGTGTAGTGCTGGAGGCAATTCAATGAGGCTTGAGTGGTTGAGGGCACACTTTCATAATGTCATAGAAAATAATTCAATGGAAAGAATTGCATGGGCAGGTAGAGCATACTTACTATTTTTGTTAGGTTGTACACTTTTCAGTGACAAGACTTGTACTAGGGTCCCCATTGTTTATTTGAGTTTGTTATCCGATTTGACGACTGTATCTTCATATGCTTGGGGTGCTGCTGCATTGGCATACTTATATAGACAAATGGGGTACGCTAGCAGGTTCAGCGTGAAACAATTAGCTGGTTACATGACACTCCTTGAGGGATGGATTTATGAGCACTTTCGTGGATTCCGACCACACTTGAATGTGAATTACACTCGAGACATACCACATGTTCACTGTTGGACTTCTCGGAGAGAGTCTGGTGAAGAAACACAGTTGCAAGCTTTTCGAGAGGAGCTTGATAGGTTGGGTGTACATGATGTAAGTTGAAAAGTCCGTCAAAATTTGAAACTCTATATCATACAAAAATTACAATTGTCATATCTTACAGTTATTATTGTTTGCAGGTTATTTGGGACCCGTACCAGAATTGCAGTGATGTCCATCCGTGTCACCCAGTTACGTTCTACCACGGTTGCCTAAAGTGTTTGGAAGTAGTTGAACCATATCACCCTGATAGAGTTTTGAGATAGTTTGGCAGAGTGCAAACAATCCCTAATCCACCACTTGGCCCTATGCGTGCTTCTCGAGGAGCCACAACTCCACGCTACAATGTTATGTATGTATACTTGGACATCATTTGGGAGGCATGGGACAACCATGTGTTATCTGATCGGAGGAGGAGTACACCGGTACGGCAACCTTGGGATTGTGTTCTTGGTTACATGGATTGGTACCAAACCATTACCCATATGTATGTACGAAACCTAGCGCGTCGTTCTCAAGTGGACCCTAATATCCATCATTATCAGTATCCTAGCCAAGACGCACAAGTATCATTTTTTTCATTTACATTGCAAATTATTTATGTAAACTGTTACAAGTTTGTATATAATGTTATATTTGTTCTCGTAATGTAGCGTATGTCACAGATATATCAGATTACTCATCATTTCGGTAAGGCTGGCTATGAGGACAGTGTTCAACATCCTGATAGGCTTTACTACGCAATTGATGCAATCGAACAACTTCTTCAAGATCAGCACATTATTGAAGCTGCGCCCAGCACATCCACTCAGGGTCGGTCTGCACCCAGCTCTTCCACTGCACATCGTTTTGGAGCACATTACACTCGCCGGTCACGTAGTTAATAGTAATTTATAATGTTAGCACAAGTAGTTTCTGATGTATAAGGAGACAAATATTATTATTATCTTTGGATTATGTATTTTTGGATTATGTACAAGCACACATGTAGTTTGTGATGGTGTGAATGGATTGAACTACTATTTAATATTATTATTATTTTTTTTACATACTTGTTTAATCTTATTACATTTTAACAGCAGTTGCACTTGGTTAATATTATTTTCATTACATTTTGTGTTTAGACAATGTAAAAATAATATGACATCCATTTCATAAATTAGAGAACTATAATGCATATAATATTCTATTTTTTTTATAAAAAAAAAATTGACCATTACAAAATCTAATGGCAAAATGATATCCATCTCGTTACTCCATGCTAGTAAATCATAAAAACTAATGTCTTAAAGCTGTCATTACTACTCTGTAATACATCAATCTACGTCAACTACATCAAATGTCTCTCGAGTAGCTACATTAGGTCCTATGTTGTCTTTGAATTTTTGAATGCGACTAACATATGCATTCTCCCATTCTGATGCACAAGGGTGATGGTGAACTCACCAAAGCACAGCAATGGGAGGAACTGGATGACCGACCTCCAAAAATACCTGCACGTACATCCAATAAATTACATATCTTTACCAAATACATAAAATTTGCAGTTACACAAATATTAGACAACAATGTTCGGTTATTTTCATAACTTATACCTGCACAAAATGGTTTCCATTGACAAATCTAATGACAATCTCACGACGATTAGCTAGGGT